>NC_090937.1:11057414-11394430 GCF_040938575.1 Ambystoma mexicanum
CCTATGTATATGTTTCATATGATATGACTGGATCCTAAGGGAATTATTGTAAAAACATTCTTGAAGGATACGTCTACAAATATACTACCTTTTCCACTTTTAATTCCTGACTGTTACTGAAGAAAACCATGTGGCCTAGATATGTCAGTAAAGGAAAAAAGGGGGAGCCAGACATGGGATGTCATCAGTGATGTCATCAATGACATTTGTGATGTCATCTTTGATGTCCAGGGTGTTAGTCTTAGCAGTGCACGGTGGTGGCGTGAGTTATGGTTGCTTAGCTTACCATAACTGGCGAATTTCAAGGGTTTTTCGGTTTTACTTGGAACCATAATGTCCCTTTAACAAAGTTTTTTTCACTGAATTTCATAGGTTTTTAGTAGCGCAACTTAACCATAACGTCCCTTTAACAAAGTTTTCTCAATGAATATATATATATATATATATATTTTACACAGCCCGCTGTAGCATCCGTGTAGTTATGATTAAGTTGCTAAACTCATAGGAAGAGCACTTTTTCGGCAGCTTATAACTTCGCTCCCCCTGGAGGAATCCTCACCAGACTTTTCAAAAAAAGAATATGGCCGGCTCTGAATTTTATTCCCAAGTTGGGCAAGGTTTTGTGCAGGGGGGGAAAAGTTATAGGGGGGTCCCAAAATGTTTTTTTTTTCCATAGACTGAATGGGCAAAAACTCTGCACACGGCTACAGGCTGAATGGCTGGATGGATTTTTACTAAATGTGCGGAAGGAGCAGGGGCTTGGGTCAGAAAGTGTGTTTTTGTGTGTTTGGTGGAAATCCGACCAGTACCTTAGTTGCAAAGAACTGAAAGGTACGTCCCAAAGAATTAGTGATATCTGGGTCCGCTTTGCGGACCCATTTCCCTGTTCGCTCTGCGGACCGAAATCTCATTGGCCTGCGGTACTCCATGCTGTCGGCGAACACTGGACGCGGCCGGTGGTTGTCTGGAGGGAAGCATGATGTGCGTCAAAGGTTTTGGGAAACGCCGCCATGGTGTATCGGAGGACAGTGCGGCACCAAAAGGGACTGACAAACATACTATATGGCATGTGGTGGCGGGAAGAAGGGAAGGAGAGGGAGGGGGAATGAGAAGTGGTTCATGTGATATATGTCAGTAGGTGAAAGTAGACGGTTGTGTGTCTGTAGTATCCGTGCATATTGCGTCAATTCGCAGCTGCCTCCACAGGCGACTACCTTGTGTGGGGACTGCAGGCAGTCTGCGTTACCGCACCGTAGCTGGTGAGGCGACCTGTTTCCGTGGTCACTGATGGCACAGCAAAGTATACAATGTTAGTTCCATGGGTGTGTGGATTGGTAGCACATCGTAGGGTGTCTAATGCATGCCTGGAACTCATGGAGTGACCCGGCATGTAGTGTGTCCACTGGGTGCAGTGGTGAAGTAGTGGGTGCTTAGAAGTGGTCGGGTTGCACGGTATGTACCTGGCCACTTGTTCAGCTGCATGACTCTGTTATGTTCTGCTGGGTGTGGGCAAGGCATACACTGGTGGGTGCATGGCGAAATGCCATAGGCCAGGCACCGAGAAGCCTAAGCCTGCAGTGTAGCCATGGGTTTAATGCAGGCATGAAGTTTAAAGTATGCATGTCTCAGAGGGAGGTGACGTTTAAAGAATGGTGGGGCAGGAAATTGTAAACGTGGTAGAGGAGCACAAGTAAACTGACATGCATACAGTACCATATGGTGTATATTATTGCATGTATTGCACAGTAGGTAGCCACATGTCGCCATTTGCCTTTGGTATGGGTTGCCCTTCATACCATCCATCGTATGGTACATTTGTGGATTGCGGTACGTGGCAAATGTTCCCATTCCTGGCACCAATATGTTGTGCAGGGTCTGGGCAAGGCATACACTTTTGGGTACATGGCCAAAGGCTGTAGGCCATTGGCCATGCACCCAAGAGAGTAGGCCTTGGATACACCCAGCACCACATAAAGCCGCCATACAGGGTTAACTCTGCATGTCTCTGAGGATGGTGACCTTTGAAGAGTGGTTGTCGAGAACATTTTACACTTGGTGGAAAAAGTGAAGGGAGGTAATATGCGTTCACTAGCACATGGTGTAGGTCAGTGAACACATTGTACATTAGGGACCAATTTCTTAATATTTCCATTTGCTATTGGTTGCCCTGTACAGGACACTTGCTTGAAGAAGTGTTTTAACACATTGCGCCATGAGAACTCGTCAGCATCACTAAGTACACGTGTACTGTGAGTGTGTAATGGTACGCCTGGAGTGCTGCACAGAAATTATAGTGTTCAATGCAGTGGTCTTGCATGTGATTGCTACATGCTTGTGTGCCTATTTAATTCTACCTAATGAGGGAGTGTTGCAAATGTAATAGTGGAAACGGAAGAAGGACTGTGTCTGCTTTTCTGGGGTGCAGCCCTCGCTGTAGCTGTGGAGAGGCACGTGTTACATTCTGCCCTTCTGATCATGGTGGCCTTGCAAATGGAACTGTGGGGATTATCCAATCAGGTGTGGATGGTGACATTTGAAGAGTGGTTGTAGAGAACATTTTACAATTGGTGGAAAAAGCAAACAGAGGTAATATGCGTTCACTAGAACATGGTGTAGGTCAGTGAACAAGTTGTACATTAGGGACCAATTTCTTAATATTTCTGTTTCCTATGGGTTGCCCTGTACAGGACACTTGCTTGAAGAAGTGTCTTAACACATTGCGCCATGAGATGAACTCATCAGCATCACTAAGTGCACGTGTGCTGTGAGTGTGTAACGGTATGTCTGGAGTGCTGAACAGAAATTATAGTGTTCAATGCAGTGGTCTTGTATGTAATAGCTACATGATTGTGTGCCTATTGCATACTATCTAATGAGGGAGTGTTGCAAATGTAATAGAGGAAACAGAAGAACGGACTGTGTCTGCTTTTCTGGGGTGCGACCCTGGCTGTAGCTGGGAAGAGGGATGTGGTACAATCTGCCCTTCTGAGCATGGTGGACTTGCAAATGGAACTGTGGGGATTATCCAAAAAGGTGTGGACGGTGAGGTTCACAGGAAGGGGCAGTAACATTTTCACCCAAAACACGATGCAGTGACGTTGGCAGAGATGGCGAGACGCAGAGTGCTAATCGTGGGTGATACCTTTGTGCAAGATCTGCACATGTATGCCGTGGAAAGAGGCTGTGCTGCTAACTTTCAGTTGGAATGAGTGGAGGCTTTTTGGGGCACAGTCTATGAGTGGGGTTTCGGGTGCATGGATCTCCTTTGCCTCTGTCGGTACTGTTGATATGGTGGTCGTGCATTTTGGAGCACTACATTTGGGGTACATGTCATGCTCACATTTGCTCGCTCACCTAAAGAAGTTGATGACTGCAGTGATGCAGATGTTTCCCACTGCAAGGTGATTTTCTCATTGATAACACGAAGAGGAGCATGGGACCATGCCGGTGTACTTTGTCCACAGCCGGAGGTCGGGAAGTATTGGATAAACAGAAGCATGTGTGACTTTATGTGCAGGGCTGGGATGTTCTGCACCGCCTATAAAAGCATTAATAACCAGCAAGATTGCCAGTGGTTCCAAGGAAATGGGATTTTCTTTTACCTCCATTGGCATTTTGTTTACCACTCTGCACAAAGCATTGCAGAGAATCCTGTAGAAATGTAAGAGAAGCGTTGATCTTCAGTCGATAGAAATGTCAGGAGGAAAAGAAAACAGGCAGTCAGCAAAAGAGAAAATACCAAAAAAATTTCTGCACGGACGTACACCACAAAAAAAGAAAAAAACAAATAAGTGTTTTCAGAGACAGTACTAAAGACACACTGCCCTATCTTGTTTTACACTCTCTACCCCTCCTGATCCTAACACGGTAACTCAGTGGATTCTGCTGTACTTTTAGGATTAGACGTGCCACAACTGGCTAGGCAGCTATGGCATTGGCAATGTGACGGTTAAGGCATTGCGCAATGTGGTTGCTGGTTGTGGTGTTTACACAAACACTGTGGCAGGTCTGTTTGTACTAAGAAATGTAGGAGGTTATGGCGAAAGTGCACAAGCGAAGTGGCAGGCATCCTGTTTGTATGTATGCACTGCACGCAGTTGCTAAATGATGCTAACATACATTCCATGCTGCTTTTGTGGGAGCACTTTTCCAACATTTGTAGTACATGGATTACAGTGGAAAGACCATTTTGTGAAGTCTACAAGGTATGTCGGAGGCATCCTGTTGTTATGAATCCAGTGTGTGTATGGTATGATATGTTGTGATATTGTATGCTGTGGCATTTGTACTGCGCCTATACACAAGTGTGTGAAGGCGCGACGAGGAAAGGGAGGGGGAATAGAGGCCACACAGAGACATTGATCCCACTAGGCCAGGAGACACTGAGAGTGCGCAAGTGAATGAGAATGGGGAGGGCACAGTGGAGTACATGGGAACAACATAAAATTGCATTAAGTGCCACTACGGCTGGTTCTGGCAAGTGCAAGGATAAGTGTAGAAATAAAGTGATGGTTGGACTCTTAGGGTTACAGAAAACAGCCCCAAGTGCGGTGTTTGGCAGAAAGCCAGTGCAGGGTTGGAAATAGAGGGAGGGAGATGGGCTGGGGTATAGATTAGAGGGTGAGTAGGAAACCAGTGCACAAGCAGTTTTAGGCAGGAAGTGAGCAGGGGAGAGGAGGGAAAATAGAAGAAGCACATGGCAAGGTTTTGAGGTGCTTCCAGGCCCTAAAATGGTCCTCTGCAAGTTCCAGGGAGGCAGAGAGCCTTTTGCAGAGGGAGGCCCCAGCAGAAGAAAGACATCTACCTCCAATTGCTTGCATGCAGAATCAACTGACCCTGAGGGAGTAGGAGGCAGATGAGGAAAGAGCTTGAGCAAGGAGACATTTAGGAAGTGAGAGCGGAAGGTATTGAGGTCCCTGGGACCAGAAAGCCTTGTGCATAATGCATAATGCACAGGGTTTTTATTTTATTCTTCGTAGCCACTGGGAGATTTGCAGACATTTTAGTCCAGTAGAGATACGATCCCTGGCCTTTAGATCAATAACAAGTCACGCAGTCCTCTTATGGATTAATTGCTGAGGGCAGAGAGTAGAAGCTGGCAGATTTCAGAAGAGTCTGTGGCAATAGTGCAGCGTACAAAGAACCACAGCGTGCAGACACTGACCTGTCCACATTCAGTGGTGGCTTTGGTGCCTTATTTTTACGATTTATGTAGTAGATGGGTTAGTGGCGAACACAATTTGTAGCATTGTCGCAAGGAAAGAAGAGAGTTCCTGTTTCGCTAATACACTTTATGATATGGCTAAATGAAAACGTTGCAAGCCGATACCATTGAAGTGCCACTTTGTGGTAGGAGATGCGGGAAAAACCACTATGCTTTTCAAAAGCATACTGGACGCTTAGGTACTGAGGGTGTGGGGCACAGGAAGGGGCGGTAATACTGGTATTCCTTACTGTGCGTAGTGACGCTGGCAGACATGGGGAAACGCATTGTGTTCACTTTGGGTGATGCCTTTGTGATAGATCTGCACAAGTATGCCCAGGAAAGAAACTTTCACGGAAAATTGGGTTTGGAAGCAGTGGACGCATTGTGGTATGCTGTCGATTACCTCAGTTTAGCCGATATGCATGCACTTTGCAGAGACATGGCCAGTTCCGCTACTGTGCATGTTGTTGTCATGTATTATGGCGGCTTGCATTTGTGTTACGTGTCTTACATATTTTTGTTCTGTCGACTCAAGAGGCTGATGAATGCAGAGGCTCTTTCCCACTGGCCAGGTGGTTTTCTCCGCCATACCACCAAGAAGAGTAGGGACCACTTATATTGTCTGTTCTACCCAGCCAGAGGCTGGAAGGTGTCTGAGTAACAAGCATGTCTGACTTTCTGTGCGCTCATGGCATGTTTTTATGTAACAATGACATCATTAGTTCTGCAAATGCTGAGGTCTTGCTATCAAATGGCATTTCATTGTCGTCCATTGGTAATGGTGTTTTGTTTGCTCATCTCCAAGATGCATTCAAAAGGTTCCTGTAAGAGTCTGAGGACGAACCAAAAAAACACTAGTCTATGAAACCGAAAAGGAGCTCTTTGTGTGGAAGCAGATAATTAAAAAAAAATAATAATAACAAATAAAACCCACAATGGCTCTTTTCAGAGCCACCCCTACAGCCGAAAACCCTTACCCTGGTTAACATTTCTTCTCCCATGCACGCACGCATCACGAAAGCCGCATCTGGGGATTTTCAGAACGGTGGCCATAGAAATGGGACTGTGGAAGCTGAGTGATTGTGCAACAATGTTTCTGCATGTGGTATGTACGACGGGGACTGTTGTAAAGAACTGCTAGTGTTACACGGAGAGCGCACATGCCACAATCCGCACTTCTCACCATGTTGGCCAATGGAAATGCGACTGTGGAAATTGTCCAATCAGGTGGTCAGCGCGTGCGTCACAGGAAAGGGTGCCATATTTTGTTTAATTATTCTGTGTAGTGAGGCTGGCAGAGATGGCGAGACGCACAGTTTTCATAGTGGGTGATCGCTTTGTGCTAGATCTGCTCCAGTATGGCATGGAAAGAGGCTTTAATGGCAATTTGAATTTGGAGGAAGTGGACGCTTTGTGGTGCGGTGTTGATGTGCATAGTTTCGGAGACTTGCTTGCAGAATGTGGACGAGTGGCCACTTGCGCAACTGTACACGCTGTGGTTGTGCACTATGGAGGCTTGCTTTTGGGTTCCATTGTTTGTTCATGTGTGTACCGTCCACTCAAAAAGATGACGAAAGCAGTGAAACACACTTTTCCCATTGCGAAGGTGCTTTTCTCATGTGTACCACCAAGTCCAGTTTATAACTATTCCAATGAATGTTGTCGTCAGCCAGAGGTCGGAAGGCGTCTTATCAACAAAAGCATGTGTAACTTCTTGCGTGCTGCTGGGATGTACTCCTGTGAGAATGACAACATTGGTTATCGATATATGCACCTTCTCAATAGAGATGGCATTTCTTTGTCGCCCAGTGGCAATGACATTTTGTTTTCAAATCAACAGGTTGCACTGAAGATGCTATTGTAAGAATGTGAGGCGAAGTACAACAAACAAAAACACTTATAAAAATTGGGAAAAAAAAATGTTCCTATGGAAGCAGCTTTAAAAGGAAAAATACAAAATGGCTCTTTTGAGAGCCACCACTGCAAATGAAATTCCCTACCCTGGTTGACATTTATTATCCCACTCCCACGCGCAAAGCACGATAAGTCGGCGGACATCGCGATAGATACAATGTTGCACGTTCTGCATCTGGCTCTTTTGCAGATGGCGGCCACAGCAATGGCCCTGTGCACGCTACGGCATTGCTGAATAAGGTTTCTGGTGCGGTTTTCACGCACAAACTGTGATACACAGTGTATTTGATGATACAAATGCCGAAGTTGCAATTATGGCTGTGTGCTTCGCGTGCCACAGTGTACGGTTTTTGGGGGAGTTCGGAATACATTGATTGAAAGTGAATGGAAGAAACCGTGGTTGCTCGTTTTGGATTCTACTATGTGGATTTGAACTGGTATGGAGTACCTGCAATGCAGTGCCTGCTTTTGGTTTGTGTTTGTGAGACTTTGGTGATGCGCGATCATGCCGCCATTATTGTTCTTCATTGTGGAGGGAAAAGTGCACAATATGTCACCGGAATTTCCATACTGTTTGCGATGAAGGAGGCATTTGCCTAGGTCATGCGCATGTTTTCCATCGAATGCATACATTTTTACCGCATTACGCAGAGACGGATGGGGCTGTGTTACTTTTCATTTCGTCTGAGAATGGAGAAAGTGCAGTACATTGTGAAGATGTCTATTTGTGCCTTTCCAACTCTGAAAGCAGCTTTTTCCATTGAACTTTTTTCCTCTTCCAGTTGCTTTCCATTTATTTTGATCTTGTAAGACACCACACAGAAGAAAAGGAAGGCAAGGCCCAATACGGAAGGGGCACCACCTACAGGGATAACATAGGGGAAGTCCACAAAGAGAGGGAAATGTTGGGTGGCCCTCACTTAAATAACCGTCAGTCATTGTCATGCTCCTGGACCGACCCTTCCCAAGCACTTCCAAGTACTTCCCCTTTGTAGAGTTGCACGTCGCAGCACATGCACAATAGAATGCCATTTGCCAGGTTAGGGTCGCAGCGCAGCCTATGGTGTGCAAGGATGTTTTAAGGATCCGCTGCCATACACGACTGTTCCTGTTGGTTGCCGGAGCAGCTGTGCAGAATGCTGTAAATTATCCTTGTGCACTGTTGGAAGGGCAGTACCCTGCCCACTGGTGCCTTGTGCTTTGATTTCAGTTCTCGTCACATGCAGTACAGACACTTCATGGTACTCCATTAACCATAGGACCAGTATTCATGGACATGAATATATTCTGAAATAAAAAGGAATGTTTAAAACAAGGTGAAACACAGCTTCATTACGTGGAGCAGGAAGAGAAGTATTCAGCGAGACCCACGCGGCTACACTACTTTTATAGCTACCACTGATATTCTTTGCGCTCAGAAGAGTGTGCTATTTGTTTACTTCTCTTTAGATGCACTTGTATGTGAGTGATCAAGGCGCACCAGCTTTGCCATTTTGCAGACTCACTGCAGACTGTTACACCTGCAATTAAATCTTTACTCCAACTTTTCGACCCGCCAGCAAACCCTTGACACTTTCCGTCACAGTGCTCACTGCAGAGACGGTGTGTCTGTTTTACGGGTCATGGAAAGGCAAGCGCACATCAATCAATTTAATGCGACATTTAACATGTCCACCGTATATTGGAGGTTGCTATTCCTTGTTTTCCAGTGGGCCTCATAGAGCCAGGCCAGCTGCAGCCATACATTGGTAGGTCTGCACAGCAACCCATGCAGTCACCAAGACTGCATGCAATGCCATAGCCTGCCAAATTAATCTGTAGGTCTGGTGACAGGGGCGTTGTTACCAGCACACAGAGGATGCCCTACACATGTGAATAGCTGTGCAACAGACAGATGTACGCTCCCATAACTACTGAAAAGTGCATTGGAAGATGCGGCCAGTACTGCAGTCCTATGGAAACTTGCATTGTGATTGCACATACGGTAGCCAGGTGCGGTCTCCCTAGGAAACCTCCATATTATTCCCCTCCAGCCATCTGATACAGTACTGTGCACCACAGACTCACCATGCATTGTTAACAGAAAAAGAAAAAGCACTTGCACACTCCCCAATATTTAACATGTACACCTTCAATTTCAAAAATAAACAGACACTGTTAGCATTGGGAAGAGGTAGCACAAATGGATACATACACAGGGGAATTTTTCCTTTCAACAAGTTCATCATGAGGCCAGCCAAGGATTCCATGCACAAATGTTGTTAACGGCATGTTATGGTTCAGTTGCTCTACCACAAATCTTTCACCTTCACAGAAAACACTATGCTAAAGCAACGTTCTGTTTACAGTGCCCTACTAAAAACCTATCAGATTCATTAACAAAAAAACACTGTTAACGGGATGTTATGGTTACATTGCGCTACTAAAAACATATCCCCTTCACTGAAAAAACTATGCTACAGGAACTTAATGGATACACTGACCTACTAAAAACCTATTAAATTAACCAACAAAAAACATTGTTAAAGGGACGTTATGGTTAAGTTGCTCTACTAAAAACCTATCACTTTCACTGAAAAATCTATACTGAAGGAACTTTCTGGATCCACTGCCCTATTAAAAACCTATGAAATAAACCAACTAAAAACATTGTTAAAGGGATGTTATGCTTACATTTCACTACTAAAAACCTACCACCTTCACTGCAAAATGTAACCTGAAGGAACTTTCTGGTTCCACTGCCCTACTAAAAACCTATGAAATAAATCAACAAAAAACATTGTTAAAGGTAAGTTATGGTTAAGTTGCACTACTAACAAGCCTATGAAATTCAATGGAAAAACATTGCTACAGGGACGTTATGGTTACAGGTAAAACCGAAACCCCCCAGAAATTCACCAGTTAAGGTAAGGTATGCAACCATAACTCGTGCTACCACTCTGCATGTCAAGGACTAAGACCCATGACCTCAAAGATGATATCACAAATGTCATTGATGAAATCACTGATACCACATGTTATTACCTTAGTGTGCTGTACTGTCTGAATATGTGCTAATCCCATTATCATCTTCCTCTGCATTTCTCATGTGCCTTCCTAACATAAGGGTTGCAGCCCATGGAAACAACTCTAAAGCAGCTCTGCTCTGGGCAGAAAGCACTCGAGACATAGGCTCATCAGTAATGGGCAAATCTACATGAGTTCCTAGAGTATAGAGAGATTCAAAGAAACTTCCACTGTACCTGGACCAATAAAGTAAAGAACATGAACCAGAAGAAACAAGAAGACTATGATAGATACTGCACATGCATATATTATACACCAGAATATCAACCCACACCATTATTGGCATTCCTGAATCTCTCAGGTTTTCTCATTCTCTGAATTCTAAGGAAGGAAAAACACTACTCCGACAATTGCAGTATATTCTTTCTTTGCAGTAACTCTAGCAACCTCCATATTATAGGGCCATTTTTAGGATCCTGTAAAAGCGTGTGGATATCCACATCTCTTCTAACAAGTCACTTTTTAGTAGTGAAACTTAAGCATAACATCCCTTTAACAATGTTTTTGTTGGTTTATTTCATAGGTTTTTAATAGGGCAGTGGATCCAGAAAGTTCCTTGCTAGTGAACTGCTGCATTGTGCCTGTGCCTTACACTGCTAGTGAACTGCTGCATTGTGCCTGTGCCTTACACTGTTAGTGAACTGCCTCAATTGTGCCCAAACTCTTGTGCCCAACACTGTTAGTGAACTGCTGCATTGTGCCTGTGCCTTACACTGTTAGTGAACTGCCTCAATTGGGCCCAATCTCCTGTGCCCTACACTGCTAGTGAACTGCTGCATTGTACCTGTGCCTTACACTGTTAGTGAACTGCCTCAATTGTGCCCAAACTCCTGTGCCCTGCACTGCTAGTGAACTGCTGCATTGTGCCTGTGCCTTACACTGTTAGTGAACTGCCTCAATTGTGCCCAAACTCCTGTGCCCTACACTGCTAGTGAACTGCTGCATTGTGCCTTACACTGCTAGTGAACTGCTGCATCGTGCCTGTGCCTTACACTGCTAGTGAACTGCCTCAATTGTGCCCAAACCTCTGTTACCTGATTGCCACACTGTGCCTTAACGGACTGCACCTACAGATGACTGCTACCCTGTGCTCATCCATCATGGCCAACATCACACCCCCACCATCTGCACTCATCCCCCCTACGCCTTTCCTCCCTTCTTTTTTCACCAAACCCACAGAACACAAACCCAACCAACTCTCAATGCGCCCCAGAACCACGAACTCTAGAAATCAAAAATTAGGCCTCCGCTCCAGACACTCGCAGCAAACCCCTCTAAGCAGAATTGAAAACAAAATAACCCCTGAACACAAGAAACTGACCACTCCCAAGAAGGTAGCCAAAAGGCCCAATACCACTCCCACACCTCGCCCAGACATACAGTGTGCATTAATTAATGCCAGATCCCTCCCCGCCCACGCCACCGAAATCCATGACCTTCTCACCAACCTTGACCTTGACATTCTCGCCATCACCGAAACCTGGCTACACAACGCTGCCGGCCTAGCCATCTCACTAGCTATCCCACCAGGATACTCCATCCTCAGACAGGACAGAACACTATCCACAGGTGGAGGAGTGGCACTCATAGTCAAAGACCACCTTGAATTAAGACAAACTCCCTCCAAACTAGGGGATAACATTGACTCACTATCAGCCAAGATCGCACTAACACCACTATCACTCTTAATCTAGTATATCACCCACCAGGCCCGATACTGGACTTCCAGGACAACCTCACACACCTACTAGGTGAAAACCTCAAAACCACTACCAAGACCATTCTCCTAGGAGACCTTAACTTGGGGCTCCACGACCAGAAAGATAAACCATCCATCAAGCTAGCACAAGCTCTCCAAGAAATGGGCTTTGTACAAAATGTTCTCCATCCTACCCACAGTAAAGGGCGCTCTCTTGACTGGGTAGATGACCACAACTGCGGCATCGACATCAGCTCCACTACGCCTACCCCATGGTCCGACCACTTTCTCATTCACTTCTTCATCCCCTTACCTAACAATTCAGAAAATAAACTCAAGCCCACACCCCCAGCCATGGCCATGAGCGCCAAGAACCTCACCAAAGAAAACATCTCGCCCTACCTAGTCCCCCTCAAGAACAACCTCCCTGCCTCATCTGACCCAGCTGCACTGGCAGATATCTACAAAACTACTATTAGCACTGCCATAGACATCATCGCCCCCGTACAAAAGAAAAAATCCAAAAACTCCAAACACTCCAATACTTGGTTCTCAGCAGAACTAAAAGAACTATGAACCAAAAAATGTAAAGCCCTAAATTTATGGCAAAAAGCGCCCAACACTTCCTCACTATCGTCCTACAAATCACTGGCCACCCAATACAAAAAAAGCATCATAGCAGCTAAATCTGCATCATATAATGAAAGAATCTCCAACGCCACCTCAGAATCCAAAGAGCTCTTCGCCATCTTCAAGGAACTCTCCACACCGGCCACTAAGTCCCAAGAGATTGTCAAGGACCAGGCCTGGTATAACACCATGCAATCTGCCCTTCTAAAAAAAATCGAACTCCTCCAAGCTAAAATCCTAAACCATCACAAAAATCTCACTCAGGAAATCTTAGCTGCATCCCATAAGGAAACAGTGACTGAGAACAAAAAGATAAGTCACATTACACCTTTTAAATTTAGAGAAGTCTCAGAAAAAGAGGTAATCGATATCGTCAACAGAATCAAACCCTCCAATTGTAAAGGCGATGCCTGCCCAGTCAAACTAGTCAAAGACTGCGTTGAAACACTAGCACCATTCCTCAAATCCTTCATGAATGCATCCTTCAACTCAAACTCAGTCCCAACCAGCCTAAAAGAAGCTTG
Organism: Ambystoma mexicanum; assembly: GCF_040938575.1. Lineage (NCBI taxonomy): Eukaryota > Metazoa > Chordata > Amphibia > Caudata > Ambystomatidae > Ambystoma > Ambystoma mexicanum. The sequence continues at coordinate 11,070,454 of NC_090937.1, forward strand.
GGTGTGCCCTCTTCTCAAGAAACCCACTCTAGATCCAGAAAATGCCAACAACTATAGACCCATCACAACCGTTCCCTTCCTGCTCAAGATCCTCGACAAAGTCGCCTACTCACAAATACAGCACTACCTCGAAGAATATCGCATCTTAGGCAAAAGGCAATCGGGCTTCCGCCCGGGCCATGGGACCGAATCGGCTCTATTAGACCTTAAAATTCAACTTAATGACATCATGGACAAAGGCAAACCGGCACTCCTCCTACTATTAGACCTATCTGCTGCCTTCAACCTGGTCAACCATGACATTCTAGGCACGCAACTCAAAAATGAAGCTCACTTCTCGCCTGAAGCCATCTCCTGGGTCAAATCCTTCCTCGAGGGTCGACTTATGAAAGAATTTTCTGAATCTGCAAACGCTACCCCATCCACCATCCATTGTGGCGTCCCACATGGATCCTGCACTGCACCCACCTTATACAACATTTTCACCCTCCCACTGTTCAATGACCTCGACCAATGCCACATAGCTTACACCAACTATGCTGACGACACACAAGTCCTGCTCCCCCTTACTGGGGGATATCAACAAGATGCCACAGCACTAACTAAAATATACACAGCCATTCAAACCTGGATGGCAGCCAACGGCCTCTGCCTTAATGTGGACAAAACAGAGATCCTACTAGTTGGCACCAAAGAAACACTAAACAAACTCCCGCCTGTATACAAATCCTTAACGTTGATAACTCCACCATCACAGTCTCCACTGCAGTAAAAACGCTAGGAGTATATCTTGACTCCACTCTCTCTATGACGCAGCAAGTCAATGCCGTAGCCTCTTCGGCTGCACTTACCACTAAGATAATCAACGCCGTTAAACCCATCCTATCCTCGAAAAATTGCCTGAATGTAGCCAGAGCCACAGTAGGTACCAAACTGGACTACTGCAACGCCCTCTTCCTGGGCACGTCTGCACAAAATATTAATAAAATGCAAGTCACACAAAACAATGCTCTAAGAGCAGCCCTAAGCATTCCAAAAAGGGAGCACATCTCCCAAGCCAGAAAAGAAGCACACTGGTTACCTATAAAAGAGTGCATACTATTCAAATCCATGGCCATCACCCACAGATGCCTCTCTGCCAATGCCCCACCATATCTTTCTGAAAGGATCACCCTCAATGCTTCCACTAGACCTACCAGGTCACAACTGACTAATCAGACCTATGTACCCACATTCAAAAGAAGCAAAGCCGGAGGGACCAGCTTCCAACACTTAGCACCCAAAAACAAGGAACGCACTCCCCACCGCCTTAAGGAATGAAAAATCATACCATGCCTTCCGTAGACTACTCAAAACCACTCTGTTCAACTAACCCCGCTTCACCTGGCCTATTGTATTTTCACCACTGTCGGTAAATAACAGCAAATGTATGAAAATATGCTTCTATGCCCTGCTGTCTATCTGTATATTCACCATGCATGCCTGTAACAAGTAAGACTTCTTTTAGTGCCACGATGCCCCCGGGCAGATGTGCACTCTACGAATCCAAATAAATAAATAAATAAATAAATAAATAAATAAACAAGTGCAGGATAAACTCTGAGAATAAAAACAAAAATAGCAAGCATGATTCGATGCACATTACTTTGAGGGATAACCATAAACTCAATCGAACAGGTATTCAGTAAGGAGCAAATCGGGGTACTGTTCCCTCTTCCAGTTATCAAAGCCAAACTGAAAATCCAACCAAGGCATAATTATGATGTATCAACAACTTTCTAAAGTACATTTTCAAAGAATTATGTGGCTCAAGAGACAAATGTGTACGCCTGATATAATATCTATAAGGAGTGTCCAATGAGAACCACAGTCCAAATGCAAATATGCATTTATTAATCAATCCGGTGGTTTATCATCCTTTTTCCTTGTCATCGATCAAGTCTGCACACGCTGAAATTCTTCATCATGTCTTGCTTCTGGATTGATCGTTAGGGGTGCGACGGTCTCACCACTGTAGAGTGTGACATCATTGAGATTCATCCAAGCTCGTCTGCCTTGAACTTTTACTGCTGAGGGAGTAATGTCCTCCACAACATAGGGTCCAACAAATCGTGGCTCATGCCACTTTCTAGTAAAGTTACGGATCAGCACTGTATCTCCAGCAAATAGTTCAGTGGCTGATAATAATTTTTAAAATCCAGTTGCGGAATGGTTTTCATCTGTGTTCTGAGACCGACCCCCCTGATGCTTGAGTTGATCTGAAAAGACAGAGACACTAACGGCCATACATGTCAAATATTCATGTAATTAATTTCATAGCAATTTCGCAGTGCTCTGGGCAACACTTCTATTCCTCGATAGAGGAGTTAAAGGTATTCATCTTCCTGTCACTAACTCGTGGGGTGTGAGGTGGTGGTCAGACTCAGGCTGATTTCTCAGGGCATATAGAGCTAGGGGTAGGCAATATAGCCACCCCTTTTTCTATTTCAATTTAAGCTTGGCGACTCTTTCCTTTAGGAGGCCATTGAGTCTCTCACATATTCTGTTCGCTTGCAGGTGATAAGCAGAAGAAAACTTGTGCTTAATATTCAGCAATAATCCTATTTTTTCAAATACTTCATTAACAAAATGTGGCCCATTATCGGGTCTCAGCACCCTGCACACTCCCCATCTGGGAAAGACTTCTCAGACTAAAAACTTTGCTGCGCAAGTGCATCAGGGTGTGTACAAGGATCTGTTTTGATCCACCTGGAGAAGGGAAACACCACCACTATCAGATACCTGTATCTATTACATACTTGCAGCATGTCAACATAGTCAATATGTAAATGCTGAAAAGGACCATTTGATCGAGGAATTATTCCTCTAATCATTTGCATTGTATGCCCAGCGGTAAACTTTTGACATAAGTTGCAATTTACTACATAAAATGCAACGTGTTCTAACAGGTTTGGTACGAACCAGTCTTCCACAATAGCTGCTGCAGGGCTTTCCCTACTTACATGCACAGGATAGCGCATCTGCTCAAGTGCTACCCTTACAATACTACTGGCATTCACAGGCTTTCCAGCGCTGTCCTGTCACCATAATGCTTCTGTGGGGGATAAGGAGTGCCCCCTTCATTTTCATAGCTCTTGCTCTTCCTGTGGTGCACTGCCTTGAACTTCCATCAATTCTGTTCGCGATTAGTGATTAAACCCTTCATTTACTGTCATAATCGTGACTATTTTTCCTTTACATCTGGAATATAAAAACTTGAAATAGCTGGTGAATATGCAACCGTCTTGGCCTCTACATCTGCGGCTTCATTCCTGAGAGAGATAAAGTCAGTTTGCTTAGTATGTGCTGCACATTTAACTATTGCAATGGCTACTGGGAGTTGGAGTGCCTTAATAAGCCTGTCCAATAATGCTGCGTGTTGCACTGGAGTACCATCCGCACAGAGGCATACCCTCCTTTTCCAACGTGCTAGCCCTGCGTGTACGGTTGATGTCACATAGGCGGAGTGACTGTAAACTGCGACTTCCTACCCTGCATGAATTTCGAGCATGACAATAAGCGCCACCAATCCTGCTGCGTGCGCTGAAAAGTGAGACAGTAGTCTTGCACTTGCTACCACCTAAAATTCACCATTTGCTCTGTGACTCACCACAGCTGAGCCAGAAGGCCTTTCCCCACTAGTCTGATCGATTTTTCAAAAACCATCAATAACGCATTTTCCTTTTTCCCCGGAATGTCACCGTAGAATTCTTCGTAGTTAGCGCAATCATGTACATGTTCACCCTCTGCCACAGGCTCGGCTACAAACGTGGCAGGGTTCACTATTTTTCACCTGACTATTTTGATTGCTGGATTCAATATAACCACCTTATATGCAGAAGCTCTCTGAGATGTCAATGTACCCTTAGGTTTTTCCAAAATGGCAAACAAAGCATGCTCCACAAAAAGTGCCATAGAACACCCCATCACAATACTGGTAGACTTTTCAATTGCGAACGCGGCTGCTGCCAGTGACTGTTCGCAAGGAAAGTGCCCTTTCATAACTGGATCCAGAATCCCACTATAATATGGCAAGGGCTTATACCCCAACATAGTCCTCTGTGTAAGCACTGCTGTCATAACTGTCCCATTCGTGTGCAAAAATAAAAAGAACTCCTCGCCATAATTGGGAATTCCTAAAACTGGAGCTGTACAAATTGCTTTCTTCAGTTCTTCAAACCCTTCCTCCCTTTCCTCAGTCCGTTCTATTTTTTACTTCCTCACATGTGCTTTCTTTAGAGTCTGCAAAAGGGGGCTTGTGTATAAACTATAATTAAACACACACGCTCTAACATAGTTGCATAATCCCAAAAACTGTTGCATCTGTTTTACCGTATGCAGTTTTGCTGTTTTTGTAATTGCCTCAGCTCTTTCAGGTGTGACCCTCTTTACCTCATGTGAGATCAACTGGCCTATATACAACACTTCTTCCTGACAATATTGCAACTTCTCTTTGTCTACCTTATATCCCTTGTCTGCCAGGATAGTCATTAACTGAATCAAGTCTTGTCTGCACTCATCTTCTGTTGTGCTACAAACCAGAAAACCATCTTCGTACAGTATCACAACGCTTTTCAAATCAATATTAGCTAGGTCCATCTGGAGGACCCTAGTAAATATCGATGGAGACTTGCAGTACCTTAGGAGCAAACAAGTACTTTTCAGTCTAGTTTGGTGAAATGTGAATGACATAAGGTCTTGGGAGTCCTTATGAAACGGGATTGAGAAAAATACATTTTTCAAGTCAATCTCCAGAAAATATTGTGCTTCTGCTTGCTTCTGCTGGGATACTACACAATATTGTCAGCGGATTGGGAACTAAAGGAAATTCTGCCTCTACAATCTGGTTAATCGGTCTCATGTCTTGTATGAATCTCCATGAACCTCCCTTCTATTTTTTAATCGGATACAGCGCTTTATTACATGGTAACTTTGACGTTACTAAGATACCTTGTTCCATCAGGGCTAAAATAGTCTTAAAAATACCTTCATCCGCCTTTCAAGACATTGGGTACTGTCTTGCTCGAGGTAGAATTGCTCCTGGCTTCAGCTTAATCTTAACCACCCTTATCACATTCAATAGGCCTACATCATAGGGGCCTGTAGTCCATAAAGAATTTGGTACTGTTTCCAAGTCTTCATAGAATAATGCTGGACACTGCCGCACTATCACCATTCGCAGTGGGATATCTCTTTTCTCTCTTCTGATCCAATATGTAATACTCACCTCGAATATCACCTCATCATCTGATGTATTATCTCTAAACATGTCTTCATCAGTGACGTCAGTCAGTCTATAACCTTCCCCAATGGCAATCACTGTTCTCCATGGCCTACGCTCATCATCTGTACCTTCGAGCATGGCCATTTCCCCTCGTACTATGGCTGCATTTAACTCTAGGGAAATAGTCTGTGCCCCCTCTTTGTCCATTGGGCTCTGTGGACTGAATACAAATTCATCAGGTATTCTAATAATCGTTCCCACTAATCCGGGTAGCCATGTCAACAGAATGTGTTCCCCAGAAAGAAAAACTTCTGACTCTAGTGGCATTCCTAGAGCCATTTGCCCTGTAAATGCCAATATAAATTCACCCACATTCATATAATGTAACCCTGGAGTAGAACACACTATGCCGTCATCAGTAAAAGAAATTGTCATGTTAAGCTTCATCATTAAATCTCATCCTAGAATGTTAACTGGTGTCTGCCTTGAATACAATAATGGAACAGACATGTCAGACTCTCCTATAGAGAATGCTAATTCGTCAGTGAAAGGAACTCGACTCGTAGCTCCAGAGAATCCTTAAGCATTCATGGCATTTACCGACATTGGACATTTTCCCTCTCGTATACATGAGCGAGTAGCCCAAGTGTCTACTAAAAAAAGAAAAGGATTTGCCTCCTATTGTCACATCAACCCTTGGTTCCTCTTGGTGGTCTGGTGTCACTGATAGTACTGAACACCTCAAGTCACCCTGTGAACTGTCCTATTGTGGATACATGCATATCCCTGTACCTGTGAAAGGACTTCCTCCCATCACAGTGACACCCCCTACTCTAGGTGTCAATAACTGTCCTGTGTTTGCGTTCTGCTGTATCTGAATGGGTGCGTGCTGCAACTGCCCTTGCAGTGAATTCAATGTTGCTTGCTGTAACTGCAATGCCTGTTGCATTTGCGGCACTTGTGCTTGATTTTGGGGCAAACCCATCCCTAGCTTGTGAGCTATATGCTGGAGGATAAGCTGTCCCCGCCTTGAAAATTGCCCATTCTGTACATTTCCATGGCTTCCACAAATGTGCGCAATGTTCCCTGTCATCCCACATGTCCAACATACAGGAGGAGCTCTTCTGATTTGTCCCCCTTAGCTAAATCCTTCTTGTGCGTTTTATCATTCTGCATATTCTGGAAACCGCCTTGTTTATTCTGAAAACCACCTCTTCCTCTGTAGCCTATTGCTCTGTATCGCAGCATACATTAATTCCCTCCTTGATTAATTTGGCACGGATTGGTCACCTGCAATATACCGACTGCTAGCTGTATCCCCAGTCCTTCTCCACTTGTCAAGATCGCTCCTTCGATGGCATATTTTGACAATTTCTTTAGAACTAACTTGGCTTTCTCAACTTTTCTAGCATCTTCCCACTTCCTATATTTCTCTTGCAACAGCTGATCGTGATACACTATGGTCAAATGTATTTCTGCCCATGGCTTCGCTTCCATTCCCACTAGTTTCTTAAGCTGTTTCTTTACCTGTTCTGGCAATCGCTGATATAAAATGTGGTAAAATACTGGCACTGTTTTTCCCCAAGGTTCCCGCATTTCAAGAGTCCACTGTTCCTGAATGCTTTGAATGTAAGCAAGTGGATCTTTGTCTTCTCTCATCTTACATGCCATAATTTCACCCATGTCTGACGTGTCAGGATACTGCACCCTAAGCGCTCTCCAGACATCTGCCCTACAATTGTCAAATGGCACTCCAACGTACACTCTGTTCTGTGCCATGACACTTGAATAACCTGCTCTTGTCCAAATGTCAAAAACAAAGAGGTGATGGCTGGAAGGTTTAGAATTGCTAATGTCTGGCAGAGAGACTCCCAGGACCCCCCTTGTGAATTTGTCCAAATGTCATCAGCCCTTTCCCCATAATGGCTGCTAGGAGACCCTTAATGTCCCCTAATGCTATAGTATTTTCCCCTGTCATTTTCTCTAGAACATAGATCCACTTTCCCGCACACACCATTAAACTGGGAAATGTACATCTTAAGTTATCCTTATCCATTTGTGGCCATGGAATATACTGCAGTCTGGCCCCTCCTTTCTCCAATAAAGGGAACTGCGTAAAACCCAAATACACAATCGGGTCCCATTGTCTGCCTAACCATAGTGGGGACAATGGTTCCGGGTCACCTTCTACCTGGCAATTACCTCAGCCTGCTCATATATGGTGGTGACTCTCCCTTCTCGCTATGCGATCGTCCTTTATGATGCTCTGGATACACTATAGGATCTGGCATCCTATCTTTAGGCTGCTCTAGATCAGACCATCTTGCTTCCTTGTCTGTGTGCAGACATCCCTCAGGACTGCATGCACTTCCTCCCTCCTCCCCACTGAAGTATTCTCTCTCTTCGTCTGACACATCTAGCCCCCAGCTGGTATGGCTTTCATCCCCTTCACCCTTATTTAAAGTCAGCCTGTCTAAGGACAAGGCTCTATTCTCGAGACTGAATGGATCTCTTTCTTTGCTTTGTGATTGGAAGACCAGGGAATGATCTCCCTTGCCTCGGCTTCCCCATTTACTACCTTCCCTTAAGTCTTGATAGGCCTTATAGATCCTGTCTCCCATGCTCGCTATGTCATAATTTTCTTCTAGGGTTACCCTAGAAGGCCGTGACGTTGCTCCCTGTAATTGGACGAACTCCTCTATATTGCCCCATGATATCAATGGACTTGGTTCCATTAACTCTTTCTGAATGCGATTAATATCGCTCTCCCTCTGTCTCCTTTTTCGCTCCATTTCTTCATCTAACTCTCTTCACTTTCTCGCTTCCCATGTAACTCTTTCCTCTTCTTGTCTTTTCCCCTCCCTTCTTTCGTTTGCTCTACGGTCTTCTTCTTCCCTTCGTCTTTTCATTCTTTTATCCCTTTATTTCTGCGCTTCCTCCTTTTTTTTCTTTCTTTCTTGCCTATCTCATTCTTCGATTGCTCTCTGCATGTTGTCAAACTTTCTTTGCTCCTCCACCCTTTCTTCCTTCTTTTGCTGTTCTTCCTAGTACATCTGTTTTTACCTTTGTCTATTCTTTCTCTTATGTTCATCCTCTTTCAGTCTCTTTTCTCGTTCCCTGTCTTTTTTATCCTGTTCGTCTTGATCTTCCCTTTGCCTGACTTCCTCAATACTTTTCCCATCGAGCTTGAGCAATATTTGTCCACCCAGCCATTTGTTCTGTACGAGCGTTACCTCGTCAGCTTTATCCTTTTCTCCTTTCCATCTTTTAATCTCTCATTCTAAGTCTGTGGCTATATTCTATTGTTCGCTTTTCTCCTCCTTGTTCTGCAAGATCTTAAAGATCTTCTCCTTTCGTCTAGTCTCTTCTGGACTATCAACACTGTTATAAGCAGGTGGTTCACATATCTGATTACTATACCCAGTCGCCGCTTTTAGTTCCTTTAACGGATACAATGCTATGTCTTCTGTACTATCGCCGTTTACTTCTGCCGAGGTAAGGGGAACAGAAAGTGCAACACAGCATTCAAGTATATGGTCATGCGTTGCAGTACCAATTTTGCCAATGATCTGCCTTGCAGCCTTTTACCCAATTGGCACTGTACTGTTTGAGTTTAGGCATATGTTTCGGCAGCGTTTTACATAGGTGCATCAGTGGATTAACTTCTCCCATTGTGACAAGTCTCAATTGACTGTCAATACTTACCAGTGTCTACACAGATATGTTTCAGAAAAACAACGAATATGTGCGCGCTCCAACCTTTGCCGCTCAAAGCCTCTATTTCTCAATTATATCAACCTACTTTTCGGTCAGCACCGACATTGACCTAAAATAGGCAATGCCTTTTTATCTCTACTTAACTTTACACAGTTTATTCTTGTCGCTCTTCGACACCTTTCTTCATTTACAAAATACCTTACACACAGACAGACAGACTAGTCCACTTTTCACATATATACCATGGTACTCCATTTCACCTAGCCCCTAGAATACTCCAATTGGAGTTTAAGTCATTATCTATCATAAACCTGTTTATGTGCTGCCTATTTATACCCCGATTGGGGTTTGAAATAACTTCTTTTAGACCTGCCTTGAAGTAGGAAAACCGACCCTCAAAACGCTTTTCGTTTTACTTTTAACGCTCTTTGTTATACTTTAAACACTCTTCGTTATACTTTAAACAACCCACGTTACTTTTCTACGTTACCTCAATCCCATCCCCTTACTTTCCCATTCCCCTCAGTCTACTCATCATTCCCTCTTCAGCTCAAGGCCTTCGGTATCGTCTCCCCTCTTCCAATCAACCACTTGTGCCCCCTGTCCGCTCAGCGCCTGTGGAAACAAGGAGGGATTTTGTGAAAGAGGGGCTCGTCCCACCTATACCGATTTTCTTGCAAGAGTTCTATATCGGCCGCTCGCCACAGGAAACCTTGCGATCTTCTGGCAAGATGGCAGAGGGTGTCCGTTCGTCAGAAACACTGGAAACTTGCTAATCAATGGGTCTTTTAAACCATCCTACCTCTGCTACCATGTGAACCCGTAGGCCCTTTTAATAAGTTAACGCGTTATTTGATGGATGGGGATGCAGAATGTACTCTTACACCAATAATAAGACTGACTCAGGAAGTTGGCCACATGCAACTGTTTTATTATCAATTGTCTAAAACAGGGAGTACAACGGACATCAACGGACGTCTCACAGCATATCTCTCAAAGTTTTACATGAAAAAATACACATTTATAGTAAAAAAAACTTGTCATCCTTGATGTCATACTACGTGGCAAACTAAGAAAACTTATCTGGGGTTGTGGTTGGCCTACAGGGAACATCTAGGTATTCTTTCTATGGGGGATAGGATTATGATTGGGTCTCTGTAGTCAGGTGGACAACTGTGCCCACCCCTAGTGCAAGTCATCTACATTGTCATCAAATACACAATGTTTCATTGGCTGTCAAACTATAGGGCTCTTTGCTACATTGCCCTCTATAATTGGTTGGCACCCTTGTACCCTTCTGGAATATTCCACTCGCTATCAGCACGTAAGCTGGTACTCCAGGTGCTTGTGGGTGGACTTGAGCATGCCTCCCCACCCAATTAGCCCATCATCCATCATTACTTCTGCTGTCTGCCATTCAAATTATCTTTGAACTCGGCCTTGCAAAGTATCACTGCGCCTGAGAATAGAAGGGAGTGCAAGCACGTTCTTATCTTTGGTCTTGATGTAGCTTTCCCAAAGTCTATTTCCATCTACCCCATGTGACAGGAGACCATGTTTTAGTTCCTTCTTTCTATTTTTAATACTATTAAATGAATAAAACTTGGCACTCATAGTGTTTTTCCTTTGTACCTCAATGTGAGCTCGCCTCGCTTGTCACGTTCATTATATCTTCTTTGAATAGGTAACCAGCTTCTTGGCTGCCTCAACCCTTGACACTGGGCCAGGCAACCTTCTCAATTCTTCCTCCATCGTCAGCTGTTTTTCTCTACCTGAAATTCGTCAGTTATGGTAAGCTAAGCAACCATAACTCCCACCACCACCCTGCACTGCTAAGACTAACACCCAGGACATCAAAGATGACATCACAAATGTCATTCATGACATCACTGATGACATCACATGTGTAGCTCCCTCTTTTTTCCTTTACTGACATATCTAAGCCAGGTGGCTTTCTTCACTGTCAGTCAGAAATTAAATTAATAAAAAGTACTATATTTGAAGACCTTACGCTTCTCATATGTTCTTACAATACATCCTTAGGGTAGACTTACATCATATGACACATATACATAGCAGAAGAAGGAATCTTGCAACACAGGAATGTTTTATGTGCATGCAGTTAAATAGTTTGGTTATGAACACTTTCTGGTAATATTGCATTTTTTGTATTACCTTACCTTCATTGTATATGCTTCTATTTGTATTTGTATACATTGTGGTGTATTTATGTTTTGTGTGGAACAGTACAAGGGTGCAGTAAGGGAAGCATTTATAGGAACCTATGTGGCACAGTATGTAAAAATCTGTAATGTATGCATTTATGATTTTCCTATTCTACATGAGAAGATTTCGATTAGTGCACCTCTATGGAGCATGCAGCAGACAATCCCTTTGTTTCTTTATGAGTTCGTTCATATACTAAAAGAACTCAGTAATGCACTGGTATTTCTAGCTATGCATTGCTTATTGAACGATTTGACATACAGTTTTCTGCCAATATTACAATGACAATCCGTTCTGGAGGCTGTCCATGAAAACTAAATGCACATGTGATGTCATCAGTGATGTCATGAATGACATTTGTGATGTCATCTTTGATGTCCTGGGTGTTAGTCTTAGCAGTGCAGGGTGGTGGTGGGAGTTATGGTTGCTTAGCTTACCATAACTGATGAATTTCAGGGGTTTTTCGGTTTTACTTGGAACCATAATGTCCCGTTAACAACGTTTTATTTAGTGAATTTCATAGATTTTTAATAGTGCAACTTAACCATAACGTCCCTTTAACAAAGTTTTTTGTTACTGAATTTCATTGGTTTTTAGTAGGAACCCTTAACCATAACATCCCTTCAACAACATTTTTTTAGTGAATGTGATTGGTGTGTAGTAGTGCTACGTATCCTTAATGTAAACTATCATCTGACTTCATTGCACACCTTGTGGACAATGCCACATGCACATTTCCCTTGCACAGCTGCGATACTTATTTATGCACAGCCATTACTAATGCAGTACACAGTGCATATTGTTTACAAAAGTACTACTGATCTGAAAACGACATAATCTACAACCAACCCTCCTCCCCAAGAAACAACATCACTGTAATGAAGGAGCATGAAAAACAGTACCCCTAGCTAATAAGTAACACACGCACATCATTTTGGGCCATCCACTTAACCCCCAAAGTACTGTTTGTGTCTCGTTGCTCATTTCCGTTCGCACCTTTCCTTCTGAGCGGAGTTTTAAAAAAAAAACATACGTACATGAAGTAAATATTCCTTTAAGAACCACCTTTCACAGTTTGAAAAGAAAAAAAAGAAAAAGCACAGACTCCATCTACTTAACAATGTAGATTTGCTAAGCAGTGACACGCACTACTGAAAAGGGAGAATGTTTGGTTTTAATTTGGGACGCCCCAGGCGGGAAACAAAAATTCCCTTTCCAAGATGGCCACCATACAAATGCAAAGCAGTAGTTACATTCAGGGCCCCTCTTCCCTTTCCATGGCAGCCTCCAAAACCACAAAAGGAAACCCTAATAACATAGTAGCACGAGCACTTTTTTCTTCCCTTTCTGCTTTATCCTAATGTTGAACAACTCTATGACTAAAGTAGTTACAGGTTGACATGGCCACTGTAATGCTATCTTTTCTCCATTCTGCTCATGGCCAGTAGGCACATAGTGTAGATCATGGGCTTATAGCATGACCCTGACATTGTGGCCACTACCCATGGCTGCAGCCAAACCTACAATCAATGAAAGTATACCGGTATGTTTTTTGAAGACATCACAACAGTAGTGCAACGCTAAAACACTCCCACATCTCGTCACATAACCAACCCTAATGATATTGTACACCTTCTTTGGATGACATTCCTCTCCACCGTAGCCAAATGTGCCCATAAGCACCTACGGGCCGTGACGCAGAACCTGAAAATTAACATACAGCGACGTACAAAGTACCACGTTACATTAAGAAGTAATAAACTGGTTTTTAAAAGAAAACATTAACAATTTAAAATTTTAAAGTAGTTTTATTTCACAATAAACTGTTAGAGACCATCGGACTATTTCCATTTGCAATCACATTGTAACATTGTTTCTATGGGCGTCATGGAAAATGTGAATGGTGAAAATGTAAATGGTGAGGCACACGTTGTTTTCCCATACACAAAGTAGGCATTTCCGATAAAGCATCCGCTATGTTTGAACAGTTAGTTGCAAGACGATGCCATCACCTTTGGCCTACACCACCATAAAACATGTGCTGTTACTCCTAATGGCCACTTCAGCGTATGGACAAAGAGGACCAGCTCGTTCATCCCACAAAATTGTCACGCACAGGCAGCCGGTCACAAGCAGTTGGATCTGCCGTCCAAAGAAACCATCACTTGGGATCTGAAATCCATGACACGCACAATACGGCAGGATATAGCTGGTCGGAAAATGATAAAGAAAACACGTATCAATACCCAACCTTTAGCAAAGATTTTTACCAAAAAACAAATACAACATGGAAAGTAAGAGACAAGTGGAAGTGGTTACACGTCACATTTTAATGAAATATTAGCATTGAACATGGGTAAATCTAGTGACAGCCTACAAACGCCGACATGCCGCACTCTCCATAAGTTAAAAAAATACCAACTGCACAGAATGATTGTACTGTAGTCCCCAAACCAAAATGAAAGTGCACGTAATAAAAAATTCCATCGCGTAATTTCAAAAAAGACCAACAAAATGTGCAAAACTAATATACAAAGCGATGTGGTCAAACATGACATTATAACTTACACAGATTAGTGTTCAACAGGGGTGAGGTAGTCATGGCCTGCAAACGCGGAGAATCTGCAGTCTTCGTAAGCGAAAAAAATTGACAACTGCACAGAAAGTTAATACCTCAGTTATATTGTCAAAATGATTGTTTTGATATTAAAAAAATAAAACTCAGTCCGGGGTATAGTAGTCAAAAGTAAACTTACATGATATGTACCGCCTCCATTTTTTTTTGCCGTAAAGTTAGTCAGCAATGTGTTTGCAGCAAAGAATCTTCGTGAACGAACTAATATTTCATGTGCCTTACAAACGTTTTTGAAACATAACCTTATCAAATGGTATTTTTTTTCAAACTTTCACTCCCTGCGTTCTTTCTTATTTTTCCCTTTAGCTCAAGGTCAAAAAACAATTGATCCTTATGGCTCCTTTTGATGTGTGTACAAATACATTCTCACTTTGCAACAACATATGAGAATGCATTCATGAGAACCTCTACTCCCATACACTTGCAGAAACGCTGTTTCCATCAAATAGGTGGCTTGCTCAGTTTACAAACTCTACGACGCCAATCTCACTGCAATATTATTCTAAATACATTGTAATACAGATGCAGTAATTGTTCGCATTACATTGAGCAGCAACTTTCAATTTACCGTATTATTGTGGTGCCAATAGAACACCACTTATCCTGCTGCAACATCCCATCTCACCCTCATTAACGCTGACCTTCCTAAACAGTATTTCATAAGTTTAACAAGTGCAATGGTGTCTTGTTTTATATATGTTACTGTCGATGTCCGCGTACAGAAAAACACGAACGGAAGATGACGGGCGCAGCGAAAGAATCTGACGCACTTCACTCTATTCTACAACCAATCAGTGAATGCGCCACATGTCCGCGGACATCACGCCGTGGATTATCCAATCGATTTCTTGTCCGCGGAGCGAACAGGGAAGTGTGACCGCGGAGTGGACATACATATCACTAATTTGTAGAGACATATTTTTTGGTCGTTTTAAAGAAAACTACTGTACGTATTGTCACCAAATTTACAAAAGCACGCTTTGGTACCAAGCTCCTGCCCAACCTGCTGTAAATTTGGTGAAAATCCGTCCAACGGCTTGGGCTGTAGTTGTGCGCAAAGTTTTTCCCCCATTCAGTCTATGGGAAAAAAGACGTTTTGGGACCCCCCTTTAACTTTTCCCCCACAAGACCAAACATCACCAAACTTAGCAAAAAAATTCAGAGTTGCCCGTATACTTTTTGTTGTAAATTTTGGTGAGGATTCGTCCAGGGGGAGCGGAGTTATAAACCGGCCAAAAAGTGCTCTTCCTATAGAAACAGCAATTTAACCATAACTACACAGCCACCACAGCCACTACCGTGGCTGTGTAATATATATATATATATATATATTTTGGCGGCACCGCCAGCAGTCTATTCACTACGTAAAGCCAGCCTTCATGGTTACTTAGTCTACTTGCATTTCAGCATCTGTACAATTATAAAACGTCTTGTATTTTCTGCAGTGTTCTCCTCATGTGCAATCTTCATTCTGCATATGAAATGTTACTCGATTCTTTACTTCGTCATCAGATTCTATAAGGTCTATATACTTTCTTCCTTGGCATATCTTCTTGGCGCATCATCTCTGCTGCATGTGACATTACCAATCTCCACTTTCATTCATCTTTGCACTTCTTCCGGGATCTCTCCTAAGAGGCCGTCAGCTCTCTGAGGATACATGAAGAACGGTTTTCTCAATGGATACCTTGTCTCAAAGGCTTTTCGTGTTATAGGCATCATTACTGGTGTTTTGCTGGTCACAATTTCCCGTTCCCAGCATATAGGCAAGACTGGGGCGGAACTTCTGGTAGAGGCATTTGGCTCCTCCCCTACACGACCATTTAACTGCACCGTGGAATTTCTAGTTTTCAGGTAAAGTGAAGGATTCACCTCCAGCAAAATACTGGAGGTGAATCCCCATGTTACCCTGACAAATCAGCAGATTTACCATGCTGTATTACCACTCACCTTAAATCTGCCAAAAATCCTGATGGACTCCAAAACTGTGGATTTATACCACCTGACCACATCTCGTTATCTTGTGTAAGCCCACTGGACCAACCGGCGGTAAAGGTAAACGATGCACCACCGATTTATCACCAAACTCTGAATACAGCCCATTAGCCAATGCTACTGGCCTTTTGAGACTACAAATATCCACTATTCCTGGCCTTTGCAAACTGCCATTTCTGTTACTGCCCATCTGGGGGAATAAGTAAGCTTTATGGTGTCTTTGATCAAATTGAAAATAAATGTGGAAACGTATTATGTGTGGCTGCAATTTTTAGAGAAACAAGCATGGAAAATACAGAGAAAAGTGGTAAACATAAGGAAAAATATAGTGACAAAGTCTGAAAAAATATCTTATAACCCGTGAGACACTGGTCTGATTCACAGAGCGTTTCCCAATGGGATTGCACCATTATAGTACGCTTCTGCGAATCAGGCTCCTGTTCTGAGCAACGTTTTGACAAATAAGCATACACATTTTAGAATAACTGGGGTCCTCTATTACATAAAATTATAACTCAAATGCTGTTCAGCATTTTCGGGTGACACAAATTGCCCAGTGCAAAAATATATTGCGGAAGTGTGCATCAGGAACATTTTTTCCCCATGGGAATAGCTGCTGCAAAATTGCAATGCACTGATACAAAATGTGTGTAATTTAGACTGCAGCTCCTATTTCATTTTTTCAAGGATTCCAGTTCTGTGCAGTATTGTTTTTCAGGTCTCCCAAATAGTTCATCGCTTATAAATTAAGTGAATGGTTAACGAACTAACCATAAAACCAGGAAGTGGCGGTTGCTAAACATCCGGGCTCTTTTACAGATGATTCTCTTCCTCAGCCGCCACCTTTGCTATTTGTTTTCGTTGCACATCCAGTCTGCAGTTGAAGACTCGCAGGTGTGTTCAAGTCACGTGCATTTTATTTCAGTTGCTCATTAGTGTTGCTTCCTAAGTTACATGAAGGCTGTCTGCAAGTTTCAGGCAGCCCCGGGAATACGGTATTTATGACTGTTTTTGGACATCATTGGACCTTTAGGAAGTATTTTGTCCATAGACACAGAAGGCAATTTTACTTAATACTGCCGTTCATAGACGTGTGCGCTGATTTCATGGTCACAAAAACATTGAATTGTACGGAATCTTGTGAAATGGAATTGGAGTGTTAGTGGAGGCAGACGAGGTGCCAGCGTACAGTAGGGAAAAAAGATACATGACATCAGCATGACTAGGAGACGCCTAATGCTATAAGCACTTCCGTTTCGTCCTTTGTGGCAAATATGCATTGCCCAAAATGTTCTATAGCATACTAGCTGTACCCAGCGTTTCATACACGGAGCTACCACACTCTTTCTGTCTGTCTCTATATTATTATTGCCCCTATTACTTACCGTTAATATTCATTACACCAAGTTCCCATTTTTCTCGCCTCAGTCTATACCATAGGAGGGGTGTCAGGAGCAGACAGACATTACATCCACGCCCGTCTCCTCTTTCTCGTCCCAGTACTTACCGGTGAGGTACCTTACCTCTGCTCAAGAACCCCTTTTCACTTTTCATTATTCTTCAGGCTCATCCCTGCCTCTTCCCTCCAGGGAATAATAGCCCTCTTCCCACCAAAAACATTTGTGCCATTTTTCTTCCTCTGGTAGGTACCCTACGGTGGTTCTCTGTCGTCTTCCTTACTGGCTGAGCCAGGGGGGGCCATTCTTTGAGGCCAAAGGACTGGGTGTCTCCTGGATGGCGGGAGGTCTGTTGCCTGAGGCCATTGCTCCTGGTGGCCCAGCTGTGCAAGGGCTCTTTGGTTGAATCCAGCCCAGAGACTCCCGGCACCCATGTCGAGCACAGGGAGCCAATTGAGCTGGTCCTCCCATTGTTGGGAGTATCAAAGCGACTCTGAGAGCACGGATCGTGGGGGCAGGTTTGCCGGTTGCAGGGAGCATCGTGCATCATCAGCGTGCTGGATGCTAAGCAACCAGCAAACTTCAGATCAGGTCACAGGACAGTCTCCTGCTATTTAAACACAGGCAGAACTGCAATGGCACAGGTTCTCACACATGTGCACAGTTTGAGAGGAAGCTTCAGACTCCATTGTATGCTGACAATGGGAAAACACATACAGCAGAAATGCGCCATGTGGAGCATATGTCTCCCTCCATCTCCTCCACCTCTTCCCCCCCAGGATCCCACAAAAATAGAAGACAGGAGAGAATTTCTGAAGAGAGACTGCAGAAAATCTTCAAGAAAGTCCGGGTGGAGGAAGGCATTAGGAGCAGAAGCAAGCTCAGACATATCACCCGTTCCTCATCTGTATCATCAGCATCATCCTCTGACAGCTCTACAGAGGGCTCCCTTTCTTCACATTGTGAGAACTTGAAGGGCAAATAAATACCTGGACAAGTAATCAGTGGACAATGTCCTGATCCACATTCAGAGCCTTCAGTACCTATATCCGAAACTATGAGGGCTACTCTCCCTCAGTTTGAGCACACCCTGCAAGCTGGGCTTTCCTTACTCACAGAAGTACAGGAAAAAGCCTCCGGGAGTGGAAAGAGCCAGACAAGACATTAGTCTCAGATTTTTGGCCAAACTTTACCCGCTAAAGGGATAAGAGAAAACACTGCCAGAGGTGAGCCAGGTGGGCAAGATCCGCTCTATCCTGGTAGGGAGGTCTTCAATGGCACCAGCAGAAGTATCTCCTCCTCTTTGACTGGCACCTGCATCGCTCATTAACTTTCTTCCTTCACCTGCCTCTCCCCCTACTACTCTCTCTGTCCCTCCACCTCTGACATGTGTACTACGTCCATGTACTCCACCTCAGAAAACCTTTAAAGGCAGAGACCTCTTTCACCTGGTGACCTTAACGCCCGCTCTGCCAGCAAACATTTCGCTGACATCTGCCTCCTCGAAGACACTGACCTCGACATTCTCGCTCTTACCGAGATGCGGTTCAATGCCAGCTCAATCACTGCTTTTGACTCCCTTCTCCCTGATGGCTTCCAGATCATCTCCAAGCCTCAGTGTGCTGGTGGTGGGGTTGCCTTAGTCTTTCCTGATTGGGTTCCTTCTTCTGTCATACCCACCTAGCTCTACTCTTCCTTTGAGAGCCTGGTCTGCAAACTGGTAATCTCTCCCTCCTCCTCTCTGACCATTGCTACCATCTACAGGCCTCCTGGCGTTACCACCTCTAATCTCCTCCTCGTGGGCAATTTCAACCTCCAACTGGACTCCCCTGTCACAGCATCCACTCTTTTCCTTGACCTCTGCACATCACCATCCCTCTCCATTCTCCCTTCTGGTCCGATCCACTTGGCTGGACACACCGTGGATGGCTTCATCCATTCTGACCTCTCTCGCCCCCTCTCTGATCCCTCCACTTTCTTGGTCAGACCATTCTCTCCTTGCACCTGGGTCCCCTCGGCCCTTTTGACCACCCTTCAAAAAGCCCTGCCAACCTCGTTCACAAACATCCATCCAATGAAACTAATGTCAGCTGCTGCCTTCGCATCCACCTTCACCCCCCCTCTCCTCCATCCCCAGACTCTACCACCGACTCTGCTCTCAGCAACCGCCATTTGGCCAAGAGCCTTGACATACTAGCCCCAGTCATGGGGATCCGCCTGAAACCCACCTCCAAACGTGACACCTGGTACGCCTGTGAACTTGCAACCCTGAAATGCAAGTGCAGAGCTGTGGAACATAAGTATCAAACCTCAGGCTCACCCTCTGACAAACTGGCCCGCCACCTCTGCTCTAAAGGCAATACAGATTCTCCATCAGTGCCAAGAAAAGGGCCCTGTGACAAATCAATTCCTGGGGCACCAGTGGTCCAGGGATGAATATCGGTTTATAAACCATCAACCTCACACCTCTAGTACATCAGAAGGGATCTGAGCAGATTGCAATACAAGATAAAAGTGCATTATAATACCTCCTTGTCCAATTTCGGTAATGTGATAGAACCGAAGGCTTATCTCTGCTAGGTCGTGGATCGTTGGTTAGTTGTAACACACGGAAAATACAATTATTACCCAATGAAAAAAGGGACTGTCCAGTCATGGTTGTATAAACATATCTACTTTATTATTTCTACAATAGACAGTTCTAGAACACTACAAATACAACCCACCCTGTAAAGAAGCACAGAGGACAGACAGTTTTATGAAGGAAAGGTGTGCACTCCAGATACTGACAGGAGGGTAGTTGTTAAAGTAATCCATTTTACAGTAGAAGTTTATTCGGTTCCAGCATCAAGGGGACAAAGGGTCGTAACTGTCTCTAGGGGACTTCACAGAAGGACAAGGGGGGAAGAAACACAATGTGCCTGGTGCTGAAAAAGTGCTTGGTGCTCGACAGCGTCGACCGGCTCCAGGGCGCTTTGCAGCCCTTGAGACAGAGTTAGTTGCAAGAGACAGCTGCGGGTACCAGGCGGCAGGCAGTTCGGCAAGTGAGGATGGATGGACATCTGCAGACTGTCCGGCGCAGCGGCACGGGGCCAATAATCATTGTCTCTGTGCTGGTTAGCGGATCAGGAATGCTCGTCAAGGTGGCTTGGACGGCTCTTGTGACTGTGGCATGACAACAGTCAGTGTAGCAGCCGGATGCGTTTTGAGGACTCGACTGTCTCGGAAATGTCCTTAAAAGATGGATGCTGGATGATGCTTGTCTGGGACTCCTTCAAGCTTCTTTGCAGGCGCATGTCCTTTCAAAGCAGATGACCCAAAGCTCAGGAGAGTGATTGCAGGCAACAGCCTTGTCCTTTGTCCAGAGACTCTCCAGCACTCCCCACCTAGGAAGCTTGCTGGCAGAACCTAGCAGGGCGCGCTGTGTGCTGGCTGGGTACTGGTCTGGAGCTGCTGGATGGGTCCTCTGGTTCCGTTATCACCCTCTGTTCCCTGGGAGATGTTTAGGGGAGGGATCTTGCATCCCTCTTGGAACTCCTTGAGTTCCTTCACTGGCAGAAGATGTAAGGAAGACTGTACCTTCAGCTCAAGTCCTTCTTCTTACTCCTTTCAAAGTCATCAGATGATCTGCTAAGTGAGGGATTCGGCCCTCTTTTAAAGCCAAATGGGCCCTAGTGAATGGTGTAGGCTAAGCCTACCTTAATGGACCAATCCTGCGTCCCCAAAAACAATGTTCTGTTATGCATGAGGTCAAGACCAGAGTGCTCTGCAACAGGACAGACAAGGGGTGACAACATAAACCTAAGTCCCACCCATCTTCCTGTCTGTTGTAGATCAAAGTGTCTCTCTGGTTAACTGAGCCCTCTGTGACTCTTGATTAAAAGCGCAGGTTTCCTTTGAAGTATGTGGCGAGAGCAGACTTCCTGTCTCCCCCAAATCACATACTTCTCCCCTCTGAAAGGGGTCTGGTCTGCTGGGACACCAGCGGTAGCTGCTGGACCCAGAACAGGCAATTCACTGCCTTTCATACAGAGAGCTTGGAACTAGCTTTAAGTTGACACATTGCATACCAAAGGGGCGTTAGCCCCAACTTTCCTGTTGTCTATCCGGCAACCAGGCCCCTCAGCAGGCTTGCTTCAATGATCTGGTTAGTATGTACTGCCACCAGCTGGAGAAGACAAAAGGAATGCAGATCCATGGAGCCTTTGATATTTAAATTAGGCTGCTCATAGCTGGAGGAAGGTGTGCCTTCCCCCCTTCTGGAGATGCTTTGATGTACCCGGGGCTGTCACATTCCAGCTGAATATGACAGGGGAAGATAGCGCCTGTAGGCTGTGTCTTCCCGAAGTACATGTGACTATGCTTTTGTTCGGGAAACAGATGAAATTGGTGCGGAATGGCCTCACACATTTCTCAGAGGTTGTTCTACCATCATTCATTTTCATGGTCGAATTCCTCACAGGCCCATATACTGGCACGGGTATCAGGTGCATCCAACAACATTACTGAACTCTGCAGCGAACTAGCCAACCCTTCTGCAGTCTCCTCTCTTCTTCCATTCCAGGCCCTCTGCAAAGCATTGGCCACAGACTTTACCACTAAAACTCTGGACATCGTGAGCACCCTTGTTGCCCTCCCACTTAACCCCTCCATCACTCCCTCACCTCTTGCTGCTCCTCACCCTCCATCGTCCTCTCTCTCCTCCCTCTCCTCTGTCACACCTGAATAAGTCACCAGAGTTGTCCGCTCCATGAAGGTCTCTTCCAAACTGGTTTCCCCTTGCTCCTCCAGAACCATCAAGGACAACATTGGCTGTCTTGCCACTGCACTTGCTGATCTCTGCAACCACTCTTTTGCCACTGGATCTTTCCCATCCTCCCTCAAGCACTCCCTTGTGCGGCCCCTCCTGAAAAAACCATCAGCAGACCCTACCTGTCCAGCCAACTACCACCCTATTTCTATCACCCCCTTCCTTCGGAATCTGCTGCAGTAGCTGGCCTTTCCACAATTTACCTCACACATTGAACTTGTTGGTGCTCTCCACAACCATCAATCTTGGTTCTGAGCAACCAGAGGCATCCAAACTGCTCTTCTGAACACCCGTGAAGAACTACTCGCATCTCTGGACTCTAACTCTCCAGCTGTCCTCATCCTACTCGATCTCTCCTCTGTGTTTCGACATGGTTAACCATTCCATTCTCATAAAATGACTCCATGATACCCTTGGTATCTCGGAGCGGGAACCGGACTGGCTTACCTCCTTCAGAACTGACCATTCATCCCAAGTCATTTCGGGCACCTTCTCATCACCTACTTCCTTCACCGCCTGTTGTGTCCCCCAGGGCTCAAACCTCTCCCCCTGGCTCTTCAACACTTACCTTACTCAGCTGGCACTCCTCATTTCCACCTTCTCCACCACCTTCCAGTGCTACAGAGATGACACACAACTCTTTTTCAAACTTCCTGCTGACCCTCTTGCATCTTTCATCATCCCTAACTGCCTATCTGCCATCCAGTCCTGGTGTACTTCCAACAATCTCTGCCTCAATGCAAGCAAGACTGAGATCATTCCCATTGGGACCCATGCAACCTCTCTTTTGCCCTCACTTTGGCTGTCCTCTATGGGCTCTCCCCTGCTCCTTCTTCTGAAGCCAGAAACCAAGCAGTCATCTTCGACTCCTCTCTCTCCTTTCTCCCTCACACTCAGGAAATTGCCAAGAAGTCCCACTTTCAATTCTTTCTTCTCAAAGGATTTCAATAAATAAATAAAGTCATCAAGGACCCCCACGATTAGAAGGTTAATGGATCACTAAGGAAAGCATATGTGGAACTCACCTAGTTCTCAGGACTGCCACCTATTCTTCCTAAACAGCAAAGACAGGCCTGGGAGGGCTAAAGTCATCAACAAAGGTGATCGAGGATGGAAGAGTCAAGACCCAGGTCGAGTTGTTATCAGACCTTGCCTCTGATGGGGTGAAGGCTGCAACAAAGTCCATTGGCTCCATTGTGGCTGGAAGACAGCACCTGCATATCAAGGATTGGAGGCTGCATTCCCATCAAAAGAACACAGCAATGCAAATTCTGTTTGCAGGGCAGATGCCTTTTACGGACATGCTTGGACACAAGATCCATTGTATCTTCAAAGCTGATAAGCATCCGGTAAAGCTCAGGAGTAGGTCACAGCCCAGTCGGAGATCTTCCCTTAACACCATGCATCCTGCAAGGTCCCATGTAACAAGGCCAAGTGCTCGGGGAGTGTTTCAGTACTGGCCGCAAGTGGCAGTCCTGGCACCCGTCGCCTTAGAAATAGCAGAAGTCCTGATGCCAGGCCAGTCAGAGGTCACCTTTTGCAGTTTTAGACCCAATGGAAATGGCTTTCTGTTGATGACTGGGTCAAAAGGTTTGTCTGTTGGGGTCACAAGATAGACTTTCTGTCCCCTCAGGGCCCATCAGGTACCATCAAGACACCACTCCACATAGGTAGTGCCAAGAGGGGCGAAATGAGACAGGCTATCTGGGATCTGTGGTCAACGAAAGACATCAAGAGAGTCCCCATAAAAGAATGAGGGAGGGGAGTATACGCCATCGTGTTCCCAAACCATCAGGAAGTACAGACTCATGATAGACCCGAAATACCTGAACCTCCATTTAAAAAATCAACATTTCCCATATGGAATGTCTGCAGAGTATCATCTCCTTAGTACAAGATAAGGACTTCCTAGTTTTGATGAACCTAGAGGATGCTTTTATCTATCTATCTATCTATCTATCTATCTATCTATCTATCTATCTATCTATCTATCTATCTATCTATCTATCTATCTATCTATCTATCTATCTATCTATCTATTATTTGTATAGTGCCACACACCCGAAAGCCTCAGAGCACCCACATGACATACAAAGACATAGACAAAACATAGATCAAGCTAATATGAATGCAGCCTCCTTAAATGTTGCCATCTATAGTAAAACCAGCTAAAATCCTCACAAATTATTGAGTACGATAATCCCAAATGCGGTCCCTATACACGTGACTTGCAGGGGCAGAGAATGCTTACTCAGAGACCTGCGTTCCTATCCACTCCATTGGGAAAACAGATACAATACAGTATGAAGTTGAAAGCTAGAATGATCTTGCTTCTGGCCAGGGGTGTCAGAGAGTGGTAACCTTATTGGGACAGGGGGGCATCCTGAGGCCCTTCTCACCACTCCCTATTGTGCTCATTTGCTGGTAACCTTCCAAGGCACCAAGGTTGAGAAAGCCCCCACTGGCCAATGCCTACCCACCTATTAAGCTCACTCACATTTTTTTGCAGCAGCCACTCGCAAGACACCAGCATGACATTTTTTTCACTTGCAACATCCAGTAGGTGGTCCCAGGCGGAGCTACCCGATATGGTCAGACCAATTAGATCATCCATCCTATATGTAATATATATATATATAGCCATACTATTCACCCAATCCCATCTCTTCTGAGGTTTTAGAACTATATCTCTTATTTCTGACATCACATTCACTTTAAATCTGTTAAAACCTGTTGACAACCCTGTAACCAGTTGAGAGTATTGGAAATCCTGAGATGCCCATGTCTATCTCTGTTTTCCTGATATCTCATTAATAAAGCAATGGTTTTGTCACATTTCTGGATTTCCCTGTTTCTTGGGTGCAGGGATTTCCCCTGAATCAGACCTTTATGATGGGGATGCTTTCCCACACCCTCCACTTCAGTTGAGAGTCTAGGTAGACTCCCAGCATCTTAACGTGCTGGACAACAGGAATAATATTGCCTGCAATCAGGAATGGACAGTACTGACAGTCCAATTTATTTTGCTTAGCACCAGTTCCAATGATCAGTAGTTCAGTTTTCTCATTGTTAAGAGCTAAAGATTTTCAAGATATCCATGATGGGATTGCAGAGACAACCTGGTTGGCCCTTTCCACATCACTGCAGTAGACCCCAGAAAGTTCAAGTAGAATCTGGGTGTTGTCTGCATAATTAGGGAACTGTACTACCAGACTGTCCAACAGGTCACATAGAGACTTGATATAAACGTTAAGCAGGGGAGAAAGACAGGATCCTTGTGGTACACCACAGGTCAGAGGCATAGGAGAGTATTGGCTATTATTTTTTTATTACTCTTGCTTGTCTGGATCTAAGAAAGGATCTGAACCCTTTAGCTGCAGTATCTGAGCATTTTCCAAATGTTCCCATCTGGAAACCACATTAGTAATTCCTTATGTTTGTCATGGGCTGAGAGCACTTCCAATTTAGGTCTCTCCCCTTTGGCATGAAATCGGCTCACCAAATTTTCACCAAGGTCATGGCGATTGTGGCAGCACTACATGTTTAGGGAATCCAAATGTTCTGTTACTTGGATGATTTTCTATTCAGACCTCCTGATTCAGCATTTGAAGACATGGATTAAGTTTCAGTTGTACCCATTACAGGACCTGTTATTTATAGGAGCAAGAGTCTGGCAGCCTAAGGACAAGTGCATTTGCCAGTAGACAGGTCAAGTTATAGACAACATTGAGACAGCTGCTGTCCCAGCCTCAGGCTTCTGCAAGAGAATTCCTTGGCGTGCCGGGTCAAATGGCCTGCATCTTTCTTGTCCCTTGGGCTCGGTTGTATTTGAGGCCCCTTCTGTAGCACCTCCATCGGATCTGAAAGGAGGACTCCTTGGACTGCGATGCACTGATTCCTAAAAATCATCTCTCCAGAGAAGGCTACAATTGTGGCTTCAGGTGCCCAATCTCTTGAGGGGATTTCCTTTACAGTCCTCGCTGTTGACCATTGTCACCACCAACGCCAGCAAGACGGGCTGGGGGGTAGCAGTACATGCTTAAGTCCATGGTGAACTGTGGTCAGAACAGGAGGCAGCCACGCATCCAACTGAAACGCGCTGGCTACAGCCTTCAGAGCCCACTGAGCAATCTCTCCATTGCTCAGTGGAAAGTCAGTTCTCCTCTAGTTGGGCAACACCACCACAGTGGTGTATGCAAACAAGCAGGGGGGTTTCCATTCGAAAACCTTGGGCAGGCTGTCACTAAGCTTAGCGACCTTGTAAAAAACAAATCTTGTTGCCCTGTCAGCAGTCCACATCATGGGACAAGACAGCTTAGTGGTAGAGAGGCTCAGCATGGATTTTCCTTTGACTGAGTGGGAGCTGAAGGAGGACATTTTTCAGAGTATCTGCAGTGTCCTGGGATCCCCAACCCTAAATGCCAAAACCTCCAGGTTCTGCTCCAGGTTCCCCCCCCAAGGAGCTTGGGGTGTGGACGCAATAACCATGATCTGGCCAGAGGATCTGCTCTGTGCCTTCCCTCCATTCCCACTGATTCTGAGGGTTCTGCTCAAAATCAGGGATACAAGGGCAAAAGTCATTCTAGTGGTTCCCTTTTAGCCCTGCATAAGTTGGTTCCCTCCTCTCATGGACCTGGCTGTTGCTCCCATGCTTCCCCTCTCCCATGTTCCAGGGCTTGTGTTGTCCCACTGGGGGTTGTTCGGTCCAAAGAAATTGGCTTCAGGGCCTGGATAGGGGATCATTCCAAAGAAGTTTCTTTCTTCATCTAGAATGATAAAGAACCCTCCACTCGGAAGGCCTTTAACAGGCACTGGATGAACTTTGATTGGCGGTGTAAGGTCCAGTGTTTTTTTATCTTCCATGGGCCCTGCAGCGAGTATTTTTCAATTTGGCCAGGAGGGGTATAACATGGGTCTGTCAGTCTCTAATCTCAGAGCACAGTGGGCTGCCATCCTTTCTTTCAGGGTCTCAGAGAAAGGATGCTTCTGACCTACAGGATTTAGTAGGGCAGCTACTGAAGAGTTTTTCCTTTTCCAGGCCTGTCAAAGGGTCTACCTCCCGGTCTACCTTCCTGGGATCTCCCATTGGTCCTTAAATCTTTACAATTTCCTCCATTTCAGCCACTAGAGGATACCCATCTGAAATGTATGATATTTATGACAGTCGTCTTAGTGGCATTCGCCTCTGCTAGGAGACTAGGGGAAATCAGTGGCTTGTCTTGTGAGGCCCCATACTTAGTTATCTCTCCTAAAGCGTTTTTCCTCAGATGCCACCCCTCTTTTCTACCCAAGGTTGTTTTCCAAATTTCACAAATCACAGGGAATTGTTATGTCTTTCTTTTGTCCCAACACATCATCCCTGGAAGAAGAACTCTGGTCAAACTTGGATGCCAGATGAGCAGTACTAACGTATGTAGAAATAGTGGACGTCCTTCCATTCTGCTCCCAGTTTGTTCATCACATTTTTGAGTGAAAAAGGCAATGGTACTCCCCATCAGCCGCTGGTTAAGAGACACAGGGCCTCATTCTGAGGTGGGCGGTAAGGGTTAACGGGCACCGGTAATGACACCGGTGCCGGTAAACCCTTACCGCCCTATTCCAAGGTCCCTTAGGGGGTCCCTCCCTTAACGCCTGGTTTTACCAGGCGTTATGGATGGGACCCGCTAAGGGATACCGGGGTCAATAACGGTAACGCAATTTGCGGTACCGTTATTAACGCCTTCCCATTGAGCCCTATGGGGGATCAAATGGGAATGGGGAATGGCTTTTTCAATGGGGACTTACCGGTCCCGCAAAGGTCAGAATAGACCGGTAAGTCCCCATACCACCAAGTCGGTGGCGGTACCGGTATTGGAGGTAGTCATGGTGCTAATAGCACCATGATTACCTCCAAACTTGGAATGAGGCCCACAATCTCCCTTGCTTACATGTTACTAGGATCTACTGCCCCTGCAGATGTGACAGGGAAGTCCAACAGGGGAAAGTCAGTGTCCAGGACATAAGCGTAGAGTTTCCAATCAGGGCAGCAACTTGGGCTGAACCAAACACCTTCATTAGGCACTATTTACTTAATTTGCACAATCAGGATGCAGAGGCCTTTGGTACTGGGGTGTTCAGTGTGGCACTTCTATGACATATTTGGTGATGGTGTGTGAGCATACCTATATAGTCTGGTGATTTTTGCTCTAGGCCTATTTGTTATTCATAGTTGGTATACCTCACCATGTAAGTACTGTGATGAGTAAGAGGGATGTGGAGGTAATGCTCAGATTCATTTATCAGTACTCTTTGTTACTCTCAGTCCTACTCTGCCTCTTCCCTGTAAGTCCATCCTGCCTCTCCCTCCAGACTGATAATATAACTGGCCTTCCAAGACAGTTGTTGTAAATGTTGTTAGTCAGAGAAGGAGGGGACTTATGCCTTAGAGGCGAGAGGCGGACGTGGGCCGGAAGAATAATGAAAAGTGAAAAGAGGTTCCTGAGAAGAGGTAAAGTTCCTTACAGGTAAATCCTGGGGCGAGGAAGAGTAGGACTAGGAGTAATGAAGATTTCCAGTTAGTAATCCGAGCATTTGTTTATCAAACTCAAAAAGGTTTTCTATGTAGCTACGCCCCCACCCGGAGGGCTAGCTGTATATACATGGTCTACTCCCTCTTCATCCTGCATGCCACAAGCCCAATCTTAGTGTAAGTAACGAGTCTTAGGGGAGGGAGGGAGGGAAGAAAGGAGATGAGGACGAAGAAGATGAGCGCTTGTCATCATGAACATTACTGGTAAAGTAATCCCGGCCTTACCTACTAGTCCCATCTTCCTCATCCCAGTCTATGTCATATAAGGATCTAGCAAGCTCAACTTGAACCTAGAGGAACAGTCACTTGAGTAAAGCAACACACAACCCCTCTAAGATCCTTGAGCCACAGTCATTAAAAAAAACAGCGTCTTCTAAGAACTGCCAAACCTAGGAAACCCTCAGACAGCCAGTGCATGTTAAATCTGAAATGAGACCATACATGTGGGATAAGCACCTGTGTCTGTTCCACAAACTCCCACCAAGGGAAACCTTTTAACATTGAGAAAAGAATAACATGGCTACTGTCCGTTGATGAGGACACCAAAGGCATAACAAAACAAAAACCATTCAGATCTGGCAGGGAATCCCCTGTTCTAGTAAGACAGTCCCACAGGCAAATACTAAAAAGCTGAAAACAACAATGGGCATCACAGCCATCGAAGCCCAGTAAGACTCAAACTCCCCGTTGACACCTCAAGAGGAAACAGGGTCCCAGCTGGAGGAACAACCCCTTTGGCCATTGTTAAATAAGATAATAATCAATAGGACACAGACCATTCCCACCCTACCTTCACCAGGAAACAAAGCAAAACCACAAGATATCTCGTCCAATTGGCCAACTATCTAATGAGACAACATGCCCATGCTGTAAATAAGGACATTTATCAAACTGTAACCTGCAACCACAGAGCATAGCATAAGGGGAAGGCAACAACACACCGCTCCTACAAGAAAAAATGGTAATCACAAAGCTAGAAGGCAAAGCTATGCCATTCCATATGTCTACAGACCAAAGCCAGTTCAGACGAGAAGGAGAGAAATCCTATAGGAAATCCAAATTGTTATGGCCTGGTGTCACAAAAGTCATAGGAAAAGTAGAATATGGGGATCAAGCGATCACTCTGAGGTATACTGCCCTGGAATGTACAAAACACAGGCAAGGAGAACATCAGTCACAAGCTAAAAATCTATTTGAATCAAAGCCAAAATCATTGTTGCATTGCAGGGTGCCAACAATCCCTACAGGGCACTAAACAAACAGAAGCATAACCATAGAAAGATTAATATCCAAACCGAGGCCTGTCCATCCTATATAGCAGCGTTTAAATGCACATCCTAGAGTGTGACACTAATTCCTAATTAAAAAACTCCACGACAAAGGGAGAACTCCAGATGCTTGGTCCCACTGTAGGGAAAGCGTGGGGAATGCTAATCTCACACCATAGTTAAGCCACAAGAAACCACAAGGAACCAGATATATATCGGACCATATAGTTTAGTATAGTCAGCCACTATGCCACAAACTTGAGACAGAACCATACTACCAATCCAGAGGAAGGAATCATGATCATCGCAATTAGTAAAGATAAACTACTGGTCCTGGGAAACCCATCTACAGAAAACCCCTCATCTCATTAAATGTTCCACCTAACATATTCATAGTTAATCGTCTCATGGCCCATGAGGATGACATTCAATATAGACCTATGACCTTAGGAGCAGTGCCCAGAGACCCAGACGGGTCATAGGAAGTGGAAAACCGTATTCCAAATTATATGAAAAAGAGGAATCAATGCTGTTCAGACAAGTCAGAAGACAAAATGCACCACAGAAGAGCCACAATCCAGAAATATCATTAGCAAACCTCTCCCAAATTCTTGTGTTCTAGCATTAATTTATTTCATTTATTTAATTTTTATTTCATTTATTTATAAATGAAATGTATACGAACAATTTGTTCAGCATACGACCTCCAATGCTGAAATAAACACTGCAACATGTGTCGCTGCATGACACAAACTCTCCACCTAGAAAGGTAGGCTATTATTGAAAGCTAGAGAGAGAAGACACTACTCATAACTTACCCATTTGTTCACCTTGTACAGAAGGAACTCAACTTCCTATAAGTAAGTAAGTAAGACATGCTTAACAATTCCACTTAACCTCAGATGTGCCATGAGTATGAATAGGCAGATAATACAGCGCAAAAATTGGCCACCACACCCCGAACTCAGATTGGTGTTTTTGAAATGCAAAAAGACAACTTGAGCACCCTGGAATCCTTAGTCCTAGCCACCATGAGTCAGCCATTATAAAAAGGCACTACATCACTATCTATATGTCACATCATAACCCGTAAACTGGTATCATCAGAGGAGGGATCCCAACCGGCAATCTCAACTTCCAAATTCCCGGTGCTCTCCCAAGAACCCCAGCAAGCAGCCACATTCTTTCTATTCCTGCAATCAAAAAGGAAAACATTGCTTATTGGGAGGCCAATATGATCTGACATGTCCAACCCTGCAACAGTAGAACATACAAATCATATTCCATGATGGAGAACTTGGGCAATGGGAGACAGACGTAAACAGGGAGACACCAAACCCCATGGAAAACCCATCTTCATTAAGTGAACATCTACTGTTTTTTGCAATCAGTCTGTCATCCAAACATTAACACGACCATGCACACTGGATGAGATATTATTTAATTAGTGTGGGTTGGCAATAGGACCCGTACTTACAGAAAACACAGCCTGGAAAACCTTACACCGAAAAGAGAAGACCCCTAAGGCATCCCTGTAAGGATTCTCGCACAGACAGAGAATAAACACAGCGTAGGCCATGTAGAAAGCCATCCATCCCCATGCCAACAATAGGTAAAACATGCTATCAACAGTGTTTAACCTACCAAAGAGAACAAGCCTGACTACCTGTTGTGCAACCAGGGCAGGAATCACTGGTTAATCTGTCAAGCAATATTGAAAACTAATATAAACAGGGACATCATGCACCATTAAGGCTACAAGAGTACCCAACACCTCAAAATATGTTCCGGACAAACGTGCCATTGGAATGGACTGTACTCCCTTAGTATGCATTATAACGCCACAAACTGCATTGTGGAGGAGCAGCCATGTATCATGCCACAGCAACAATCGAAGATCAAAAACCCATCACATTCCATGTACACCAATCGCAGGCTAGTGGCACTGAAGAGCAACAAATTCACACACTGTCAGGAGTCTGGACGGAGAGCACAGAGCAAAAGCATATCTCACAGTATGCACTGTAGAGTAGGGTAGATTCCTGAGGCAATGCTAGCATATAACAGAAACAGGGTACATACCAAGCTGATCTGAGTTGAGACAGATATTCACAGGAACTGCAGGGGCAGGAGCAGGAGATGACTGTAAGTAAAGAGACAGAGAGAGAGAGCAAAGACAAGCAAATATACTCGGCAACACCGATTGATCAGAATAAAGGATGCACTGGAATATGATAAGGGGTCTCCGGGGACTAGGGAAAGCCCTTGGGATCAGTACCAGCAGATTACTCTTAACAACTGTCATACAGCAGCATCATGAGTTAGGCGTGCTGAAGAGACTGTTGTACTCAGTGTAATGGTAAAACTGGAGACCATATACTGAGGCAGGTAAGACTCCAACAGATACGACAAAGGCAACAGAAGTATTTCCCTTATGTGATCCGAATGGAGACCAACCCAGGTGTTAGACTGTGAACGGATACAGAGCAGAGGCACATGAGTGGACCACGATCGAATGCAGATGGAAAGCAGTGTTGAAAAAAGTAACCAGGTACAGGACAGGATAGAAAAACAAAGTACAATGCAGAGACCGGGATATCAGAATACACAAGGCAAAGAACTCAGACAAGATAGGTCGCAACAAACAGGAAAACTTCAAGAGACTGGGATTGCAGAGAGAAAGAGAAAAAAGCTAGGCAGAAAAACAAGTCTGTGAAGCAGAAATGCTTACAGAAAACAGTGTCTACAGAAAGGTAGACAAGATAGCAGCAATGTATTTTACAGCAAAACAGCAAAACAGACAAGGTTTCAGAAATCAAAAACTGCAAATCAATGAAAAAGTTCAAAAACAGGCAGAATGCAAAAGCAGACTGGGAAGGTGCTACAAAGCAGCAACAAGGATTCAAAAGCAAAAATCAGGATATTCATGAAAGGTTCAAAAGCACAAACTCCCAGTGGAAGCAGTTGACTGAATAACTGCTTCTGTTCAAAGTGAGTTTATAAAGCCTCTCCCAGCCAACAGCCCAACATGTTGGAGCTGATTGCAGTCTCAGGTAGCTGTGTTCAATTAAGCCCAGCCCCTGCTTCAGTAGCCTGCAGCAGTGGGTTGTAATGAAAGTCTCTTTAGCTCTAAGAGGCTCTATGCATACACCTGTTCCAGCAGTGGCTTGGAACAGGTGTATGCAATCAGGGCCTCTTCAGCTCTTAGTAGCTTTCTGCAAACAAATGTACTCAGTATGCCTCTTCCAGCCCTCTGGCTCGTGGACAGCATACCTGTACCAGAATGCTTCTGCTGGTTTAACCCAAAACCGTGAATGGAACATGGCATTATATTGTTCCAAAACTGCAGTGGTAAAACAAATAAATGAATGCAGAGGCAGTTTGGAGGTTTTGACTGCGCAATTATGCCATAAACAGAGTCTCTGAGTGCGTGCATGTAGCGGTGCTAGGTGGCAGATGGGTAGGATCCTGACACACGCCATATAAAAACAATCTGAGTAGTGCCATATGAACACAAACATGCCTTCTTATGGACCTGGAGCCAGCCTTGCAACAGCCATGCCATGTGAAAGGATTGTTTCGAGTAGGGAACTGTGGAGGACAAAAACGAAAGAATAAGGTATGCACATTTATGTACCCCCCACTAAAAGCACTATGCACCTTCAAATGTTGTTAGCCAATTGTCATGTTTAAACTACTGCCTTTACTCTGCCTAATGTGAGATTGTACACTGCACTGCATATGTCAACAATAGAACAATGCTGCATGCACTACTTAAGAATGTTCGCCTTCACTGTTCATGATTCTAACTTATATCCGTTTTCACATGGGTAAGTGTGCATTCTACCCTCACCTTTTCTCTTCTAGGCGGCTTTAGCAAATGGAAGTTATCATATGACAAGGCCTCTCACCTGCCTCGAGGTTAGTGTGATGATTTATGGAGTATCTTCACCATAAAGATATGCATTGCACTGTGCTGCTTTTACTAATAACACTAACAAGCACTGCTGAATGCAGCTGGCATCGAAAGACTGTAAAAAGGGTTTTTCTCAGTCAGCAATTACAGTTGCAAGGTGTGACATTGCCAGGATGAGACCATCCCTTCCATTGACACTCATGTATTCCTGGAAGTATAAGATACCTGAACCGAGGAGGAAGGGGGTTTACTTGCACCAAAGTCTTGTATTGTCGTTGGTTAGTTGTCTGCTCGCTGCTTTGACTAATAAAGTGTTCATGAATCCACTGGAATTAACTTGTTGTTGTTTTCCACTACAGAACACATACCTATGTAGTCACCCAAATTTAAACAGTTATCAAAATCTTGATCTGGGTCCTACAATTATCTGTTCAATTTCAGCTTTTAATTTTAAGCTTTTTGACTGAGAGCCCTTTAGAATAACTGAGGCAGGGCTCGAACACACAACCCTATCAAAGCAGCCCTGGCGGCAACATTGCCTGGCCAGCGTGTTGGGAGATGGGCCAATGGGAAGGCACACCTGTACCGGTAGGCATCTCCACAACGCCGGGTGGAAGGGCAATGTCATGGGTTGGTGCCACTGCCCGGTGCCGGAAGTGTATATGCTAGGGGTCCTAGGCTGGTATAAAGAGAGGGGGTGCAATGTGCCCTCCCTGTCTTCTCACTGCTCGGGACTGTTGTGTTGCTTTGGACAGCATGTTTTGTTTTGCTTTCATTGGTTTGTTTCACTCATTGGAGGTCTGGAGTTGCAGGAGCAGCATGGGTATCAGTTTTTGCTGTGTTTGCAGTCAGCGAGAGTGGCAGTGGCCACCTGTTCTTGTTATGGTGAGGGCTTTACATGTGCACGGGTGAAATTTCTCTTTGATTAGGCTGGTCTGCCACCTGTGCACTATTGCAGCTGAATGTTCTGTGCAGCTGGTGTCCATGGGGGCTGGGACTATTTATGATACAGGTGGTAGAGGCCTTGTTTGTTTTGTATTATTTTTCACAGCCGGTGCCAGGGTGTGCAGTATTATTTATTATACAGTTGGCAGAGTGCACGTGTGTTTGTGCATTATGGTGTAAGCGGAGGTAGAGGTGCAGCATATTATACTTCTTAGACAGAGTGCATGTGTGCATTGGATCAATTTGAAAGGGGCAGAGTTCATTGGCATGTTGCGATATTGGTTACAATGGACAAGCTGTAGGTGTGTTTTGCATCCATCTTAAAAGGTGGCCGAGGGCTTTTGTGTCATATTATTGCGACAATGGCACACGGCATGCATGTGCTGTTTTAAATTGGTGAATGGTCAGAGGGCCTGTGTGTTTCATAAACTTTGCAGTGGGCAATCCATCAGTATTGGGGCAGCTGACATTGCGAAATGGGTTCTTTGCGGGCATGCTGTTTAAAAAAGAAATGTAAACATTTTAAAAAATGAATGGTTTTTACTTTTTTTATCCGTGGGGCACGTGGGGATGAAGTGGGAGTGTATTTTAGGCTGTTTGTGATCAGGGAACGTTCTGGCCTTTTCCGCTCACAGGACTGAATGGTTTCATGTGTTCATAATATTTATGTGATGAATTCTGTTACTTTCTTGGGGATGGAACACGCGGGCTGAAGTAGGAGTGTGTTTGAGGTGGTTGGGACCGGGGAAGTTTTCCCTTAATTTCCAGATGGGTTTTATACGGGTATAGTATTTTGTACACCGCATATTTTTACATTGGTCTGGAAAAGATGCAGGGTTAAGGACCGTGCTGGGGGGTAGGAAAGATCACCAAATAAGGAACTATCATCAGTGAGGTTTGTGAGTGTGTAAAGGAGGATCCTCTGCATCCCCATCTTTGACAACTGCAGACTCAGGCAGTGGAGACAAGATAAGTAGGGAGACTGATGCCCGGATGCAGTTTCAACATCATCTTTAAGACAGGTTCAGAAGACAGGATGGAAGGCACATGGAGCTCCTACAATCAGCTTGCTTATATAGGCCTTTTCACGCTGATGCAATAATTCATGCAAATTCAGGATATATTTCTAATTGGTTCTCTAAACTAGAATATATGCCCTCCTGTCTTTCATTAGTTGGCTTTCTTGTCACTCACAAAGCCCTCATTAGTCATACTTGGCAAGCTCCGGTTGACTGAAGTTTGCCTGAAACCCAGCCGGACCTCATTATAAATCCTTAAATATCTGCCAAAAAGCAGCCCTTATCTGATTTACTATCAATCATTGTCTGCTATTCCTGCCAAGAAATTCTAAATATACAATACCAGACATGCTTATCTACAGTGAACTGCTGCCAAAGTATATTCCACATCAGAATGCTCAGCCCCTCTGACACCTGATTGCATGACACCATTTTGTATTTTGGCATCCATCTTAGAATCTATCTGAGCCTGTTCAGCTTAGATTTTCAGTTACCAAACGGCAAACCAATTTACTTTTGAGCATAACTAATTTTCTATCCAGTTGTCAGACTACAGTTTAGATATTAATGATTAATGATATGTGAGTTATACTGGAGACACCCTCTACTTCCTGAGTCATTCTGACCGCAAAAATATATGTCACCCTATATGTACCTTTTGTCTTAAAAAAACACAATAATTCTGATTTTTTGCAATACTGGAACCACTGCCTATCATATTACCTGTATTCAGTTTGATGGGGGAGTCTAAGACCTTCTCAACAAGTGCCAGATATGCTTTCTTGAGGAGGGTTTTGTCAGATATATTTACTACCCTTTGCCACGAGGATGTCCGCTATATGGAGTAAATTGGAGGTTGTGGGCCAGACAGACACGCTTGATGGATGGCTTTGTTTGGATTTGCTATCCTGGGTCCCGAGGCAGACATATTACACTGAATAAATAAAATATGGTCTGGAGAAAGTTTCAGGGCCCTTGCGTTCAGAATAGGATCAGGATGGCCGACCGTCAGGGGAACCGGGGGAATAACAGAAAGGGCAATAGTGCCAGCAAGTCTCACTAACTCGAAATGTTCCAGCACATGTTTGGCAACTCACCCACAGGGCCGGCTCTAGGCATATGCAGCAGGTGCAGCTGCACTTGGCCGCATGCTCATAGGGCTCTGCGCAGAGGGTGCTGTTGACTCCCTCTGCTTGCAGGCTGCAGTGGGGCCGTGTGCTCAGAGTACCTAAGCTTGCTGAAGTGTACTCTGAGCACATAGATGGCACACACTGCAGCATGCATGATGACAGGGTAGCCTAAAGGTTTGGCTTCATTTTGTTTCTTCTGTTGAGGCCACTTGTCACCTTTTAACCTCCTGCTGCGACGCAGGTGAGACAAATGGCCCTCTCCCAGCAGCCCAATAGGTGGCCTATGAAGCACAGCTTATCACTTTCTTAAACAGAGCTTTTAAAGTGTGTGTGATTTACTAGTGATGGCCTATTTAATAGACCATTGTTTTGGACAAGGCATTCTTACTGTAAAGGGGCATTTTTATTTTGAAAGCACATGCAATATGTGCCTTCCTCCAGCACAATTAAACATCCCACAAAAACCTTCCAACCAACAGTGGAGGTCTGTCCTCCTCCCAACCCTTCAGAATGACACGCTGCTGACAATGTGGGCTACCCAGGTAGGCATTCTTCTACCAATCCCGTAATCCCTGACCCTGGGAAAACCAATAGAAGTTACTAGGAGCACCATTTGCATTATTGAAACTTGACAATAGGTGATGGATATATATATATATATATATATATATATATATATATATATATATATATATATATTGTCAATTCTACCTTCAGGTAGCCAAGTCGAGCTGCACTCTCCATAAAGCCATGCTTGCCCAATTTCCACCAAACAGCAAACGAAGGGGGGGGGGGGAATAAAGCTCCACACCAACCGTTTTTCCGTTTTGTTAATTTTCTTCTTTTATTGATCCACACGGGAAAAAATATTTAAAAATCATGGAAATCCATTTCAGAAAATAGAGAGTATGACCCCAGTGTGGGTCCTCCCAAGTGCAACACTCGAGGCGTGACGCGTTTCGCGGCCAACTCGCCGCTTTTTCACAACAAAAAACCTCTCCACCATACACCACTTTAAAACAAGAGACTAGGAGGAGGAGAGAGGGAAAGGAGGGGGTGGGCAGGCAGGCAACATAGAAATCAAAGAAGGCCCCATTTAGTGATCTGCATTGCGTACCGAAACCATGGCAGACATCTTTGCCTAGTGAGTTTGCCTAACAGGCATACAATCATGCGAATGAGCATTATGTTCCTAGAGGTAGATTTAAAGTGCATTGTGCATTAGCAGCTAAGATGAAATGAAATATCTGTGTCCTGAATGACATTCATTCAATCCATTAACTCTGATTGCCTCTTTGTCTTTTACGTCAAACATATATTGATCATACTGGGCAAAAAGAGAGAAAGAAAAAAAAAGAAAAAAGAAAAAAAAAAAGGGGTATGGAGTATTCACCGCCCAAGTTTTTTACTTTTTTTCTTTCCGATTTTAAAGTGACTAGTGCATAATTAAAAACATCTATAACTACATTAGTAGGATATAAATAAATATCTAAAACCCCGAAACATGGATCTCTGTAGCTCACCCTTAATCTGTTAGGTCTTATAGTCATTATAATAGTAGTGTCCGGGATCTAATCATTTATAATATTAGATCTCTGCTTGGTCACTTGTTTATCTATTTATTTAATTAAGTACTTAGTGCAAGGGAAATCCCAATTCCAGCATAGTAATTGAAATCGAGATAACATACTAGATATATCTAACCGTAAATGGAAGATTATCCCCAAATACACAACAACATTAGTAAATCGATATCCATTTTGCAGACTATATTTTTCTAGTTAAATCTACTTCCCAATTAGCCTCTCCTTGCTCTTCTTCTCCCCTTCTCTACTCCCCCATTACCATATGTATAGAAAAAATAGTGCAGAGCAACAAATGTGCTCCAAAGCAAACACACCATTACCGACACCTTAAGAAATTATTTAAAATACAGAAACTTTAAAACCAACTATTTGATCTCGTATATCGTAACGGAGCACTTATTCATTATTTGGGAATCATGAAGGGAATATAAATACTAATTTTGCATAGCATAAGGTAAGCAGAATGAACATATAGTTGCTTTTTCAATGTAGATGTGCCAAAAAAGGGGGGACAGAAACATTCCTTTAGCTGCCCAGAAAGGTGTATAACTCTTCATCAATGTTATGCCCGTTGGGCTGTTTACTTTCAAAATCTAGTATACACCTTGTTTCTTTTTGTCTCAATTGCTTCTCCTTGTCACCTCCCCGGGGGCCCAACTCTATTTTATATACCCCAAAGAATTTGAAACTGTCTATTTCTTTGTTGTGACATTCATAGAAATGTTTAGCCATGGGGTAGTTCACATCGTTGTGTGTGATGGCTCGCACATGTTGTTGTATTCGAATCTTTGACTTGCATTTTGTGCTGCCGATATAATATTTATGGAATGCACAGGTGAGGGCATAGACTACATAGTCTGTTTCACAGGTGATCCGTTGTTTGATCTCTGTTTTGTGTCCTGTCATCACAAATGTCATTGATGACATCACTGATGACATCACATGTGCATTTACTTTTCATAAAAACTCTGTACAAGGGATTCTTATAATGCTGACCAAAAACTGTCAAGGATCATTGGGATAAATATCATGAGCTAATTAGTGCATTAAGCAATGCATTGATATGAATAGCATTCTATTATGAAGTTCTATCCAGTATACTAAGCTACTCATGCAGAAACATAGGCAGTGTTTGCAGCATACATGATGAAGGTGCCATATTCATAATCTTGCCATGTTGAATACTGAAATGATAACTGCTTTCTTATTAGAGTTTTGCGTACTGTGAAACATGTAATAAGTAGATAATAAAACCCACTTAATACATAATTATTACAGACAAAACACAAAGAGACAACAACACATACAAATATGAGTATATACAGGGACAGTGAAGTAAACAAAAAAGCAGAAATAGTTGCAGAAAGAGTTCATAACCTAACTGATTGTCTTTATGCAGAGAAACTTTTGCTCTGTTTCAAAGCTGCTACTTACCATATGTATGTGCATCACATGATGTGATTGCACCCAAAGGAAAGGAGAGTGAGTATAATGTATACAAATATGAGCATATACAGGGAAGGTAGAGTAATACAAATAAAACTATGAGAAAGTGCTGATAACCCTAATGATTATCTTCATGC
Organism: Ambystoma mexicanum; assembly: GCF_040938575.1. Classification (NCBI taxonomy): domain Eukaryota; kingdom Metazoa; phylum Chordata; class Amphibia; order Caudata; family Ambystomatidae; genus Ambystoma; species Ambystoma mexicanum. Next base: position 11,110,512 of record NC_090937.1, read on the forward strand.
ACAGAAAGGATTGCTCTTTTTCAAGCCTGTGTCTTCCGCTATGTATATGTTTCATATGATGTGACTCGACCCTAAGTCTACAAATATAGTACCTTTTCAATTTTTACTTCCTGACTGTTACTGAAGAAAACTATGTGGCTTCGATATGTCAGTAAAGGATAAAAAGGGATAGCCAGCCATGTGATGTCATCAGTGATGTCATCAATGACATTTGTGATGTCATCTTTGATGTCCTGGGTGTTAGTGTTAGCAGTGCACGGTGGCGCGAGTTATGGTTGCTTATATTAACATAACTACCGAATTTCAGGGGTTTTTCGGTTTTACTTTGAACAATAACGTCCCTTTAACAAAGTTTTTTCACTGAATTTCATAGGTTTTTAGTAGCGCAACTTAACCATAACGTCCCTTTAACAAAGTTTTTTTACTGAATTTCATAGGTTTTAGTAGCGCAACTTAACCATAACGTCCCTTTAACAAGGTTTTTTCACTGAATTTCATAGGTTTTTAGTAGCACAACTTAACCATAATATCCCTGACTTCATATACATGTAACATAGAACATACTAACCCTCTCATAGTGATTTTCATGTCCGCGGACTACTGCCATGTCCGCGGACATATCAAAAATCTGAGCGTGGTGAATGTAAATTTAAATAGTGTGCCCCATTTCCCCTTTGAAGTTGGCTCTGAAAAAAGCCGTTTTTTTTGTTTTTTTTACAGATGCTTGACAGACACCTGTTATTTTGTATTTTTCTTTCTTGTTTTTTTTTCTTACTTTACTCCTAAAATCTTCACATAACCTTCTCCAAAGCAACCCTTACATTCCAAAATAGAAAGGCATTTCCCGTAAAAGATAAAGAAATGCCATCTTCTTTAAAATTAACAGCATTACTGGCATCAATATTCTCATTATTACAGAAGAACATACCAGCTCTAAGCATGAAGGCACACATGCCTCGGTTGATGACACACCTACCAATGTTTTGCTGAGGACAAAAAACTGAACTATTGTCCCATATTGCCCTAGGTAGTAATCCAGAAAAAATTACTTTCGCATTTGGAAGGATCTTCATTACGGCTTGAACCAAGCGTTCCAAATCAGCCAACAAAGTAGGGGCACTGACGTTGCCCAAACGGAAAGCACCATAGTGCAAAACTACCACATGCGGACTGTTCATCGTAGCCATATCCTCACAAACTTGTACAATTCCCTGTACATTGCAATCAGGCACAGTGCTCCACACCACCTCCACTCCTTTCACATCAAAGTTCTTTGCAACATGCCTGCATTGAGCATACTGCTGTAAACCATGCACAAACATATCTCTGAGCACCAACACCCTGATTTTCTCCACTTCTGCCATCTTCACTACACACAGTCTCTTTCAACACAAATCCACAACCTCGACATCTGATTGGCTGATCTGTACAGTCTTCTTTCCATGTTGGATTTCCTGGAAAAACCCAGATGTAGCACGCCCTGTCCACGAACAGCCGCAGTGTCCGCGGACAGCATCCACTTTACTCTCTGTGCCATTACCTCATTGCATACAGCTAAGCAATCACACAATACGAATAACGTCCTCAGAAAACCCCCATTTTGTGAATTTTCGAACATTTCAGGACAATTATCATTTCATTATTCAACATATTAACATTACAAATATTATACTTTCATCTTGTACTCTGCACACAATGCTATGTTTCTCCATTAGTAGCTCAGTATACTAGATAGAATCCCATAATACAATGCTATTTATATCAATGCATCGTTCAAAGCACTAATAACGGTATGATATTTATTGCAATATCCTTGACACTTTTTTCACAACATTATAATAAAAATCCCTAGTACACAAATTCCATGAAAAGTACATACACATGTGATGTCATCAGTGATTTCATCAATGACATTTGCGATATCATCTTTGATGTCCTGGGTGTTAGTCTTAGAAGTGCACGGTGGTGGCGCGAGTTATTTTTCATAGCTCACCATAACTTGCGATTTTCAGGGGTCTTTCGGCTGTACTTAGAACCATAACGTCCCTTAAACAAACTTTTTTTAATATCACGCAAACAATATACAAACATGGCGTGCAATAACCAACTTCTCACATATGGCTTTACACAGAATGTTGCAAAGTAAGAATTTATGCTCGTTCACAGTGAAGGTCAGCTGCTTCAATTTTTTTCTCGGGCCCCGGAGAGGCTCACGAAGCGGACTATAAGGTTGTATTGTGTTTTGACCTTGACAGACAGAGATTGTGATGAAAGACTTCTCTTGAAGGAGTGTTGCTAAAACGTAAGAGAAGATAAGGATGAAATTTCTGAAACAAACTACTTTTATATATTCTATCACTATGCGAAAGATCGTTCGCACACGCAGAGTCGTATTTTGGGACTGCACTACTCGTAGACAATGGAAATTGCAATTGTACTGTAAGTAACCCTTTAGATTATTTTATACCAAATATAATTACAATAGCGTAGCATTAAAGACCGCTCAAGTTGAACTTGTTCGTTGAAAGTGGCATAATGTTTTCTACTGTGCACTATCACCGCCAAATTGATCCACTGTCGTTTAGAGGGCTTTGAAAAAGGCAGACGACACAGGGTGGGTTAATAGAAATAATTTAACCGGTCTATAGGCGGTCAAGCGCTCTACTCGCTGTGCCACTTCACTGTAGCCTGTCAAGTGGCACAGCGAGTACAACGCTCGCTTTGACATCCGTGCACACCTTGCTAACGCAAGTTCCAATTCCGGCAATGCCAAACTCAGCCTTTCATCCTTCTGTGGTCAAAAAATGAGCACCACACACCGTGGTTAATAATAAGCACCGCTTAGATACCTCACGGTTCTTAGCGCTATATGAATGGGAAAATATTATTATTTTATTATTAACATACTCCATTGCACTATCTTCGATAGCAAATAGTTTCACGCCCTAATAAATAAAATGATGATTTTTAATGAAGATCGGCTGGTGAGACTAATTCATGTTTTTTAAAACAGGTATGTGGCCCCATTTTGCCTATGTCACGATTTACAGACTCCAGCGGTTGGGGGCCTTCAACTGCCAGGTGCAGGTCCAAATATGCAACTTCATGACCCTCACCATTTTATGGGACAATCGCCAAGGACCAATATGCCCTTACGCAGTACTAGCGGCTACAAACAACATACCAACCAATAGGGTGGTATAATGGCTCGTTGTTGGAGCAACCTTCCGATTATCAGAGCGACCATTTACTGCTTTTATCATAAACCAACAGCCTATCTACCGCAAAGGAACAACGTGTGGCTCAAAATAAACTTTTGGTGATCGACAGCAGAGACAATAGCAAATCGCTGAATATTCACTAAACATTTCATGTGCAATAAATGTACTTTACCAAATGTACAATCCTGCTGTTTACTTTTAAACCACAGTTTCATATTCCGAATTGTGGCGCACTGAGTTGTAAGCTGATCTAACACCCTCTGTACCGCAAAGGAACATTGCGTGCCTCAACATGAACTTTTGCGGATCGACAACAAAGACAAATGCAAATTGCTGAATATTCTCTAAACATTTGATGTCAAATAAATGTACTTTACAAAATTTACAATCTTGCTGTTTGCTTTTAAATCACTGTTTCATATTCCGAATTGTGGCGCGCTGTGTTGTGACATAATATGTGTTGTCTTCCGGGTTCTGTGTAAACTCACTTAGGACTGCAGAGGACTGGGCGCGTTTGATGACGCACCCTGTAACGTCACGGAGAGAGGCAGGGAATATGAATGCTTTGATAATATCAGGCTTAGGGGCGGGAGATATGATTTAGTGTCGCAAAAGCAAGTCAGCCAGGTCAATAGCGCCAGTCATAGGATTATCACATAATGTCGGCGCACACCAGCCGGATTTATCCTTTCTTTAGTGGACAAAAAGTCGGTTGACGCCCATAGGAAATTGTACTATTAGCGGACAAAAGGAGTGGTCTTAAAACACTTTCACCCTGACAACGAACAATACAAACAACGTTCTCAGAACACCCCCATTTTTGTGTAATTGCAACCATTTCGGGACACCGCGAGTGTTCTTAGAACACATTCAACTAGACAGATTACAATACGGACAGCGTCCTGAGGACACCCCCAGTTTGTGTATTTACGAACAATTAAGTACACCGCGAGTGTTCATAGCTCATTTTTACCTTCCTTGCGAACAAAAATGACACATACGCCGTCCTCTAAACACCCCACAATTTAGTTTATTTACAAAATGTCAGAACAGCCGTGTTCTCCGTGGACAAATCGAACGCAACAAAAACATCTAGCACATAAAAAAACAAAACATTGAACCTATCTCATACTCCCGCACCCTCCCCAAACACTCTTACACACCAACACACGGCACTAAATACAATTTTTTATCCACATTTCACCGCGCTGTACGCGATCGACGGCGAACACAAGATGGCGGGCGCCACAGAAAATCTGGCACGCTGCACGCCCCTCGCTGTCCAATCAGTGAACACGTCGCATGTCCGCAGACATGACGCAAGGCCATGGGCCTATCGGGGTGCTGTCCGCGGAGCGAACAGGGAAGTCCGTCCACGAAGCGAACACAGATATCACTAATTTCTTTGCCTTACGTTTTGGTCATTTTATAAAAAACTACTGGACGAATTTACACCAAATTTGCAAAAGCACGCTCTCGGGACCAAGCCCCCGCTCCTGCCGCATATTTGGTGTAAATCCGTCCAGCGGTTTGGCCTGTGGCCGTGCGCAAAGTTTTTTCCCATTCAGTCTATGGGGAAAAAAAAAGTTTTGGGACCCCCCCTATAACTTTGCCCCCCCTGGACAAATCCTCACCAAACTTTGAAAAACAATTCAGAGTGACCCATATACTTATTTTGCAAAGTTTGGCGAGGATCTGTCCAGGGAGAGTGAAGTTATAAGCCGCCCAAAAAGTGCTCTTCCTATGGAAACAGCAATTTAACCATAACTACATGGCCACTACCGTGGCCATGTAATATATATTCAAGGAAAAAACATTTGTTGCAAGGACGTTAAAGTGAGAACTTAACAGAACGAAACCTCCTGAAATTCTGCTTAACTTCACGCCCCCTGTTGCACAGCATATGATTGCAATGATGACATCACAGATCACATAACTTATGACATCACTAATTACATGTTGTATGAGAACACTGATGACATTACAAATCACATCACTGATGCAATCACTAGTGACAATACTAATTATTGCACAGCCACAGTAGTGGCTGTGTAGTTATGGTTAAGTTGCTGTTTCCATTGGAAGAGCACTTTTTGGGTGGCCTATAACTTCGCTCCCCCTGAATGAATCCTCACCAAACTTTGCAAAAAAAAGTATATGGGCCACTCTGAATTTTTTTTGCAAAGTTTGGTGAGGTTTGGTCCAGGGGGGGGAAGTTATAGGGGAGGTCCCAAAACTTCTTTTTTTTCCCCATAGACTGAATGGGGGAAAAACTTTGCGCACGCCTACAGGCCAAACTGCTGGACGGAAACCGTGCTTTTAAAAAATTTTTGTGACAATCCGTCAAGTAGTTTTCTTTAAAACGACCAAAAGGTAGGTCTCAAAACATTAGTGATATCTATGTCTGCTCCGTGGTCACACTTCCCTGTTCGTTCCGCGGACAAGATACCGATTGGCTAAGGGGCTAGCGTCATGACCGCAGACACGCGACGTCTCCACCAATTGGCTGCAGTGAGCCGTGATGTGCATAAGATTATTTGGATGCGGCCGACATCTTGGATCCGCCGACAGCGCTGCGGCGACCCGAGGCGAAATGCTGTTTCGAAAATTGTTTTGGTGTGTCAGAGTGCTTGGGGAGGTTCACAGAGTAAGAGATGGGTGAAATACTGTATTTGTTTGGGCAGCAGATGTTAATGATGTATTCCATATGCCCACCTCGTGCGGGATGTTGGTAAGTACTGAAAATGAGGGGTATCATAAGGATAGTACGTCAGTCTGTGGTGTGCGCAGGCAACTTGAAACTGTTCTAAGGACACTCGTGGCATTAGCGAATATTACAATTGAATACATGCAGTAGTAACATTTTTTGTTTCTGTGGGTGTTCTATTGATTTACATGGCGCCATGGATGTGATATGCTGCGGTGGTTGTGGCCAGGGCCTAGAGTCTTGGGTGCATGGCCGTAGGCCGTAGGCCATACTCCCAAGACGCTAGGCCCTGGCCACAACCACTGCAGCATATCAAAGCTATAGATACACCAGTAGTATCGCATATTGATCAGGTGGTTGTGGGGAGGGCCGAGAGTCTTGGTTGAATGGCCAAAAGCCATGCACCCAAGATCAAATTTATGGTGGTCGGTCAAAAAACTGAAAAAAAAATATAGAATTACCAAAATCTCGAAAAAAAAAAATCTCGAATTATTTATTTATTTATTTATATGTATTTGTGGGTTCAGGTAAGTATAAAAAAAAGGGTAAAATAAAGAAAAATGAAAAAACGGGGGTTGGGGGGGAACCCCCCATTTCGAAATAAAAACGTATTAAAAAAAAATTCGAGATTTTTTTTTTTCGAGATTTTTTTTTTTTCGAGATTTTTTAATTCGGTTTTTTGACTATAAACCCAAATTTATACATAGAGAAATTATAAGCTACTATGGGTGCGATATGGTGTGGTAGTTGTGGCCAGTACATAGAGTCTTGGGTCCGCCATGCACCCAAGACCAAAGTAAGGATAGTACTTCAGTCTGTGGTGTGCGCAGGCAACTTGAACTGTTCTAAGGACACTTGTGGTATTAGCTAATATTAAAATTGAGTACATGCAGTAGTTACATTTTTTGTTTCTATGGGTGTGCTATTGATTTATACAGTGCCCTGGATGTGATATGCTGCAGTGGTTGTGGCCATGGCCTAGAGTCTTGGGTGCATGGCCGTAGGCCATACTCCCAAGACGCTAGACCCTGGCCACAACCACCGCAGCATATCAAAGCTATAGATACACCAGTAGTATCGCATATTGATCAGGTGGTTGTGGGGAGGGCCTAGAGTCTAGGTTGAATGGCCAAAGGCCATGCACCCAACATCAACTTTATATGTAGAGAAATTATAAGCCACTATGGTGCGATATGCTGTGGTAGTTGTGGCCAGTAGTAAGCCCTAAAGTTATAAGGTACCATGGGTTTTATATAGTGCACTGGTTGTGGGCAGGATGTAGAGTTTTGGGTGCATGGCTGCAGGCCGTAGGCCATACACCCAAGAGTGTAGACCCTGCCCATAACCACTGCAGCATACCACATTCATATATCACACCCATACAATCGATAGGTGTGGGCAGGGGCTAGAGTCCTGGGTGCAAATTGAGTACATGCTACAGTAAAAATGTTTGTTTCTATGGGTGTGCCAATGATTTATACGCCAACATGGGTGTAATATGCTGCAGTGGTTGTGGCCAGGGCCTAGAGTCTTGGGTGCATGGCCGTAGTCTTGGGTGCATGGCCGTGCCATGGTTTGCATTCTGTAGAAGTTGCTGAAATGGAATGGATTCAGAATTAGGTATGGATACATACACAAACCGCTCATTTGGGATTTGTTCCTGTGTTAAATTGTTACAGAGAGTGCATGTATGTTTCCACATTTATGAAATCTGGAAGATTTCATGTATAGGTATGTTTTTGTTTTCCAGTACTTGTAGTAAGTACATTAGCAATTCTTGTGGATCTTCTTGTGAGTTTATAGTGAATCTCACCATTCCAACACAGTAGTCCAATTCTTGTCTTATTCCATGAACACTATACGTGTTGTCAGGATTGTGTGGTGCGTTTCTATGAAGGACTAACATTTGCAAATACAATTGGTCTGTACTGTGTAAGTAAATATTGTTAACAATTGGTGGCAATTGAAATAGAATATTCATTGCTACATTTGCATATCAACTTACACCACTTTCATTTGAAAATTTGAATGGACCAGCTAGTTCTGTCTCTGAGTGATTTTTTGGAGTTTCTGTTCCTTCTTTGAAGAAGTACCTGATTTACTTTCCCTAATAGGTTCTTCTTTGCTTGTGGTAATTGATGAAGTTTTACTTTCTTTTGTTTTCTTTGAAGGATTTGCCGTCAGATTCTGTTGCATTTCTGTTTGAATTAGTTTTCCTTTACCACGTTTTCCTTTTTCTGGAACAGGATATGATTTCAGATGGGGGGTGTACAGTGAACGCAGTCTATTGTATTCTAAAATGCAAGGAATATCAGCGTTTGTTTACTTGCATCAAAGTTGATTAGAAATATACGTCAAGTGTACGCAATTGTGATAGTGCTACGTAGCTCATGCCTTCTTTAAAGACTGTGTTTCCTATATTTATCAATGCTTTGTCTAGGGTAAGACGTTGGGATATATGAATGGTGAATGCATATGCAAGAGTTAGAGAAAATTGTTCTCTACGTACATACATGTCTTTGAAGAGAAGGAATCGAGCAGTTGAGCGCCCTATCCTTTTCACTTCTGAAAGTTTGTCAAAGTGAACATTGACAAACTGAAAGTTGTCACGTGGGTATGTTTGAAAGCCAACAACTGTACCCAGTGCCCCATTAACTAGCCCTTGCTCCACGTCAAGGTTATGTTTAAGCATTACTCTACAATTTAAGGATAATTTTAATATTTTTCCAACCCAACTGTGTTGGAGATTGAATTTTCTAAGATATTTAGTCTTGTTGTGGCTTGCTCACACATGGGTAGTGTCATACCATGTACGTCTAGTTTGTCTGTGGAGCAAATTTCCATTATTGGTTGCATTTCTTTTTTTAACATGGTTTCATTGAATTTGAAACAGCTTGCAAAAGTTGGCATTAAGGCCATACAATTGACATTTTTGTGCGCTAATTGTTCCATAACATCAGTAGCACATGCGCTATCGCCATAAAGTGCATGAATGTGCCCGTTTTTCAATATTGCTTGTGTTTCTTGAGATAGTATACCAACTCTTTTACTTTTTTTTAAATGTTGGCATAAGTGAGATCTGCAGATTGATGCATGTTTTGTGTTAATTCTCTATATTGGAAATGTTGGCAAAGGTTCACATATCCTATGCTGCCAACAGTTTTAAGGCAGAGTTGGCGTCCTAAGGTTTTAAAAATAGGTTCACCTTTCACTGGAGTCAATTGTAGAAGATCTCCGAAAACGATAATGTGTTTCCCTGCAAAGAGTTCTTTGTAGTTTTAAGTACTTCTTGCAATCTGAGGTGAATCAAAGCCAACATTAGGGAGACCATGCGCACTTCATCTATTAGTAGCATTTTCAATTGTTTTGATACTCTGCGTAGTTCCATAGCAGCTTCTGCAGAAAGTTTGTAATAGTCTAGTTTGTTTTGGTGTTCTACTGGAAGGAGTAGTAATCGGTGTAAAGTGACACCGCCTATAGTGTAGGCACCTAAACCTGTGGGGGCAGTTACAACAGCTGACAGGTTGTTGTTTGTCAATTTTCGAAGGAACTTGCTGATGATTTTGATTAAGAATGTTTTTCCTGACCCAGCTTCACCACTGACGTACAGTAGTATAGGTTTGTAATTTTGGCAGGTATATTCTTTATTTTTGGGTTCTACACCATGTACAATTTCTTTTTACTTCTTCAAAAATGGTGCACTGATCTTTGTTAAGTTTTGCTTGTAGTACAGTTAAGTCTTCTGTAGCTTCTTCATACTGACACATGGTGTTTTCCACTTCTGTCATAGCTAATTCTGCCTTATTTGCTATTAGTGGATGTCCTAGTGGTTCTTGACTTCCTGTTACAGAAGGTTGACTACTGTCGGAAGTGTCTTTATCTAGTTGGGCCTGAAGTTCTTCTTCGTGTTGCTGTTCATGGTGCCAAGTGGGAAATCGAAAATGAAGAGGGTGAGGAGGGCACCACTTGAAAGTTTAGTCTTGTAGTAGTTGCTTAGATTAAGAAAATCATGAATTTTCTATAAAAAACAGTCTTTTATAACATTCTCGCCTGGAGCTGCCAATCCAAAAAACGGTCCTATAGCACTAGGACCTAATCGAACAAAAAACTTCCAGGAAACAAAGTGACTCCACTTTGTTAGGAAAGGCGCTTCACAGTTAGCCCCAGTTAGGTTGCTAATATTTAGTATGCTGTAGATTAAGTATCAAGTTTTCGATATGAAAGTAATGAAATTCAAAGAATTGATTGATTCTTGGCAGGAATTGTTTAATTCACATTCCTGTAATATTTGCCGCCAAAGTTTGTCTTTGTAAATCACACAATGAGTTTACATCTCAAATTGTCCATAATACTCTGGTGCCAATGCATTTCGGATAAAACCTTCATCAGGGCGGTATTATAACAAAAAATAAATTATATAGCATGACTTATATTTCATCATTGTTAACAGTATATGCATATACATAACAGCCATTATTTTAAGGTAATTACAAAAGCACATACCAATCCGCGAGCCACGTCCATTTGCAGAGATAATGAACACAAATAAATAAAACAAAACGGCATCCCAATTAGTTAACTGAAGTAAATGTGTATTTTCTCTCTATCTTTAAACTATATGTGCATGTCCTACCTTGGTCATGCCGAACGCTTGGATCGTGGTGTTGTACGGTAGTACAACAAGATCTACAAGAAAGTTAAACAATAATACTGAGTCATCCTCAAGAACTTCAGTAAGTGAAGCATGTAAAGCCTAATTGTTGCTGCTGTACTTACTAAGCATCTGCTGTTCACAAGCCGTGACCGCAGAGTGAGCCGCTTGCAACGCGCTCGCGTTAGTTTACCTTTCGTTTTTAAAGGTTACCATGGAGACAGTGCGAGGCGTCGTGGTCCAACTGGAGCACGTACGCCTCGCGCCCCACCGTCGGGCACGAGCCAGGGGGCGGGGATGTCTCCATGGTGACCGTCGCATTGGGATTCAATGCGCGTGATTGTAATCTCATATCTTCGAAGCCTTAAAGGCGCAGTTACTTGTACAGGAAGGGTAATAAAAATGTGTATTCTTTGTATTCTTTGTATGGATCGCAATGATGTATTAAGGACGCATTCTCATCCCAATGTCTTGACACCGCTGAGTTCGAATTGTGATTCCTTATGCATGATATATGTTCATTCCATCTAATTTTTGCTGCTCGCAATTAACCACGTTAATAGAGTCACATGTAGCAAAATCCTTCAATCTGATTGTCTCTCCTGTATGGGGATGTTTTACTGTTTCTCCTTTCATCACATAGCCACAATTGCTACAATTCAAACCACCACTTAAGAAGAAACTCACAGAAAGAATTGGAACATTTCCTTGTTTGAATTGTAGCAATTGTGGCTATGTGATGAAAGGAGAAACAGTAAAACATCCTCATACAGGAGAGACAATCAGATTGAAGGATTTTGCTACATGTGACTCTATTAACGTGATTTATGCCATCAAGTGTCCGTGTGGACTGTACTTTGTGGGTCAGACATTGCGAGTAGCAAAAATTAGATGGAATGAACATAGATCATGCATAAGGAATCACAATTCGAGCTCAGCAGTGTCAAGACATTGGGATGAGAGGAAACACAACCTGGCTCAGATCCGCTTTATAATTCTAGAAGTGGTTTCTAAAAGAGACACCCACGAGAACTTCCAAAGGAAAATGGACCAAAGAGAAACCTTTTGGATAGACCATCTGAGTTCTTTCACTCCGAGAGGGCTCAATGAAGAAATAAACTATATGTGTTTCTTGTAAAATCATTTTTGTAGAACTGAACTAACTTCATATTTTATTTACAGAAATATTGACATTTTTCCATATAAACGTGGAGCTTCTGTTCCTAGCCATCCGTTTTTATGGCTCCGCTATATAACTGCACTTTACATTTTTATGATTGGACTATACCTGGGTTGATTTGTTCATAATAGTAGAATGCTCTGAACTCATTGCTTAAATGACATCATAGCGATCAATGCACAATTAACAGAATACATGTCCATGTGATGGATTACACTGGATCAACTAATTCCTCCATACGCTCTACTTCCTATATTTAGTTGCTGGTTCAATGCGGACCCATAGTCCTTAATACATCATTGCGATCCATACAAAGAATACACATTTTTATTACCCTTCCTGTACAAGTAACTGCGCCTTTAAGGCTTCGAAGATACGAGATTACAATCACGCGCATTGAATCCCAATGCGACAGTCACCATGGAGACATCCCCGCACCCTGGTTCGCGCCCGAGGGTGGGGCGCGAGGCGTACGTGCTCCAGTTGGACCCCGACGCCTTGCACCGTCTCCATGGTAACCTTTAAAAACGAAAGGTAAACTAACGCGAGCGCGTTGCAAGCGGCTCACTCTGCAGTCACGGCTTGTGAACAGCAGATGCTTAGTAAGTACAGCAGCAACAATTAGGCTTTACATGCTTCACTTACTGAAGTTCTTGAGGATGACTCAGTATTATTGTTTAACTTTCTTGTAGATCTTGTTGTACTACCGTACAACACCACGATCCAAGCGTTCGGCATGACCAAGGTAGGACATGCACATATAGTTTAAAGATAGAGAGAAAATACACATTTACTTCAGTTAACTAATTGGGATGCCGTATTGTTTTATTTATTTGTGTTCATTATCTCTGCAAATGGACGTGGCTCGCGGATTGGTATGTGCTTTTGTAATTACCTTAAAATAATGGCTGTTATGTATATGCATATACTGTTAACAATGATGAAATATAAGTCATGCTATATAATTTGTTTTTTGCTCTAATACCGCCCTGATGAAGGTTTTATCCGAAATGCATTGGCACCAGAGTATTATGGGCAATTTGAGATGCAAACTCATTGTGTGATTTACAAAGACAAACTTTGGCGGCAAATATTACAGGAATGTGAATTAAACAATTCCTGCCAAGAATCAATCAATTCTTTGAATTTCATTACTTTCATATCGAAAACTTGATACTTAATCTACAGCATACTAAATATTAGCAACCTAACTGGGGCTAACTGTGAAGCGCCTTTCCTAACAAAGTGGAGTCACTTTGTTTCCTGGAAGCTTGCTGTTCATTGTGCAACATTGTTTTGTACTGCGTAAAGTTCACATCGGAGATAGTGCTTTCATTTGCTTTGAAAGCATCTTCATAGCAGTCATAGTTATTTAGTATCTCTTCCTCTTTTCTCCATGGTTTAAAAAGTTGTAGCAGGCACAGGTAATATAGTTCTTTCTGTTGAGGAGTTTTTAATGACAATTTGACATGATTAAATAAGCTTCGTTTGGTAAGTTTCACTAAGCTGCCTTCACAATCTGTCACTCTATATCTACCTTTGCTTTCATCAGGTTTTATATTATTTTTGTATTCAAGGTTTTGAGCTATGTGGTATAGACACATGTTTTCCAAAGTGGTACTCCTGTTCAGATAGAATGTGTCCAGTAAATTGTTTTTTAACATGTCTTGGCTGTTGGGATCATTTGTGGCAATTGTTTCTATGTCCTCATATGATTTCAGAACTCTTTTTCTAGATTTAGCAGGACCAAGACTTAGCCATACTATGTTTTCTGATTTTCCATACAAAGCAGTACCAGTTAAACGATCTGCCACTTCATAGGCGCCACATTCTCTATGAGAGAGCATTTTTATGCCTAGGCTGTACAATTTCTGAGATAGTGTTTTGTCTGATGATAGGTCATTCCAGAGGTCTTGAAGCTCTGTTTTTTCTGATTTTGTTAAGTAGGCTGTAACATATCGTGCAACTGCAGCAGAATTGTCTGCAATGTACTGCACATGTATGTTTGCATTCCATAAGAGGGCAATGATTGCATTGTAATCATTGATATATTTTGATTCTTCTGTTCTTTTTATGTAATATGTGTTCTTAGGTGATTTACCTTTAACACTATGTCGAACTGAAGACATGAAGTTGTTTACTTCAGATGTTTCTGTAACTGGTCTAGGGAAACCAAAGCGGCATCTGGTGTAGTATTTTCCTTTGCTTTTGTATTTGTGACGACAATATTTGCCACATTTTTGTCTTTGAAATTGTAAAATCTGTCCATGAAGGTCACTATGTGTCCTTTGTGAAGGGATTTCACAAGTGAAATATTTTTGGATGAACTGCAAAACAGTGGCATCACTGTCCTGACCAAATTTAGGTGCACCTTTGATCCATAAAAGCATGTGAATATGTAGTGCTCCTCTGGCTTGGTATTCTTTTCTCCAAAAGAAGTGTTGCACTTCTCCGAGGGGAGGAATAGTTTTATTACAAATGAAGTGTAGCATAGCAATGAAACGATGATGGAAATATCTTGACACATTAACATGATCTAGAGAGCAAAGTTCTCCAGGTGTTAGTATATCTATGTTGATTTTGTTGTTGTTTGATATGCGTAGGAACTCATGTAAATCTTCCCATGCATACTCTACACAACTTAATGTAACAAACCAAGTGGGTGGTCCAAGGTTTCTGATCATACAACGTACATCACTGTGCCATCGGAACCAGTATTCTTTTGTACCACGCATGTTTGCAAACAGATTTGTTATACTTGATTGTAAAACCTCATCTTTTTCTTGCACTTTTTGTATTAATTGCGTAGCTGACATATTTTGAAAGTGGGTTCCCGATTTCAATATGTGTGCAACTCCGTAACATAGGGTTGCTAGTTCACTTTCAAAGAGTAGGTGGAATCTGTATTCCACATTTTGTCTAAATCTGGGATCTTGCGAATACATTCGTAATGAGCGGTATTCTGATGCCGTAATTTGAGTGGGTCTATCATCGTATCTTCCGCTTTTGCCAGTAGGAAATAGCAGTGGAAAAGCATGTGCTTCTATACGTTTTTCCCATATGCTCATTGGTGACCCTTTGGTTTGTCGCATTTGGTAATTTTCAAGTGCATCATCTATGCTCTCATTAGAGTGCAATGGATGAATTGTGTAATGGTCCAAAAGAGTGGATACTGTAGCAGGATCCAGAAGTTCAAATTGACCAGTTTCTGATGTCTCTTGAATTATTTCAGTTGTTTCCCTTAAGCTTTCTTCAATATTTATTTCTTTGTAGTATTCGTTATTATCTTTCAGATATTGCAAGGCTTGTCTAACTTTATGTAAGTCCACCAGTTGCTGCCAAATTTTTTTGTCTTTTGTTGGTACACCATTTACTAAGACAATTAAAGAATGCTCTATTGGATGTTGCACGCCTAGAGTGTGCACATTTTCTGTCAGATCTAATTGCAAATAAACTACTTTGCTATGAATGTCCTTCACCAATTCAGAGGAAGGTAATTTAGCTGTTTTTGGTTGAAGGCGTATTATTGCTTGAAATGGGTGAACTGTTTGAATTATGATGCTCTCATACAAATTGCAGGGTTTTGGTAGTGGGAATAATTCCAAATTATTTGTGATAGCACGAGAAGGAGTTTGGTTGTTGTCCATTTTTGTAGTGCAGTAACTGCAACATATTAGGGGTTCATTTATGTGGTATTTGTTTTCTGCTAAAAGGTAGAGAGCTAATTCAAACCATTTGGCATCTTCATTGTCTTCTATTTTGTATGTTACGTCTATAGTTTTTGTGTTCCTTTTGTAAAACGTTCTGCGGCAACATACACACACATGGTTTGGTACTTCAGCCGATGTACTTTTAAATTTTAGTATTTCTTTTTTGTATGTGTAATAGAAGATTGCTATGTGCAGAATTGTTGCTAGTATATTCTAAAAATATTGCTTTTTGTAAGTGGTTTTCACTTCCAAAATATTTTCTCATCGATACAGTCGATTTCTTCTTGTAGGTATTTGGGTGTACCATGTAGAAGAGTGCTATTTAAATTGGCCAATTCTAAAGCTGGAGTTTTAGCATAGTATAGTTTATACACTAGATTTCTTACACTTGAATGATGTATTGATATTCTTTTGATATCATGGAAGGTGCTTTTGCAAATAGGTCCTGAAATGCAGGCTAATGAATGTCCTTGTAGTCCTGTGTATTTGCGCACTGGACAGATATCCATATTTTGCAGAACTTTCCTTTTGATTTTGTCTTTACCTTTCACATACTGATTGAGGAACTGACGTAAAGATTTGAAAGATTTGTTAGGAATGTTACACATTGATGTGCATGGCCATTTGTATACTGGACGGTCTGGTTTAGTCGAATGGAGAGGTAATTCTGAGTTTTAAGGGGATACTTTTGTAAGCAGTCTTTCTTGTTCCATGATGGTATTATTGATTTTTTCATACCCTCGTCCAGTGCTATGGATGGTAATTGTGTTTGTTTGATTTTGTTTGTATGCTTCTTCATTAAAATATGGTTCTGTGGTTGTTGTGTGACTCCATTCACCTCCACAAATATTTAAGAAGTTTTTTTCTGTTGACATTCTGTTTATTGAGAAGTTTCTTTTGTAGTTTAGTACTTAGTTTTGTTAGTGGTTTCATTCTATTTAACGGTTGAGGATGATTTCGCTCCTCTTCTTATTAGATTCTTAAGGACTCTGTGGTGAAACATTTTTGCTAAAATACTTTTTTTACTATGGGTTCTTGTTACTATATCAGGAATAATAGGAGCATTGTTAGCAGTACTGGTAGGCGATTTTTTGCAAAGCGTTTTCTGTTCCGTGCCACATTTTGATAGAGGAGCCAAAGTTTCAGTAGTTGAAGCTTCCTTTGTTTCACTAAATGACTGTATTAGCTGTTTTGTTCCAATGTTGTCTACAAACTCTGCTAGCGATGAATGCTTACTTTGGACACTTTTATTTTCATTTGCTCTATTTCTGCGTTCCTTTCTATGGACTTGCTTTTTGGTAGGCATTCTTTGGGGTCTGTTGTACAATGTATGTGTGCTGTGTGCATGCATGCATGAGTTTGATGGGGAAGCTGTTTGTGGTGGTGTGTGACTGTGCATTGGGCAATTACAATGAGTTGGGAATGCTATTTTTCTGTTTGTATATTACTACACTGTGCTTCAGATGAGAGGTGACAGTGAGCTGGTGGTGAGGAGAAGCATTAATAGTAAACGTAATGGTATAAAATTAAAACAGCTATTTGTTTTGTAGTACTAACATTCTAAGGCTTCTGTATGTTACTTATGTTAGAAAAAGACAGGGATTTGTGTGCCATTCTGCCTGTTATTCTTTGTTTAATAAATGGGGATTTGTGGGTAGAATGGTTCAGAAATCAACGTTTTGTTTTGTGCGCAAATTACATAAATAACCACTACAGTCTTTTTGAGGAACAGTAAGAATATAAAGGTAGTACTGTACTTATTTTTTTTGCGGAATGACCAGGTTTCTTCGGATATGTTGTTTGCAGTGTAGATGCTGTTGATTTTCAGGAGAGTAGTCTTCACTGCAATTGTAAAAGGAAGAAGTTAGTAACTTTGTGTGTTTGAAGCAGTGATGTTAATGTACACGTTCATTTTGCATCTTTTTTTGGAGTATTCTCCTTTGATATCTCAACACAGTGCATGTGTGTATTTCATTTCACTATGTGCACCTTTTATATGTTATTTGCAATATGTTAGTTGAACGTGCTTCGCAAATGAGTACAATTTTCAGTTCATGAAAATCGCATGTTTATTTTAAGCTGTGCTGTCCATAGCAGAGAGGTTTGTAAGTGATACGTCACTATAGTAAATGGGAAAAATATGACTACTTTCATATTATAAGTATGAATAGGAAACATTGGGAGAACCTCAGAGGGAGATGTCACCACAGCAATCGGGAACATTTATTTTTCTCAAACGATTGCATTGAAAATAGCATTTATTTAGGCGGTAGGCAGTAAAAAATGTGACATTTTCTAATGGAAAATCGAGTTTTGCGCCTAAATTGGGAGGGTTGTTACGTATGTATAGGTTATCCGGGAGACAGTAAGAAGTAGTGTGGTTTCTGAATGAGAAATCGGAAGTCTTGCACTTAAAGGGGGAGCGTTGGTATGTATTGGCTATGAAGATTTAGTGGCATTAATTTGTTTAAACGAAATCATAAGGGTTGCACATGTTGTCTAAATAAAATATGCATACCTGTACTTTGTACTCATGCATGTGCGTATGCATGGAGCTGTAAGTAGAAATCTGCAACACTTGCACAGTAATTTTTGAAGTAGGTGGTCTGCAATGATATGTGACTTGCATTCAGAGTGATCAATAGTACATTTGAAGTGCGGAACTCTGATGATGGAGTTAGATGTAGAGATCTTGAATGTGATTGGTGGATGGTTGTGTGACTGCTTAGCTGTGCCCAATAAGGGAATGGATTCGTGATTGATGTGGAAAGGGTAGAAGGACTGGCTAAGAGTTACGTGCCGCACGACTGCATGGAGCAGCCAATCAGATGTTCACATTGTTCATTTGTGTCGAAAGACGGTGCATGTAGTGAAGATGGCAGAGGTGGAGACAGTCAGGGTGTTGGTGCTCAGAGATATTTTTGTCCATGGTTTACAGCAGTATTCCAAAAGTAGGCATGTGGCACACAATTTCGATGTCAGAGGAGTGGAGGTGGTGTGGAGTGCTGCGACTGATTGCAATGTTGCATCAATTCTGCAAGTTTGCAGAGATATGCGTAGGATGACCAGTCCCCATGTGGTAGTTTTGCACTACGGTGCTTGCCATTTGGGCTACGTGACTTCACCTACTTTGTTGGAAGATTTGGAACAGTTGGTGCAAGCAGTCATTAATAGCTTTCCAACTGCAAAAGTATTTTTTTCTGGCTTACTCCCTAGAGGAAAATGGGATAATAGTTCTGTTCTTTGTCCTGATCAAAGTATTGGGAGGTGTATCATCAATCGCGGCATGCATGCTTTCATGTTACGCGCTGGTATGTTTTTCTGCAGCCACAAGAACATTGTTTCCAGTAATGCGGCTTATTTTGAAGCAAATGGTGTTTCGTTATCTTTTTTGGGAAATGCTACGTTCTTTTGGAATGTACAGCTTGCTTTGGAGAAGGTTCTGTAATGATTGTAGGAGTAAAGTAAGAAGAAAAAAATCAAAAAAATACAAAATAACAGGTGTCTGTCAGGCATCTGCACAAAAAAAAAAACAACGGCTCTTTTCAGAGCCCACCTTAAAGGGGAAAAAGGGAATACTATTTAAGTGTACAGTCATTACGCTCAGATCCTGTACGTGTCCGGGGACATGGTGGTAGTCTGCAGGCAGCGCGTATTACCAACAGGGTTTCTGAGGTGAAGAATCATGCAAATGAGAATGTGCGTAGCTAGGGATTGGTCAGTAAAGTTCAGTGGGTGTGTTCTGAACGAAGAGATTTAGTGAGAACATCTTTTTCCTGACAGGAGAGCAGACAGCTATGGCTCTGTGTGCTCGAAAACAGATTATCTGTATTTTGGGAGACTCATTGATACATTGGTTGAAGGTGCATGCAGAAAGTTCTGGTATATCTGCAGATCTTGGATTTTCTCATGTGGAAGTGCACTGGCATGGAGTGCATGGACTGAAGTGCTGGACTTGGTACCTCTCTGTGCTACTTTATAGACAGAGCGTCCTCCTGATATAATTATCATTCATTGTGGAGGAAACAGTTTAGGGCATGTCTCTGGAATTTCTTTGCAATTTGCAATGAAGGAAGGACTTGCGAAGGTCATGCACATGTTTCCAAATTGATAAATGTGGCTGCGTTCTTCTGCATTTGGTCCACAAATGGAGAAGGCGAGGCGCAATGTCAATAAGGCTGTTTGTGCCTTTTTAAAATATGTTGGCATGTCCTAATGCCACAATGAAAACATTTTGTTTCGCAGCACTTTCATTTTTCGCAGAGATGGAGTCCATCTCACATATGCTGGCTATCAGATTTTTCTTCAAAATGTTCATAATGCTTTGCAACCTTTTTTGGATTCATAGTCACCTATTTGGCAATCTGTTTTTTCGAATGCACAGTTTTTGAAACACAAAAAACACCACCAAAAGACTCTTTTCAGAGCCACCACTTACTCCGAACGAAAAGTGCATTGGTTTTGCTTCGCTTACACCCTACATTTTTGTGCATCATACGACTGTCCACTGACTTTTTGAAAAATGTGCAGGGGCCTACACCATTCACTTGATAGTTCCATTGTTAAACTGAGAAAGGCGGCTCTGAAAAGAGCCTTTTTTGTAATTCTTGATGTTTTCCATTTTTTTTTTTAACACACAGCACACTAGGAGAGGAGGGTGAAGGAGGATAAGGAAGGGACACCAACCACGTGGATAAGAAAGGGCAGGTGGAGAGAGAAAGATGTAGGGTGGGCTTTACTTAGGTAGGGAGCAGTTCTTCTGGTGCTCTGTGACCATCGCAGTACATACACAATATTGTGACCCTCGCAACTTAAGGGTCAACAGCATCGCAAATGGCCTGTGAGGCAGCTGGAGGGATGCGCTCTCCCACAGGAGAGTGTCTTGTGGTGAGAGGATCGGACACAGAATATGCTGCAGAGAACTCGACCTACTACGTTCTTCACATGGTACCACCATGCGAATGTCGGCACTGTGGAATGAGGTTAGGTGTTGCTTCATGGTTGTTGTACCAAAGCTGTACGCACCAGGTCTCCTGCGACTCAGCACCAACATGCACTGGTTACACCTGACCTGGTTCGCACATGCTTTTGGTACGTTTCCACAAACGGTAAACAACCGCCACACCCACTACTCCCGGCGAGTGCTTGTAGTGCAGAGTTCCTCCACTTCATTCTCTTCTTCCTCTTCTTCCTCGATCTCTACATCCTCACGCCTATTTCCCTCTGTGGGCCATTGCGGAGGTGGTGGCGGTGGAGGGTTTGGGGGTGGTGCTGAGGCTAATGAAGCAACAGCAGCCATGGATGCCATTAGGATTGGTCGGCTAATCTTCGCTACAGCAGTAAAGGCAGCACAACTCAATCTTCTATAGCCAGAAGTACAATGAAGATGAGGTCGGGGGTGTGGT
This sequence comes from Ambystoma mexicanum, assembly GCF_040938575.1. Classification (NCBI taxonomy): domain Eukaryota; kingdom Metazoa; phylum Chordata; class Amphibia; order Caudata; family Ambystomatidae; genus Ambystoma; species Ambystoma mexicanum. The sequence continues at coordinate 11,131,386 of NC_090937.1, forward strand.
CTTTTATAGGGGTGGAGGGGTGTGCCTCGTGACCGTATCGATCACTCAAAAGCGTTGCAAAAATTCTATACAATACGTTGAAAGGTAGGGCCATTGTATGGGACATGTGAAATGGTGATTTTATACTGTAAAATAATTTCCCATGTCTGTATAAGTTCTTTTGAAATGTTGCGGAAGCACACAAACTGCGCAAATTAGGCCACACGCTCAGCACGGGTGCAGTCACATGATGATGTCGTGAACACATCAGAGTACGAAATGGGTGCCCGCTGGACACCAAATGCAGAGTAACGGACGTGCGCATGCACGCGGGTGTTCTAAGGACAATGTTCGGGTCCTAAAACTAATTAAAAGAGCGACACAAGTGAGATGGACAGTTGCGGACAGGCGCGATGATCGCAGTACTTATGGGTGTGGTGCGCATGTGCGTAGATGTTCTGCTGACTGTATGGCCGGGTACATTGTCCTTAGGACACCTCCATTTTGTTTGACTACGGACATGCCGGCCACCGCGCATGTTCTACGGACAGTTCCATCTTGGCTGCAGACGGTACGGACAGGTATAGTGTCCTTAAGACACTCCCATTTTGTTCACTTACAGATATCCCGGACACCTGGTGTGTTCTAGGAACATGTTTTATCTTGGTTGTGACCAGTATGGAGAGGTATAATGTCTTTAGGACGCCCCCATTTTGTTCATTTACGGTCAACTTGGACACCAGGTGCGTTCTAAAATTAGTTCCATGTTGGTTGCGAATGGTACGGTTAGGTGTATTGCCCTTAGAACATCCATATTATATTGATTATGGCCAGGCCAAACAGGTGCGCTGTCCGCGGACATTTTAGCTCTTTTTAAAAAAAAATGTTTGGATCCAAATAATTCTGCTACAACTAACATAAAAAAATGTCTAATACACAAACGTACATCAATCAAGAGAAATACTGGGGGAAGCAGATACTGAAACGAATATAGGGGAATTAGGGTTTAACACAGGCTGGTTGTGAGGAGATGAAGGGATGGATGTTTCTTCAAAACATTTATGTTCTTCTTGCGAGTTTGGGGATGGTTCACTAGGAAATGGAGAAGGGGGACAGGTACAGGTGGGTCAGTGATATCTTATTTTTCCTCTCACATATTCCTCCACAAATTGCCTTAAACTGTTAAAATTCTCATTTAGAATGTCCATTTTCTCTTCTATCCATTTTAGGCTGTCTTGCTCTGTGTCCTTTGGTGGACCTTCTTCTTTTTTACCTGGTCTGTTAAAAATAAATATATATATGTTAAATGCCCATAAAATACTGACTATTAATTTGCTTATGCAGAGAAGGTGTACCATTATGATCGCTATCTTCCGACATTTCCCCATGCGGAAAATTGTCCTCCAGCCACTCCAAACTACTGCACATTTCTGTGTCAAAACAACAGAAATACATTATTTTTTCTGCACCTCATACAAAAAAGTGCATACCCATATAAGAAAAATGAAGCACACTTACTATTTTCTTGTAATTTGTCTTCGTTGTGCTGTGTGCGTCTACTGTCACTCCTGGCTGCACAGTTTCTGTGAGGTAATTACGTTGGAGGCATATCTTTTTTTGTTATGGTATAATCCATTTCATTCTACATGGTAATTAAATGCATGGGTAATGTTTTGGGCGTGTAGGATCAATTGGTTACTTATTAGTACTTATAATGTGTTTATGTGTTCTTTTTTAAACTTGTGCATTTCTCATATTGCACAATAGTACAATTTCAAATACCCCCTGACTGTTTGGGTAGTGTTGATCTCATCCGCGCTCGTCCACAGATAGGCGCTCAGTCCGTGCATTTCAAATATCATTAGCGAGGGGGTTCAGTATGTTCTATGTTACATGTATATAAAGTAAGGGAATTATAGTACATATGTCCAAAAATCACATGATGAAAGTGTATATTCAGTAAAAAAACTTTATTAACGGGATGTTATAGTTAAGTTGCCCTACTAAAAACCTGTGAACTTCACCAAAAAAAACTTTATAAACGTCACATTATGGTTCGAAGTAAAACCGAAAAACCCCTGAAATTCGCCAGTTATGGTACGCTAAGCAGCCATAACTGCCTGCACCACTGTGCACTGCTAACACTAACACCCAGGACATCAAAGATGACATCCCAAATGTCATTGATGAAATCACTGATGACATCACATGTGTAGCCCCTTTGTTTTTGTTCACTGCCATATCTAGGCTAGGTGGGTTTATTTACTGACAGTCAGAAAGTTAACTTTCAAAAGGTATTGCATTTATAGATATTGCTATTCTCACATATTCTTACAATACTTTCCTTAGAATTTAATCGTATCTTATGATGTACATATATAGGGGAAGAAGCAGGCCTGACAGTCAGCAATCATTTGTGTGCGTGAATACAATCATGTAGATTATACACAGTTCCTAATGATACTGCCTCTTGTATGCTTACTTTACTCTCCGTATATAAGCCCCATATTTGTATGCATTGTAGTCTGTTTATGTTTTGTGTGTATTACTAGAAATATGTAGTAAATGATGCGTTATTAGCAACTTAATACATGATTCACAGTCCTGAAAAGTGTGATACAGAAGCTTTCACCATTTTATTAAACGACTTTGGAAAGTACAAATATAGCACCTCTGTGGTGTATGCTGCAGCCAATACCTACATTTCTGTATGCGTAGGTTCCTGTACTAGAAAGAACACTGCAATGGAATTTTCTTTAGAACACTACATTGCGTGATGAAGTATGTAGTTTATTACACATGTCCCGATAATCGCTGATATTTTTTTGCCAAAATTACATTCACAACCACTTGTCTGAAAAGTAAATGCTTATGTGATGTCATCAGTGATGTCATCAATGACATCTGTGATGTCATCTTTGATGTCCTGGGTGTTAGTGTTAGCAGTGCACAGTGGTGTGGGCAGTTATGGCTGCTTAGCGTACCATAACTGGGGAATTTCAGGGGGTTTTCGGTTTTTTGGTGAAGTTCACAGGTTTTTAATAGCGCAACTTAACCATAACGTCCCCTTAACAACGTTTTTGTTTGTGAATATTGAATATAACTGATTACACAAATAATGGAATTAGACATAACATCATTTTTAAGTTAGCTCATGAAAACATTGATTACCTTAATAACAATTTAGGCCTTGGATGGCCATGACAAAGGCTGGGGTCACTGGACAGCACCAAAGGCCATAGCTAGTGGTCGGTTAGTGTTAAAAAATACCAATGTGCATGGTTAAAAGCCATGCCTAGTAGCCAGCTCATCACTGTTTTAAAATATACAGTGGGCCACATTGAAGGCTGTAGTCAGTGGCCATGGCTGAAGGCCATAGCTAGTGCCCATTAAAAATGTTACAATATACAGTCAGCATAGCCAAAGGCTGTGGCCACTGGCTAGTATTGTGTTGAATACATGGCTAGTTGCTGGTTAGTGTATATAATTTATAGTGGGCATGGCCGAAGGTAATATCTAGTGGCTTGTTAGTGTTGTATAATGCACAGTGGGCATGGCCGAAGTCCATCGCTTGCATTTTATTATTTTGAAATATATAGTGGAAATGGCCAAAAGATGTACAAACTGCTCAAGGTCAAAGGCTATGGCTAGTGGCCCATTTATATGTTAGAATATATAGGGGGCACAGCCAAAGATTGTGGCCAGTGGCCTGTATGTGCTAAATTCCATGGCCAAAATCTTAAGTTGGTAGCCTGCTAGTGTTTTAAAATATTCACTGCACGTTGGTGAAGGTTGTAAACACTGTCCATTACTGAAGGCCATGACTAGTACCCATTCATGTGTTAAAATATATTTGGCCATGCACACTGACCATGGCTGAAAGCCATGCTTAATGCCAGTTACTGTTGTAATGTAATTAGTGATGTCATCAGTGATTTGATCTGTGATGTCATCATAGTGGCCATAGGCTGCACAATAGGGGGTGTGCAATTAGGTGGCTTTAGCTGAATTTGAGGGGTATTGTTGCATTAGGTTATCACCTTAACATCCTTGCAACTAACGTTTTTTCCTTTAATTTCAAAGGTTTGGTTACAATGTATTGCTCACCTTAACATCCTTGCAACTCATGTTTTTTTTTTCCTTGAATTTCAAAGGTTTGGTTACAATGTATTGCTCACCTTAACATCACTGCAACTCATGTTTTTTCTTGAATTTCAAGGATTTTGTTATTCCGTACAAAATTGACATTAAGACTACAAACAATTGAGCTAATGAAAACAATACATCATACATGTGCAGAAAGTCAAATAAAAACACATTGTGCAACCACATTCCCCCAAATAACCCTGTTCTTAAAAAGTTTTGTTTGCATATTTATTTAACTTTTAAAAGTGTTTACATTTAAATGTACTGTTCATGAATAGAAAGTTAATAAAGTGTTACAGTAAATGTATACAAACACTACACTCAATGTATCCTAACATAAATCTTTACAGGTCTATTGCTCACATATATATGTACATATGTGTATTTATTTTATTGTAAACGGTTCTATTGCCATGGCTACCAAAGATGCATGCGCTTTCAAATGCAGCAACGACTAGGGGGCGAGGGGGTTTACTTGCAGCTTCCACAGGCGATAACAGCGGCTATGATGAAATACACAATGATATGTAGGTTTTTTAACACACACTGGGGGTCATTACGACCCTGGCGCAAAGGGATACCGGGCACCGGTAATGACACCGGTGCTGGTAATCCCTTTGCGCCCTATTCCGAGGTCCCTTTGCAGGTCCTTCCCTTAATGCCTGGTTTTAGCAGGCGTTAAGGACGGGACCCGCAAAGGGATACCGGGGTCAATAACGGAACCGCATTTTGCGGTACCGTTATTGCCGCCTTCCCCCTTCCCATTGAGCCCTATGGGGGCTCAAATGGGAATGGGGAATGCCATTTTCAATGTGACTTACCCGTCCCACAAAGGTCGGAATAGACCGGTAAGTCCCCATTGAATGAGGGCGGACACGGTCCCGTTATTGGCGGTGGTCATGCCGCAAATTGCGGCATGACTACCGCCAATCTCGTAATGAGGCCCACTGTATTGAAAGGATCAATTAAAGGTCTTTGATCCATATATTCAGTATGTGTTTTTATTGTCTATTTTTATAACGGATAAGTTGGCCCTAAAAAGGACCGTTTTGGTCGATAAGGAAAAAAGAGGTTGGATCACGATAAAGTTAGAAAGATCAGGCACACACACGATGGACTGAGGTTGGGTGTTAGTTGGTGGAAAATAGCTAATAAATGTGTTGGAAAACTCTGGTGCAGATGATAAATACTGCTGTGCTGATCTTTCTCAATGTGCTTTGACCTTAAGTTTCACATTAGCCTTCCTATATAAATCATCCACTTCACCCCACTGAAAACGGACAAGTTGTTGAATTAACTTGGATGTTTCCAAACTTTGCAATGGCTTGCGTGATGGTCCACTCTGCAAAACCTTACAACAAAATTTCACGTAACCTCCCTCATCTGCTTTTTGCTGTGTTGGTCCTTTACGTGGAAATATTGCCAACTGTCTGAATTTTTTTGTGTGCACATTTTTTCTTCTGTAGTGGTAAAACTGAAGCCACCCACACCACCTCCTTATCACTGCTGGTCATACTGATTTTGAAATGCAGGTCTGTGGAGGAAAAATAAATACTATAGAAATACAAAAAGGATTCTGCCACTTAATATAAAAAATAAACACATGAAAAATAGCAAGCTAAAATAACAAAAAATGACAAACCACAAGACAAAGGAGTGGCGAGTGGCTGCCAAGGAAGGAGAGAAGGGACAACATGTCCTCCATTCTCCCTTTCCATGGCAGCTATTTTATTTGTTTTTTCTCGCTCATCCAAGTGGTACAGCTGGAGATAGGCGCAGCACATCTGTAGACACTTCATGAAAACCTCCTCTCTGAATCTCTCTGAACATCTCTGGCATTTCTGATAACTCTTCGAATGGAGTGCTCCAGTGCTGCAGTTCTTTCAAGACTCTAAGCCTCATTACAGGGTTGCCGGTAAAACCCACCAATAAGTGGTGGGTTACCAGCAACACCATAACACCTTTTCCACTCCCTGTCTTTCCGGTGCCACCGGGATAATATGGGAGGTAGCAGAAAAGGTACATCCCCATTCCCATGGAGTCCTTTAGGACTTCATGGGAATTGAGTCACTGAAGCACCAGCAGTGTTGTTAATGGTGTTGGCGCTTTAGTAAAAACACTGCCGGTAAGGGTGTGAACTCCCAGTAGATCACGCCTGCCAAGGGTGACGTGCCCCTACCAGAAAACTCTTAGTTTGTCGGTCCAGAAAGGGTACCAGTACGTTGCTACTGTATGTGTTGGGACCAATTACAAAGATGCTATCAGAAAGAAAATGGACCCAGACACTCTCATTCATCCCTGGTCATCAGAAGTGAAGCCACCAACAAAAATAGCTATTCTTTGTTAACTCACCATCAAGCATACACAAGTCTGGTATGGTCAGACTGCCTTTGTATAAATCGTTGTGCTCCAATCGGAACACCAATGCGTTTTTCACCTTTCTAATATCTATAAGCTGTTGCCAAATGTTCTTATATTTAGTTGCAACACCATTTACTAAAACAAACATACAATCTGCAATGTCACACTTCACTCCTAGAGTGTTGACATTTTCTTCCAAATTAAGAGGTAAATGCGCAACTTTGCCTCTCACACCTTGCACTAATGATTTTGTAGGCAGGTTTGACATCTTTGTTTGCAATCTAATCTAACAATTACTTGGAAAGGATAAACAGTTTGCAATGCAATCATTTCAAATATGTGCACTGTATATTTTAAAACACCATTATGCCACCAACCATAGACTTTGTCCTTCACCAGTGATATCAATAAAATGAACACAAGTGATATCTCTAAATTGCATTGGACATTGTTACTTTCTTAGGCAATTTGCAAATCACTTTCTCAAACCTTAAAAGGAAATCTGCTAAGCACAAACAGGAAATAACAATAAAAAAAGGTATGAAGATGTTCATAAGAAGAAAACAGCTGGCAACATTTCTGTATCAAGTAGCATTGGAGAAAGAAAGACATAAACAAACGTTGTGTGTGTTTCCTATTTTAAGCTATAGCAGATGGAAGCTTCCAATAAACCTTCACAAACTTTTTCAGCCTCTAATTTGATTAATCAACTCTTCCAGTTCCCTTACGTCAACATAGAGGAACCCTATAAAAAGGCTAATTTACATCATAATGTACAAACCCATGACCTATAATCTGCGCATAGGTATCTACTGTAAAAAGGCATAGCTGCTGCTGCTATTCTCATTGTTAGACATGTTCAAATGTCCAACTGATGAGGAAAATATAAAATAACAAAAATGACAACTCTAAAAAGACAATGGGACAACAAATAAAGGCTCCTCTCTGAACCTCTCGGTTGGACCTGTAACTATTGGCCCGGGGGCATTAGCTATTGCAATAATGCCCACCTGGCTCAGAGCTTATTGTTAAATAATCATTTTTTCCAACAGAGATGTGAAATATATTACACACTGAAAAGACAGGAATTCACCTGACCCATGCGTAAATTAATTTCTTTATGTGTTTTTCTGTTTAATTGAAAAGTAATATGCATAACAAAATAATTAATAATATAGATGCACTTAAATCTGCAATTAGAAATCTGTAAGAAGGTAAACAATACTTTATGAAAAAGTAAGCTGTAAATAAAACAACAAATGCTCTCTCTCAGAGTTTCCGCTGCAAATAAAGCTGTAAATATGTATTAACACTATTTGCTTATCCAAAAGATCCACAGATGTTTACATCAACAACACAGTAGGCATATGCACAGTGTGACTTCTGCAAACATACCTACATTATTAAGAAATTCAAAATGTTTATAACCAAGCATATAAATAACATTATATCTAATGCCATAAGTGTTTCATCTACGTACACACAATCTTTTTTGTTTTCTTTAAAGAAGATGGCAAAAAATTGCCACTTAACAATAATATTAAGTATGACAATGTGGCATTCAGGTAAACCTATCCCAATCCTTAGGTACACCACCTCCCACAGCAACCCATTCATGGCATTGATCACAGATATTATATGATAGGTTATCAAACCTGTAGTGCTCTGTGACGTCTTGCTTGCCCCTGAACTATCCTTCCAACCCAGATAACCCTCATAATTTAAACATTAGCAGCCAGCATAGCTAAAACATGTGGATTTGTCACAGCTGCCAAAGCCGAGGTTTCATTAAGTGTTGGCGGCATTGCACTGCTGAAATCAGCTGCTGGACGTGGTGCCAATTTCCATGCACGTAATACATGAGCCCCAAACACTTTTATTTTGTGGCGCTTGTGCAATTTCCAATATGCATCATCCACATCATCCCAGAAGACTCTCACCAAATGATTTATCATGATTGACGTTACCAGATGATTTATCATGATTGATGTTCCCATGCTTTCTGACAGAACATTAGAATGGCCATGTCTTAGTTTTTTCTTACACAAAGTTAGACATGTTCAAATGTCCAACTGGTGAGGAAAACAAAAAATAACAAGCATGACAACCATAAAAATTCAGTGCCACAAAAAATGAAGCCTCCTCTCTGAACCTCTGTAGCATTTCTAATGACTCTTCAAAAAAGTGTTTGGGGCTCATGTATTACGTGCATGGAAATTGGCACCATGTCCAGCAGCTGATTTCAGCAGTGCAATGCCGCCAACACTTAATGAAACCTCGGCTTTGGCAGCTGTGACAAATCCACATGTTTTAGCTTTGCTGGCTGCTAATGTTTAAATGATGAGGGTTATCGGGGTTGGAAGGATAGTTCAGGGGCAAGCAAGACGTCACAGAGCACTACAGGTTTGATAACCTATCATATAATATCTGTGATCAATGCCATGAATGGGTTGCTGTGGGAGGTGGTGTACCTAAGGATTGGGATAGGTTTACCTGAATGCCACATTGTCATACTTAATATTATTGTTAAGTGGCAATTTTTTGCCATCTTCTTTAAAAAAAACAAAAAAGATTGTGTGTACGTAGATGAAACACTTATGGCATTAGATATAATGTTATTTATATGCTTGGTTATAAACATTTTGAATTTCTTAATAATGTAGGTATGTTTGCAGAAGTCACACTGTGCATATGCCTACTGTGTTGTTGATGTAAACATCTGTGGATCTTTTGGATAAGCAAATAGTGTTAATACATATTTACAGCTTTATTTGCAGCGGAAACTCTGAGAGAGAGCATTTGTTGTTTTATTTACAGCTTACTTTTTCATGCAAGTGTTTGAAGACTCTGGCTGTTGCTGGCAGCACCTTTAATGGGAGGAGGTTGATTCTACACAACCACTGCTCACAGATACAGTAACAATATAAGACCATATATAAGCCAAAAAAGGCTGCCACCCACTATGGACCAGTCCATCTCGTGTAATTGACAATACACATCATCCCAGAATATTTGCACCAGATGATTTATTATGATTGATGTTCCCAAGATTTCTGATGGAACATTAGAAGGGCCATGTCGTAGTGTTTTCTTGCACAATGTTAGACATATTCAAATGTCCAAATAGTGAAACAAATATAAAACTCTTCAAATAGAGTGTTCCTATGCTGCAGGTGTTTGAAGACTCTTGCTGTTGCAGACAGCACCTTTAATGGATAGAGGTTGATCATGCACAGCCACCACTCACAGCTACTGTGCAGATGTAAGACCAAACATCAGCCAAATAATATTGCAGCCCAGTATGGGCCAGACCATCTTGTGCAATTTCCAATACGTATCATCCCAGAAGACGTGCACCAGATGATTTAATATGATTGATGTTCCCAAGCATTATAATGAAACATTAGAAGGGCCACGTCTTAGTGTTCCTTGCACAATGTTAGACCTGTTCAAATGTCCAACTGGTGTGGGAAAAATAACATTAGAAAATCACAACTCTGAAAAGACAATGCCACAAAAAATAAAGCTTCCTCTCAGAACCTCAGAATACATCATGGCCCCTCCAGTGTGGTGTAGGTACCTGAATCGTGCTTTCAGGAGGCCAAATGTGTGCTCTATGCAGACATGGGTCTGGGTGTGGGCATGGATGTAGGCGGTCTCATTTGGAATACGTAGGTCACGCACTAGGATCATCAGCCTCAATGTATCTGGCAATTGTTAGATGGAAGCATTCTTGTGTGCATCCGGCCCATGCTATGTGTATGTATAATGGGTGTGCATCATTAGTATATTATGCCATGAATTACTTTTCCTGTACATGCACACTGTGACTTTGTCGCATGTGTTTGGTGGCATCTCCTGGTTGACTGTACATAGGCAGACAGCTGCGGTGCAGGTGGACATGCTGTTGGGTGCTGCTGTGTGGATCTCTGCAGTGCCACATTCAAGATGCTGGTGCATTTTCCATTCAGGCGCGATGATGTTGTTTCCGGTGCCGATAATACTGGTACCAGTAATTACGGCATTGTGGATGCCAGGGTCAGGGTCTGCGGCATCATCTGTGCCGGTATCTGGCCTTTGGGCCCATTACCGGCATGCCGGTGCTACTGTTTCCGGCTTGCCGGAATGCACGTGCATGCTGACTCAGAATCTACTGTTGATTCCAGCAGCAGTGCTAATAAGGGCCACTTCTTAGTGTTTTCTTGCACAATGTTAGACATATTTAAATGTCCAAATATTGAAAAAATATAAAACTCTTCAAATAGAGTGTTCCTATGCTGCAGGTGTTTGAAGACTCTTGCTATTGCTGACAGAACCTTTAATGGATGGAGGTTGATCATGCACAACCACCACTCACAGCTACTGTGAAGATCTAAGACCAAATATTAGCCAAAAAAGATTGCAGCCCAGTATGGGCTAGACCATCTCGTGCAATTTCCAATACGCATCATCCTAGAATACTCACACCATATGATTTATTATGATTTCTGTTCCCAAGCTTTCTGATGAAACATTAGAAGGGCCACGCCTTGGTGTTCCTTGCACAATGTTAGACATGTTCAAATATCCAACTGGTAAGGAAAACATAAAATTAAAAAAATGACAACTATGAAAAGACAATCCCACAAAAATGAAGCTTTCCCTTCTGAACCTCTCTAGCATTTATAATGACTCTTCTGATAGAGTATAAGAGTGCTGCAGGTGTTTGAAGACTCTGGGCCTCATCAGGCGTTGGGCCCCATGCGGGCCCTATTTCTGCTGAGCGGAAATAGCATTACCGCTGAGAGCAGCAGCCCAAATATCACTGCATTACAATAATGCGTGCACGCGGACACGGCCCCAGCGGTAATGCTAATTGCACCCACTGGAATCCATGTTCGAAAGGGGGCCAACACCCGAAAACAGAGTGCTAATAGCACTACCACTGAGCGTGGTGCACTTAGCGCTGGTGTGAAATGCGTCACCGCCGGAACTGGAAACACTGCTGTGGCCATTTTGTAAATCACAATCCATCCAATATCAGAGCCCCTGTCAGCATTCCATACTTTCAGACCATCAAACATGTCTGAGGAGAGGGCAAGGGACAAGGTAGCCAGCCCGGGATCGTCTGAGAAAACCAAAGTTCACAGATGCAGAACTCATAGTACTGGTGGATGAGGTTGTGACCCACCATGGCGAGCTATATGGAGCCAGGCAGGAGAAGACATCCTCCCAGCGCGGCACCTAGATCTGGCAGGCTGTGAGCCAGTAGGTGTTGGCAGTGGGCTGCATCCTCAGGGAGGCGGAAGACTGCCTCAAGCGTTGGAATGACCTGCGGGTCCGAGTCCAGGGAATCCTGTCCCACCATCGACAGGACAGCATGGCCACAGTGGGAGGCTCACCACCTGTACTGGACCTGACATCCTGGGAGGGGAAATGTAGCACAGTAATCAACATGGAGGAGATTGAGGGAGTTGGAAAATCCGAGTAGGGCGCTGGCACCCAGGAGGCTGAAGGTGAGTGAAACCCCTCCCCCTTTGCATGTGACTGTTAAGAAAGGAAGAAGGCATACTATGGCAAAAGGGAAAATGCACACAGTTGCACTGTGAACAACTCTGAATCTAACAACGTGTATATAATACCCAAGTCTTGTGTATATATGTAAACCCAGGAATGTCAATAAGGCAAAAACAGTATTACCAATCTAGGAAAAGGGATGTAGGGTAAACACTTAGGACCTCCTTATGGTTGAAAGGAAAAGTCGGCAAACTCTTTACCCACTATGCTCTTACAGATACTGACAGCGCTAAACCCACGTAGCGGGCAAGCAAGGACAGATTCTGTGAACTGACAATCTGTAGAATACTGAATAAGGCAATTATAAACAGTACTCACGAGGACCGGAAAGACCACTTGAATGTCAGTGATTACACGAACCCTGTAGATCAAACAGGGACCCAGAAGGCTGTAAAAGCAAAGGGTTAAAGATAACAAAATACATAAACCCTAGTAAAAGGCAAGTCTGAATTGTGATAATAAATCGTGAGGAAAACAAAAGGGGAACACTCTGGAACTTGTAACAACAAACCCACACCTAATAATCAATGGAAAATGAATGCAGAAATGCAAGGGATAAATCGTGAGGAAAACTAAAAGGGGAACACTCTGGAACTTGTAACAACAAACCCACACCTAATAATCAATGGAAAATGAATGCAGAAGTGCAATGGAAAAATCGTGAGGAAAACTAAAAGGGGAACACTCTAGAACTTGTAACAACAAACCCACACCTAATAATCAATGGAAAATGAATGTAGAAGTGCAATGGAAAACATGGAGTGGAATCTCAATAAATTGGATCAGGAGCAGGGAAAATGATATCACAAAAGGAAACCTTTCCCACCCAATCCAAGGAGAAAAGGCAGTAACTAATTCTACGAAAGTAAATAATAATACATCATGCTTTTCAGTAACCAGGGCAGCATAAAGGGACAGAAAACACCGGCAAACTGGGCTGCATCAATTAGTAAAGTACAGAGAAAGGCTGTCTGCAGACAGAGAAAGACAGAAAGGGAAATTCAGAAAGCATAAATCAAATAAGCGCATAAATCTGCAATCCAGGACACAGGAACAAGATACAGGAACTAGTAACTGGGCAGAAAGCTAGGAACAGGAATAGGTACAAGGCATGGAACTAGGAACAAGGAACTGGAACTAGATACAAGGCACAGAAACTAGGAACAAGGAACTGGAAATAGATACTTGGCTCAAAATCTATGAACAGGGTACTGGAACTAGGTACAAGGCACAGAAACTAAGTACAGGAAACAGGGACTAGTCACAACAGGAACACTGCTACAATGACCAGCGCCGGACTGAAGCAAACTGAGGTTTTTAAAGCTGCTTAACGAGCACACCCCCAGGCGTGTTGCCTGCTGCACCTGGAGCCACAGGTGTTGCCTATCCTCCTCCCAGCCTTGTGCTGCAAGGGAGGAGATGATGCAGTGAGCCAGGCATTCTGGGAAGCAAGAGGTGAAGCAGTGAGCCAGGCATTCTGGGAAGCAAGAGGTGAAGCAGTGAGCCAAGGCATTCTGGGAAGCGTAGTCCTTTGATTTGAGTAACATGCTGGCTGCCAGGGAGGAGATGAAGCAGTGAGCCAGGCATTCTGGAAAGTAGGAGGTGAAGCAGTGAGCCAAGGCATTCTGGGAAACATAGTCATTTGATTTAAGTAGCATGCTGGCTGCCAAAAACCTGGAATGGATCCGGAAGGGAAGTAACTTGGAAAATCAGGTTTAAACGCTCCCAATTCATCAGAGCACTGTAGCATAGGGTTCGAAGGAAATGTCCAGTAAGGAATAAACCCCAGAACATGCCCCCAAGTGGCGGGGACGGGAACGAAGGGAGCGAGCCGTGACAGTGACTACAACAGCTCAGCACAGCATTCCCCAGAGGAACTACCATGTGCCAGTGCACCAAGGCCACCCCTGAGAGCCAGAGGAGTGGGGTGGGCAGCCAAGGGACACATCCAACCACCAGGCACCACACAGTCATGGCAGGGGCACAGCAGTGCCCCATCGGGACCTGGCAGTGACAAGTACCAAACCTCCCCTCAATCAGCCAAGTTGTAAATGAGCACCTGATGCATGCAATCAAAGCAATGGCTAGGTCACCAATGTAGCCCTGCCATTCCACGACGGCCAATTGCATTTCCCCAAATCTCCCCTCCCCCTCGTGCACATGTCCCCATTGTAGCCAATCCTCTACGAAATGCAAGCAGGCCAGGTCCGTGAATCACTGGAACAGTCCCATGCCACACCCCTCACCATGTGATTACTGTAATGTATGCAGAAAACATGTGGGAATGTCTCCTAACGCCATCTCCTATGTCCCCTGCAGGCACACAAGCTGCACCAGAGGCTTCAGGGGACAAGGATGCAGCGGCGCAGTCTACAGGTCCAACATCCCATGCCAGCACCCCCATGCCACAAAGGGGACGTAAATCTACCGCTAGACACAAGATGCCCCCACCACATCTCACTGCAACACGGTCTCGCCTACACCAGAATCCCAGCCCATCAGGCACACACCTGTTCACAGTGAGGACGACAGCGTGGAAGTCCATGCTGCCAGGGAGGACCCAACCCCGGCTGCCAACACCCAGGAGGGACAGGAAGCAAGCATCAGCAGCAGTGACGGCCAGCATGTGGCAGTGGCCCAACACCTGGCCACAGTCACTGCCCTCCACCAGCCAACACACCTGAAAGCCGAGTTCGGACAATTGAGCACACCCCAAGGTCACTTGACCAAGCACGCGAGTGGCGTGCATGGACCCTAAAACCAGCACTGATACCAGCTCCTATGGCTCCCCAGTTGCCAGCCAAGCCAGGCGACCTCCCACCACACCACCCTAGCCAACCGCTGACCTGGGCGCCTCCATGGAATGCCTAAGTGAAATGGAGGAACAGCAGCGCCAAATGGGGAACATTGCCACTGCCCATAGCCAGCATATGTGTGGATCAGGAGAGCTGTGGAAGCATGCACAGCCTCACTGACTGGGTTTGGTCAGAGGGTGCGCGAGTTCTGCGCTGTGTGTGAGCTGTCTCTGCCCTAGCTGAGCAGTTGAGTCAGGGAAATTCCCTCCAACACCAGAAGCTGCAGGTGGCAGCTTCTATACCTTCCACCTCCACCTCCCCCACTGAGGAATCTCAACAAAGCACCCCTAGGCGGAGGTCCCTGCACCAGCTGCACTCACACTCCCCGGATGTTGCCGGTTGTGAGAAGAGGACATGGCAATCATGAATGGCATGACAATATTTGGCCTGAATGGCCTTTATATAGACACCATGGTGGGTGGGGAGAGGGCTGCAGTGTGCTGGGGTGTTTCTGGTGGGTAAGGGTAGGGGTATAGTGTGCTGGGGTGTTTGTGGTGAGTGAGGGTAGGGGGATGGAGTTTGAAAAAGCTACGAAAAATCAGTTGAACAAATGACATGCAAGGACATTCATGATTGTGTTCATGGGCTCTTTATTCACACTGTGCATGTTATGTGCTGAGTCAGGCGAATGCACTAAAAGTAATTGTCTATTAGCACCTTTCGGGCCAGTCTCCTTTCCCTCACTTCCTCCATGTGTGTGTCTGCTCTGGCTTCTGCCACATGGTTGTCATCTCCATCTTCTTCTGGGTGTGGCCTGTCAGAGTTGGGGAGTAGAGGCATATTTCTCCTTAGGCAAATGTTGTGGAGTATAGCACACACCAAGTCTATTTCCCTACTTTGTTTGGGGCATACATCAGGGCCCCTCCAGTGTGGTCTAAGTACCTGAATTGTGGTTTCAGGAGGCCAAATGTGTGCTCTATGCAAACGTGGGTCTGGGTGTGGGCATGGTTGTAGGCGGTCTCATGTGGAATACATGGGTCACGCACAGGGGTCATCAGCCACGCCAGCTGCAGATATCCAGAGTCACCTGCATGGGGTGTAATACAGACATCAGTCATTTATCTCATGCATGGGTCTTCAGTCTCAATGTATATGGCAATTGTTAGCTGGAAGCATTCTTGTGTGCATGCAATGTGTATGTGTGATGGGTGTGCATCATTAGTATATTATGCCATGAATTAATTTTCCTGTACATACATACTGTGACTTTGTCACATGTGTTTGATGGCGTCTCCTGGTTGACTGCACATGGGCAGACAGCTGCAGCACGGGTGGACATGCTGTTGGGTGCTGCTGTGTCGATCTCTGCAGTGCCATATTCAAGATTAATTGTGGTACATGTAGTCTTGATTCAGAGGCAAAAATAAAGATCGACCACCAGATTTAATGGTAAAATTGAGAAATCACAGAGACATTTTAATAAAGCAGTTTCAGCATTCATGAGAGACCACAACCAATCATAGATTTCAAACAACAACATACAGTTCTACATAGCCAATTTTTATAGACATGACAGAGTAACCTAAACGATGAAGGAAATGCAGTGTTCCTTCATAACATTAAAACAGTACTCCAGACATGCTAAAATACTACACTTAATGTATCCCAAAACAGTCCTTTTAAGCAATACTTCATATATAAATATACAAATACAAAAAAATAAGGAAACATATATGTTATCATACCCGCGGCTACAGTTCAATGACTTTTATCATCACTGTGGTTAGAAAACATTGGTTAAACAGGGGACGGGGCTCACTTCAGGTTTTATACCACAATAGAACTTAAAAGATCAATGCAGTACACTACTACAGAGATAGGAAATGGCAAGAGAAAAATACTAGGATTCATACATATAACAAAAGGTTAAAAAAAAAATAGACCAGTCTTAGAAATAAAATGCATAATAGATGAGTCTTAGAATGGACAATTTCGGGTACAAACAGTGTACTTTGTTGCAAATTGAGGCCTATAGCCGCAGGTATGGTCCCATAAACCCGTGGCTTTGACACTCCCCCGTCGTTTCTACGGTTAATCGTGCCTCCAAAATTCAACAGCCCATTGGGGGATACCGTGGCTGCAGTTATTGATCTCGGTTTAAAAAAATAATAATAATATTCTTCTATCTGGAAAAAGAAAACATATTCAGTTAAAAAACACAGACACTTTGTGAAACACAATTTAATACACATATTTTTATGACCCTCATATCCTGTATGCAGTAAATCACATGCACTATATAAGATACAACAGTAGTACATACAACACTGTTGTTCTCTTTTCACATACTAATCATTGGGTCATTGGGAAAAGAAATACAACTTGGATTTAAAAGAAACATTAAAAAAGCTAGGTGTGAGCAGTCTTTGTGCAGAATCTAACTCCTCACATTAAAGGTGCGGCCACCAACAACCAGAGACTTGAAAAACCTGCAGCACTGCATTTCCAGAATCATCAGAAAAGCTAGAGAGGTTCAAAAGAAGGCTTCTCATAAACTGTCTACAAATGTGCTGCTCCCATTTCCAGCAGTAACACTATGTTTTGAATATAGGTTGACCTTTCACAGAAGTTAACTGTCCAACATCTGATGCAAATCCACTGAGATGATGAGAACAATACAGCTAAAACACAATACAAACATAAAAAATGACTAAAATGAACTTTCAAAACCATCAATTCTACTTCCTCACAGAAAACTCAAAACAGCTAAGAGTACTGAATAGCCGAAACTGCATTAAAATTACAACAAATACAATCAAATAAACCTTCAACCTCACTAACATGAATACACAAACTAAAAGCCTACATATAAATGCCATTGATTGACAAACCTCATTTTACAGGTCCATATTAGTGAAAGTAAAAAAATACATTAAAAAATACTTGCCACACAATCAGAGCAGATGAAAAAAATACAATAAACACCATCTGATAGCAGTAATTAATAAAACAAATGCACACAACACCACAAATAAACCTTCAAACATGTAAATATGTATTAACACTCACTTTCATATCAGCCACCCTCCTGCCATATGTACAGGGAGAGTTGTGGAATCAAAAGGAAACAACTGCAGAAAATGCTGACTTTTATACTTTCCAAAATGAATACCAAAAAAGAGGACTATATACCAATAAAACTATTAAAATGGATGACATATTTTCACTACAGCCAATCACAAACAGCTACACAAATAGAACAGTAACAACAACCATAATCAGGGCTCTTGTGTCTCCCCCACATTATATAACATATTTACCAAGCCCCTTTTCGATGATTTGGATCATCTTGGTATCACCTACACTAACTATGCAGATGATACTCAGATCCTCCTTCCGCTTTCAGGAGATTATGGAAAGGATTTGGCCTTGTTAAATAGGGTGTACATCATCATCCAGGCATGGATGGCTACTCATGGACTATGCCTGAATGATGATAAAACAGAACTCATCATCTTAGGCACCACAATCAGTATAAAGAAACTTGGCCCGGCTTATAAATCCTTCATGATTGACGGGAACAACATCAAAGTCGGACTGGAGGTCAAAACATTGGGTTTCTATCTAGACTCCAATTTTTCCCTCAAAAGACAAGTGAGCTCCCTTGCATCCTCCACGGCTTACACGTGCAAATTAATCCGTGCAGCCAAACCTTTCCTGTCCGACACTAGTTGTCTGACACTCGCCAGAGCCCTCATACTGTCTCGCCTTGACTATTGTAACGCCCTCTACCTAGGATCCACCAAGGCCATCACCAATAAACTGCAAACCCTTCAGAACAACGCTCTCAGAGCAGCTCTGGGCATCTCCAGAAGAGAACACATTACAGGACTCAGCCAACAGAACAATTGGCTCCCCACCAGAGATAAAATTCTCTTAAAAACGGCATCCCTCACCCACAAGTCTCTCAACAACGCAGCCCCAACCTACCTGATCAACAGGTTCCACAAACTATCCTCCTCAAGACCCATCAGAACCGCATACAAAGATTGCTTATCTGTCCCCCACTACAAACGGGCCACTATAGGAGGCAACAGCTTCCCGGTAAAAGCTGCCAAGTTCTGGAACTCCCTGCCTCCAAACCTCAGAGCAGACTTGCCTTATCAGAACTTCCGTTCCAAGTTAATCTCCTGGCTGAAACTGGAGACCCACTAAAACCAGGTAGTGTCCAGCGCTACACGCACACATCGTAACCACGTGTGCCTATTGCTTATCTGTATATTACATTACGGCCTGCTGGCCTACTGTTGATTTGTATATATTGTATATAACATTTGTGCACCTATATTTGTATTATGTATTTTCCTCGTGTAGTGTAACCAAGCTTCGAAAATTCTTGTAAAGTCTGTGCCCTGATACCCCCGGGTACGCTCGCGCATTATAAATAATAAAACAAACAAACAAACAAACAGGGAGAGTTCTGGAATCAAAAGGAAACAACTGCAGAAAATGCTGACTTTTATACTTTCCAAAATGAATACCAAAAAAGAGGACTATATACCAATAAAACTATTAAAATGGATGACACATTTTCACTACAGCCAATCACAAACAGCTACACAAATAGAACAGTAACAACAACCAATAACAAACAATGAAACTCACAGAAGTCTATTTTTTCCCCACCCAACTTCTTTCATAGCCGTGACTGTTTGAAACGGATGCAGACCTTGCTTTGTATCCGTGGCTACACGTGCATTATTCTACAAGCCCATAACCAAACTAAATCGTCCTTCAAACCTTCAAATGATATAAGAGAGCACCTAGGCAGATAAAATAACGCACACAAATACAATGATGTACGGTATCATCTTCATAAAAATATGATTATTGCACAGACAATTTATGGTTTATAGACGCGGCTTTAAATATAACCGTGCCTAAACGTACAACCAATAAAGTGTCGATTAGCATTCATGCACCTACTCACATGCTTTTTCAATAGACACAGTTATAGAAAAGCCATTTAAGGCCGTTTGTTGTTAGCCACAGCTATACTAAAAAATCTACAAATAAAAACATGTATTTCCACTCCCCAAACTCCAAACAAGTGTCAATAAAATGCCTACCAGCCCCCCTGCAGTCTCCCCATGGTCCTCCTCCACTCTCATGGTCTCTCCCAATACCCCAAAACACTCAATGCATCTATGATTGTTACTCCATCCAAAATGTTGGATAGACGCGGCTACCACACATCCACAAACACATGACGTGCCATTTGCCACAGTATAGCTGTGGCTGCACCCCCATTGCCACATCTACCCGTGGGCAGCAACGCCACGCACTGAGTGGCTGCTGGCTAACCGTACCATAAACCAATTACATTCTCGAAAACACACACATCACACATAGCCTTCTCATACAAACTACTAGAAATTCAAAATAGGAATCATTTTCCTGGAAACAGAGAAAGACTGCACATATCATGGCTGGTTTGAAAACTGTCTGGCCAATTGGAGACAGTTGGCTGTTTTGGTTACCACCTTTTTGTGAGAAACAAAATATTGACATGGACCTAGATCTGAGAGATTTTACAATTGAATGGTTTGGATTGCGGAGAATGCGCTGGTTCCAAGTTTTTCCAAAATTGTTAAGTTTGAGAATTACAGGGAGTTCAGATGTATACTAATTCATTGTGGAGGCAATGATTTGGGGAATGTACGAGGTGTGTCCCTTACTTTAATAATCAAACAAGACATAGGAAAACGTATGGAACTACCATCTTTATCTTTTGAAAAGTGACTCAAAGGCAAAAATAGAGATGGACCAACACATTTAATGGTAACATTGAGAAATCACTGAGAAATGTTTATAAAGTAGTTTCAGCATTTATGAGAGACCACAACCAATTATGGATTTCAAACAACAACACATAGTTTTACATGGCTAATTTCTATAGACATGATAGAGAGTATATCTAACAGATAAAGGAAATGCGGTGTTCCGTCATAACGTCAAACAACAGTACTCCAAAAATACTAAAGTACTCCAAAACAGAACTTTGAAGGACTACCTATTACATATAAATACACAAATACAATAAAATAATAACCAGAAACATGTTTTTATTATACCCTCGGGTACAGTTCATCAAATTTTATTATAACTTTGGTTACAAATGCTTAGTTAAAGTGGCAGGCTCACTTCAGGTTTTATACTACAATAAAACTTAAAAGATCAATAGTGTACAACAATGCTCATGTGCATTTGTAAAGTAGCTGAAGATAAAGAAAGCAGAGAATAATAAATAACAGTAAACTGGGTAGGCAAACATTTCACAACCACAAAATATAATACCATAAATGAGAATACAAACGCTAAAATACAGTGTATGGGGCATCTAAAACTAAAGTACGATGCCTCCTTTTTACATTTATTTTGTTAAACTATTTTCTTTAGTTTTTCTCCAAAGTCTCATATGTACGAAAGTTTGAAAACACACAGCCAAAATATAAAAGACTCCCAAATATCTACAGTGTCACAGGCCATGACCAGTGATTTTTCAACACCAACATCACTATGCCTCTACTAATAATTTTCAAAAAGAAATAAAACACCGCAAAATATGTAGCCGTGGGCAGAGAACTACTCATACCCGTGGTTATCTGTAGTCCTATCGTATCCTTGGATATAGCTGTGAATAACGAAAGCACGGCCGTAAACAAATATTCTTTCCTGGCCCCCCAAGCCCTCACCAAGCGACCCCCTCATCTGTGCCAGTTCCCCCCACTCCCCAGATGGCCTCCTTACCTCCCCTGCCCTCAACCTTTCCCCCACAACACACAATGTTTCTGGGACGCAGTTTGCTTTCAGATGTCTGCTATTCGCGGCTATAACCAAGGCTATTGAAAACTTTGTCTTGCAAACTCGGACCCTGAACCTCCTATAAAATCCAAATTTATCTTGCTGCCTTCAACCAACCTCCCCACCACTAGACTAAAGTCAATTGCAATTATTTTAACCTACAAATTGCTTTTTAACTATTTTTCTTTTCCCAGTATCCTCGGCTATAACCACGGTTATCACTCGCATCGACAGGAAAACAAGATGGTGGCTATTTAATTTCTAAAAATACCAGTTTTGGGGTAAATCATTGAGATATCTCTATTTTTGGGAAGTGGGCACCCACTTCTCTCTCAAATATTAAAAAAATGACTGCACGGAACAACTCCAAACCATGCATGGTTTGTGAGTCAACGCTTCTTGCACAAGTTGTTTCAGACTTGGTCCAAATCCGTCCAACGATTTGGGATGTATGGTTTGGCAAGAATTGACCTTGCTTGTCTATGGGAAAATGAATGGGAAGTAGGCTGCTCTTTTGATGCTTAATAACTTTTTTATTTTTTAACAAATCGTTACGAAACTTTGCAGTCTGGGGTAGCCACATGTGTTTTTTATAAAATGTAATGTTTATTAGCATTTGTAGAAGAATGTGACATGTAAAGTACTATTAACAGAAATCAGTGACTTGAAGTTCAGTCTCAAACCCCCTCCCCCTAATAAGCAAGGGGACCCCAACGAAACATACAGCTCTTACTCCAGCTATGGTTGTCTCCAAACAGACTTCTCTTTTACCCCACTGGTTAATAGGGCTAGCAACCAGATCACTAAGAACCCTTAAATGTACCCTCCCGCAACCCCTCCTACCAACTTCAACCCAAGTTCCGTTTATATCAGTTTCCTAAATGTTATGGGCATTTTTAATTGGTGTCTCAGGAGCCCCTGGGGCGTCCAATCATTTCCCGGTGGTCTCTACTCACTCCAACGTTCGATAATCCCCAACTCTCTTGTTACATGTCTTTAGAGCGCGGGGATTCCCCCGCTTCAGCCTCCCATCTATACAACAGAGCACCCCATTCTTCACTAAAGGACCCCATCTGGTCATTCACAACTGCTGTCAATTTACCCATCACATCATAGTGTGTACCTTACGTTCCCAGGCAGCCTTCGTAGGTAGCTTGTGATCTTTCCATCCCTGTACTATGGCTAGTCGCCCTACTCTAAGCATCGCTTCCCACATTCTGGGGAGTCTAAACTCATTTCTATCTATTGCTGGGACTACCAAAAGCATCTGAAACTGGTATAAACCTAATTGAATTGCTGTGACTTCTTTCATCCAGCTTAGTACTTCATCCCGAAAAATGTGTACCTTGGGGCACCTCAACCACATATGGGAGAGAGGGAGAGAGAGATCCCACCTGGCCACACCCCCTAGGGCAGAGAGGAGATGGGTCCCTATGCCAGCCCATCAGCATTTTGTAATTGTGTTCCATCATGGAGGCAAAAAGATTGCCATGAAAGGTCACACTATACATTCTTGCCCATTCCTCCACCATAATGTCCCCTCCCACCAGATCCACCCGGTACCTTTGAAATGTTTGCCTCCCTGTCAGGACACAGCATATTTGTGGCTTTATATAATCTAGATAATATGCCCTTTCTTGTGGGGGACGAATGAAAGGGCCTTTTTAAACAATGATAAGCTCCCTCGACATGGAATCTACCCATTTCGGGTCAGTCAACATACCCTTAACCCATATATACTCAAAGACTGAGATTGTGTCACTCCCCAGAACCTCCCGGACTACCTCCAGTCCCAGAAATACCCTGTTTTTAAACAGTTGTCCCACTCTCATGAGGCCTGAGTCCGACCATGTCTGTGAGTATCTCAGCACCTGATGCGCAAGATTGAATGGAAGACCCCACACCAAGGACATCAGTGAGGGCCATGACAAAAACTTCTGTTTGGCCTCATTATCCCTCCAAATTGACCATAGAACATTCAACGTTGGGTGGGTCCTAAACTGCCCCGGGACAGTCTTGGGCCAGGACCAAAGATAGTCCCTTACCTTCAAAGGGTGGGCCACCAGGTCCTCAAGATAAGTCCAGAAGGTTCTCATATCATCTCTCATGTTTTCAAGCATAATATGTAATTGGGCTGACTTGTAATACAAATCAATATTGGTGAATCCAATCCCACCCCTTTCCCTCGGGAGAGTCAGCATTGAAATTTTCACCCTAGGCGTTTTATTCTGCCAGATAAATCTGCAGAATTCTCCCAAACAGTTGAGTAGAAAATCTCTCAGTGAGCTGACTTGGGATGGCAGTGAATAAACACAAAGGACTGGGGAGCGCATTCATTTTTATGGAGATTATGCGTCCATACCATGACAGAGTCAAGGGGAGGCCATCTCTTTAAATCTGATTTCAAAGCAGCTAGTAAGGGATCATGGTTAGCTTTCACCATCTTCCCAGATCTCTTGTGACCTGGATCCCCATATATTATATACACTATGTTCAACCCCGTGCCCAGACATCTACTCTGCGAGTCTAGGTGTGTTTCTGTATGGGCATAATACATGACTTCTCCACAATGATTTTAAGACTGGAGAAGTGGCCATATATCGAAATTTGTTCCATGAGAGCCGGAGTGAATGCTGTATATCAGTGAGATAACCCAATATATCATCCGCAAAGAGCGATAATTTGAACACCACCAATTATGCCCCTAATCTGTCAGTTCTCACAAATTGAAACTTCCAAAGATTCTATCCTCAGGGCATACAGTAAAGGCAAGAGGGGATAGCCCTGTCTCGTCCCCCTTGTTAACCTAAATACCTCAGAGAGCCCACCGTTTATGAGAATTCTCACCATAGGGCCGCTATAAAGTGCCGTCACCCACCTCAAGAAGTTTGTCCCAAACCCCAATTTCCCCAACACCTTCATCATACAAGGCCACTCACACTGTTAAATGATTTTTTTCCAAGTCAAGTGATACTAGACAGGCATCCAGGGTCTGCCAACTCAACACAGCAAATTAAATCTATAGTGTTCTATATTTTAACTGACCTCTTTCTCCCACCACCTACTTGGTTGCAGTGAACCAATCATGGCAATAATATCTTCAGTCTCGTTCCCAACATCTTAACATCATTGTTCAGGAGGGAGATGGGTCTATATGAGGAGCAATTGGTGGGGTATTTGCCCTCCTTGCGAATGGCTACTATTGTTGCTACCAACATCGTGGTGGGCAGAGCTTCCCCCTCTAGGCATCCATTAAAAACTCTCACCAAATAAGGTGGCGAGAAGGGATCGAAACTTTTTTATAAAACTTCATATAGAATCCGTCTTCCCCTTGGGCTGTCCATGACTTTGTGCCCTTTATGGCTAGTTGCACTTCTTCTACTGTGATAGGTCGGTCAAGGTTCTCCTCCTTGTCATTCGAAAGGCCAGGGAGGGGAAGGTCATCCAAGAAAGTATCGATCTGTCCCTCTTCCCCCTTCCATTCTGATGTGTAGAGGTTCTCATAATATTTGGTAAACTCCCTCCCTATGCCCTGCTGGTCATACATCATGCCCCTTCCTCGGTCCTGATACCCACAAAGTTTCTCTGCCTTTTCTCCTCCCTCAATCTCCATGCCAGAATCATGTCTGCCTCTCTTTTGTGGTATTTTTGCCTCAAGAACAGGAGTTTTTTCTCTGTATCCTGAACCGAAATAGTATTTAGTTTTTTGTTTAGACTGTTGGAGCTTACTAGCCACTACTGGAGACAATGAGGCGCCCTGCGAATCCCCTGGTTGCAACTCGGCTATTTTTCTACAAAGGTCGTGTTCCTGCTCCCCCCTTTCTCTTTTTTCTAGGACCCAATCGTTATCAGAACTCCCCGAATCATAGCCTTGAAACCATCCCAGAGGAACTGGAAACCCATCTTCTCTGCATCGTTAAAAACAAAGTAATCCTTGATCAATGGGAGCAGTTCTTGTGCTTCTTGTGCCACTTCCCAATGCCTCATCAGGAAATTGTTATTTCTCCCACCCCCTGGGGGGCCTAATAACCATCCCAACCCCACAACCACCATTACAATATCATGGTCTGACCACAGGATTGGAGCGACCTAAGAGTCCAAGAACTACACTTTTAAATTTGCATCCACTAAAATCAAGTCTATCTGCGAGTAAGTTGTTTGCTACTGAAAAATAAGTAAATGGCCTATCGCCGTTGGAGGGCGGTAGTGAGTCTACCAAGCCCAAGACCCAATTCACTCTTCTGAAACAATCCGAATCCCCATCCCTCAAATGGGATGCTGATTCCTTACCCATTCTCTTGTGGTTGTTCACTGGGTCTAACACCATGCTGAAATCTCCCCCATTCATCAGTTGGCCCTCCACAAACAATATCAGTTTATCCATTACACTCTGCCAGAATTCATCTTGACCCAAAATAGGAGCATACACTGACCCCAGAGTAATCTTGGAGCCATGCAGTTTCCCCTTTAGAAATACATAACAGCCATTCTGGTAGACCGTAAGACCGTAGGATCAGTTCGGTAAAGCCTTATTCCATGAGCCCTTCCCACTCAATGCTGCAACTGATACTTTCTCACCCCCTACTAAACTCACCACCCTACTCCTGTCAGTGCCCCCCAGAGAGCGGGAGAAGTCATTAACATTCACACTTCACTCGAATCACCAACTTCGTCTCTCAATGAAAACATCAATGTTTAGATCCCTTGCGCCAGTCTCATGGGTTCCCTTTTCCACCCAGGGGGGTGTTGAGTTTCTTAAACTTGCGTGACTTGGGAATCTTCATTCTGCCCCTCAACAGTTCCCAGCTTGTTGCCTCCTCTGACGTGTCCCTGGGCCATTAAGCAAATCACGGGGGTCGTCCATGAGTTTGGCAGCCACTCTCTGAATGTCATCTTCAGGGACCAATTTATACGAATAACCTTCATGATCGAATGAGATTGAAAAAGGAAAACCCCAACGGTATCTTACTCCCTTTTCATTTAGCCTTTTAGTAAGGGGTCCACATTGCCACCTCCTAGCCAAAGTAAAAGCGGATAAATCCTGGTAAATAGTCATTTTGGCAGATCCATAGCCAAAGGGGCCCACTTTCCTGGTTCTATCAAGTATCTTTATTTTTCCTGAGAAATTGTGGAATCTGGCCAATACTGTCCGTGGACCCTTGGCATTCTCTCCTGCCCAGTGCGCTCAATCAATCATGGGTTCATCAACGACATCTGAGCGGAACAGGAGCCTCAGGACCTCCAATATTGAATGTTTAATATCACTCTTGGATTTCCCCTCCTTCTTAGGGATCCCAAAGAAACAAGTTATTTCTCTGCTGCCTATTCTCAAAATCATCCATATTTAGCTGGATCTCGGTTTCTCTTCTTTCGAGTTCTGAAAGACGCATATCGATTTGTGTCTCCATTGCGTCCAACAATGTTTTATTCCTTTTAAGGCATCTATTCAGTCTATCCTCTGGTCCATATTGTCCAGCCTCTGACCCAGCACTGTGCCCATGCCCCTTATTTCCTCCATAAGCGCTGCAATATCTTTCTTTGTGGATACTGGGTCATCCGCCATAGTCACTGTCGGGCTGGTTCAATAGGGTCAATGTTCGATGAAGAGGCCTGAAATTGACATTTCTGTAGTGCCGATCTCCAGGTCATCTATGGCCAGCCAAGTAGTGCTCCCCGCAAATCCCCTGTGTCTCACGTAGGGACCACTTCCTCCTGTTCCGCTTCCCTGGAGTCACAGATTTAGAGGAGCATTTTTGGTGTGATCCTCTGCACTTCTTCCAGATCAGGTAAACCCCCATGGGGACCACTAATTGCGGATCAAAAACAAAGGTGTGACCCTCACAGATAGCTGTTTATTGTGTGCACAGGCATCTTTTTCCCTGCACACCCCCAGGGGAGGCAGGGTAACCCCGGGACAAGAATCTGTGGCAATGGGGGGCGCTGTTGGCCACCAGCTAAGATGGCCACCTGAGCGTGCAGCTGCACTGCATACCGAAATCCTTTTATTTTATCCTGCATATCGTGAGTGTCCCGATATATCAGCTGACTGTAATCCGGTAGCTAATGCTTCCGATCACCGGAGGAGCCGCGAAGATCCTGGTGTGGTCCACCATTCCTGAGTAAAACCAACGGCCAGCGGACAGCGGGGCTCCGTGGAGTGGTGCGAAAATAAGTTGCTGCTCACTTCCCCCACCTGCACTGCGGTCCAGTACCAGCTGCCCAGTGATTTCCCCGTGGGCGAAACTGAGCTAAGCCGCCTAACAACAAGAGCCCGAGGTGGAGCTGCGGCCACCGCGGACATACAGAAGTACTGATGAGGGAGAGAGAACATGGGATACAGTGCTCTGGCATGGAGTTTAGCAGATCCGTAGAGCGACGAAGCTGCAGCCGGAGGACGCACACTCTGTCCGAGATTTGGCGTGGGCCCCCATCTCCGGCGTCCACCCTGTGCGCTGTGTGCGAGCAGTCCGGGACGCCTCGGTTGAGGGAGGCCCCCTATCACTAGTCAGCAGCTGAAGAAGGTACGTGGGGCTGCAACAGGTTCATGGATCACACGCGGCACCTGCAGTGAACTGCGGCCTCACTCCTACCCAAATTTTGGCAGGCAAAAGAAATACACGCAACTACGATCATCACAAGGGCCAAACTTGTCCATCCTTAAATTCAAACTAACCACGATTGGAGGTAACAGTTTCCCTGTTAAAGCGGCTAAATTATGGAACTCCCTGCCTCCTACACTGAGAACAGACCAGTTCTATCTTAACTTTAGAACCAACACCATCCTGTGGCTGAAAGCCAATGACTACTAACTCTCATGACGTCAACTGAATTGCATCTCACAACGCTTATCCCAATCTGTAACCTTTATTTGTTGCTCCTGGCATACAACACTTGTTGTAAATATTGTAAATATTTGTAAATGTTGCCATTGTGGAAATGTATTTCATCTTCATGACTCAACATATGCTACCCTCTGGGGATAACTACATCATTGTACATAATGCCTGTAATATCTGTAAATAATAATTTCTCCTGCTCTGTAATTTATGCTTCACACTTTTGACTCCCTGTAACTAAGCTTTGCACTATCTTGTAACTGTTGCGCCCTGATACCTCTGGGTCTGGCGTGCATTATAAATAATAAACAAAAAACAAACAAACAAACTCACCACATAGTGGGCATCAGGAGACCCTGAGGAACATCCTTTGGCCCGGCACCTGATACACCCGCCCCAGGTTTCACAGCGATGCCCTTCTGTGGACTTGTCCTGGCAATTCTGAGATCCGGACGCTATAGCCTGCCATGGCCGGCTGGGACCCAAAGGGTAGTCCATAACATTAGCGGGGCACGGCAAGAAGCGAGCAACACGCAGTAACAGCAACAGGTCCCAGCGAGGTGCAGTCTCCCTCCTCACTCGTATTAAACCTCCAATACCACTCCCAGCCACAACTACGCAGCTCAGTGTAAGTGCAGCGTCACTCCGCATACGGTCTCAATAGCTGCATAGAGACGGCCCACTGAAAGACCCCAGGAGGGGCAGATGTCTCTGTGAGAGAGCAGTCCAGGTCACCATATTTGAGGAAGAACAAGTGGCCCTGAGCCTGGGATGCCGAATACATCAGGGGAGGTAGCGCGCAACAACCCTATAGAGTCGACAAGCAGTTTTGTCCACAAGCAGACCAGGATGCTAACAACGGGCCCGTCATTAACGGGCCCGTTGTTAGCATCATCCCCATTCCCATTGAGCCCTATGCTGATGGGGGAATGCTCCTGCGTGGAGAATAGGGGGGCGTGAGTATGCCAGCTTGTGCGCCTGATCCCCTTCCAGGCCCCTTCTCCCAAACCGTGGCCCCCGTGGGATGCGCTGTCCCTGGATAGCTCACCTGTTGATTAGTTTTAGCAAGCACTCCATCCTGCTGCTTCTGGCAGGAGCGCTTGTATGATCTGGACCAAGTGCCTTCACTGGTCCCTTGCATGTGGTAGTCCAGTCCTGCTGCGACTAAGCCACTAAACTTCAGGTAAGTGTTCCTGTTTGCCTTTGTCTTTGCTCATCTGTTTTTGTTGTATTGTAAAGTTTGTTGTCTTCTATTTGCTTTCCGTTCCACTTTTGATGTTTACTCGTTTGCTTTCTTCCCTTGCAGGTGATGTTGCTGGCCTGGCAGAAGCTGTGGAGCTCGAGGCGGCAGCCGGCGCGAATGAGGAATGAAGCTGCAGCGGTACAGTAGCTGGTAAATTGTTAACTAGGGGGTGCGTGGGTTTCAAATGCGGTGCGGGCCTAGGACGGATGTTCTAACCTTGTCTTTCTTCTTCTTCACTGGGTCCGAGTTCGTGGATGCGGAGTGCAGTGCTGCGGCGTCAGGATCAAGATCACTGGATGTCAGGAGATGAGTCTGCAGATGAAGCGATGAAGCACCGGTTTTCTGGAGGTGAGTATGCAGGAGAATGCCTGGTTTCAAAGGTAAGTAAACTGGTCCAAGCGGCGGAGAGCATCGCGTTGCACACGAGTGCACAGTAACGTGAAGCACCGGCCTTAAGGATGGAGCAACTTATATAGCTGAGCTTCTGAAGCCACGCCCACCAGGTTCAGCCTGCCACATCCTGCCACACCCGATGAGTCAGCACATGAAGACCAGGCCTAGGGAGCCACATCTGATGAGTCAGCGCGTGAGGATGTTCTCTGGAATAAAGGCTTTCAGCTCCTGGAAAGTTCTTGTAAAATAAAATCACTCCTGCACTGAAATAAAGTAAAAGCACTCCTTCACAGAAATAAAGTGTTCCTGCTCACATCTCTATATGAGCCTGGGGTCAAAGGCGCCAGGACTGAGTCCAGCCAGGGCTTCTGTGTTTATGGGTCCCAAAGGGACATAAGAGAGTCAAGTGACCCATTGCCCCCTTGACTAGATGGTGTGGTTTTTGTGTACTGGGGCCTGTGGCCATGACAGATACAATAGTGGAACCCCTCAGAACAGAGATAAAAGACTTCTTTAATCATAACGCAGGATCGGTAAACTCAAATGTAACAATATGGGGAACTTTTAAGGTCTGGCTAAGGGGTCCACTGATGGCACAGGCACACGGAGCACTAAGGGAGATTAGAAGAGAGCTGGACCACACTGAACAGGTTCTGTGAGACCTGGAGGTTAGACACTCCCAAACAATGGGGAAAGACCATCTACAAAAAATACAAGAACAACTGTCCAAATTCAGATCATTGGCGGACTGTGAACTCTTTTATGTAACACAACCTACAAGGGCAAGGAGATAGGGAGAAGGAAATAGGCGAGCAGATCGATGGCCAACCTAATCAAATCGGAGCAGGGGGTGAGACAAATAACTAGCATTGTGGACCATGTAGGAGCGGTGCACACTAGACCGCGTGCAATAAATGAGGCGTTCCGGAAATTCTACACTAATCTATATGCTAACACAGACATGGTGAACCCAGAAGATCTCCAGGAATACATGGATTTGTTCCCGCTACCCAAGCTGGAGGAGATAGACAAGGCGAATCTAGATCTTCCCCTAACCACTGAAGAGTTAGAAAAGGCCAACTCAGATCCACAAGGAGGCAAGACCCCAGGGTCCGATGGTATCCCAGTTGACCTATACAAAACATTCAAAGGGGAACTTGCTCCTAAGTTACTGGAAGTTTGGGTAGCAGCTCTCGAGAAAGGGGAACTATCGGATAATTTGAAGGAGGCGATAATAACGGTTCTACTTAAGCCTCACAAGCCCCCCCCAGGAGCCCACGTCATACCGCCCTCTATCGCTGATTAACACAGACACTGAAATATGACTAAGTAATTGCAAACCGTCTACTCCCACATATGAATAAGTTAGTCTATCCGGACCAATTAGGATTTATCCCCACCCGCTCCACCGCTCTGAATCTCCGAAGATTCTTTGCCATCACATCGCAACTGGATCCAAATGTCAAGACAATAGCGGTTACCCTAGATGCTGAAAAAGCGTTTGACTCTGTATCCTGGTGATATATATATGCCATATTGGGGAAAATGGGGTTTCACCAGGTGTTGATTGTACAAAAATCCTAGGGCTATGATCAGAACTAACCGGACCCTGTTGCCGGGTTTTACACTGGGCAGTGGCACAAGGCAGGGCTAACCGCTATATCCTCTTATATTTGCTCTTACGATAGAGGGCATGGCAGAGAAAGGCATAAAAACGCATGGCGAGGCATTCGCATCAGTGGTTCCCCTCAGTTCCTATCGCTATATGCGGATGATACGATGCTATATGTAAGAGACCCAGAGAAGCACCTTCTGCCGGTGATGCAGGAGATAATATTCTGGATACAAGATCAACCAAGCGAAATCTGAGGTTATCCCCTAATATTAACCACATTACAATCCCAGGCCACTTCTCACTTCCATTGGTCTCCTACCTCTGCACGCTACTTAGGCATTGTACTGGCCACCGACAGAAAAACCATATACACTAATAACTACGAACCATACCTAGTGCTCCTAGAACACAAGCTCAAGGTCTGGGACAAACTTCTGATATCCTTATATGGGTGAATAGCATGATTTAAAATGGTGGTGGTGCCAAAGTTGTTATATTTGTCCTGCAACATTCCGATATGGCCCGGCAGGCAATTTTTCCATAAATTGCAGAAATGTGCCTCCAGCTTTGTGTGGGAGGGGGTGCAGTGAGGCTCCAGTAGTCCAAAATGTGAGAGAAATACGAAACAGGCGGGTTAGCAGCCCCAGACTTCCTACTATATATTACACAGCGTAAGCACACTTCGCTAAATACTGGAACAGTACGCACATATACAGACTGAAAAATGTGCAGTTGCCCCTATAAACATACAAGAAATGCCATTTTCTAGAGCCAAGAAAGACATGGGGGAGGTTGACCCGACGGGCTCCTCTGTGCAGGCCTGGACCAAGCTGTTCAGCAGGGTGGGTTGTATGGCCCCCTACTGGCTCTTACCCCCCTATGGCACCACCCTGGCCTTGAGCCCACCCTAGACACGTCATTACAGCGTAGAAGGGATCCTCATAAGGAGATGCGTCTAGGAGACTTATACCCAGATGGGAGGTTTGCGTCACTGACGGTCGTTCAGGACAAAGTTTGGGCAGGCCTTGTCACGATACTACAGTATCACTGACTGAGGGTAGCCCGCAAAAAGAATTGGCCCTCCTTCCCGGAGGCACCACCTACACACCAGTTTCTCACTGAAGTCATGACCCTCTAGGGCTTCACAGGAAGCATCTCTAGTCTGTATAGAGCGGTCCAATCGCATATTCCATCTAAAAATACAATGGAAGCAAAGTGGGAACAGGACCTAGATATTTCGATAGAAGATAGCCAATGGGCGAAATACTGCCAGTACACCACGTCCATCTCATTAAATTCCAACTTTAGATTGATCCAATTTAAAATACTGAACCATCTTCACATCACCCCACGCCAAATATCCAAATTCGACCCCGCGACACAAGTGACCTGCCCCAAATGTCACGCCCTAGCGGCGAACTCTATACATATGTACTGGTACTGCCTACCGATCAGACAGTATTGGGAGGCGGTGGCCGCCGTGATCAGTGATATACTGGATGTCTATATACCGGCCACCCCACTGAAATACTTACTTGGACACATAGGAAAAGTGTCAATCAAGACACTGTCATGATGCCTACCCCCGGGCATCAGGACCAAGGCCCTCAGCTCCGGGAGCAGGCATCCAGACATTTGTTTAAACCTCAGCAGCCCTGGCTAGGGGCTGTCTGGGTTCAGTCCTGGCGCCTTAGGTGCCAGGCTCATCATAGAAATCAGTCCTGGCGCCATAGGCGCCAGGCTCATAGTCTTTACTTACCTGATGCAGACCATGCTGCAAAAGAGTCCAAGCCTACATGAGGCCTGGATGGGACTATTTTGTTACAGGGACTATTTTTTACTCGGGCGTGGCTCTAGGGAACTTCTTACCTGGAACTACTTTGGAGGCTATTTAAACCACACCCGAACAGCATCACATGCTTCGCGTTATTCTGCATCCAGCAGCGTGACGCTCACCGTGCCTGCAGCCAGCATCCAGTCTTCTGCCACGCCCGCGTGCCTGCAGCCAGCATCCAGTCTTCTGCCACACCCGCCTCAAATCCGCAGCTCCTAGAATAAAGAAGAAGAAAAGGACAAGGTTAGAAAACGAACTTATTTCAAATTCCTCACCTAATTCCAGAACCATTTCATCTCCGGACCTGGAAAGTACATCAATCCTGCACGTGTCGCTTCGCCAGCTCCAGCACAGTGCCATACTCACCAGTTCTCACAGCATCTTTCGATCTGGCACTGTCTCCATCATTTCTTTGCCGTAATCTGGCACCTAGGGGACACAAGAAAAAACAAGGCGAGCCAAGGGAATCAACAAATAAAACCTCTTATCACCATAGACTTACCACCGGTGGTATTATTCCATAACTCTCCACATTTTCATATGCCACATCTGTAAAGAGGGAGAAAAACAACACGTTAACGCATGCAATAGTTACCGGACAGCGTTGGGTAACACAGACTCTTACCTGAACGCCAGCAGCAGCTACGAGACCTTCTTCTCACGAACTCAGTTGCAACTTAAGGAAGGAAGGGGACAAGAGTGAACATCGGGCACATTGAACTCTTTGAACTTGATACTTACCAATCCCACCAGGGACTTCATTGTCAATACTTACCGGAACTCTCCCAACGCCTTCAAACCAGTGAAGTAACTGGTATCTACGCGCCCCTGCAAGACACGCAGGATGGAGAGCTCATCTTTTATGAACATAAGGAAAATACTTCTTCGGGTCCAGCAGACAAGACTAGGCGAGCCAGTCCAGACAGTCATCTCTGCACTACGCATCACGTTGAAGGAGACCGCAGCTGTCCGGGTCCGATCGACACCCCTGTGGGGTCCAGGTGAGCGTAACAGAACGCGAAGCCTCTCTACAAATACCCACCCGGGTGTTATGGAAACCTCGGAAACCGACCAACTGGCCCAATTATGGCCAAGAGACTAATGCCCTCAGGAGAGAACTGATTGTCTCAAAGGAGTGCACGGATGATCTGGCTAGGCAACTACTGCAAAACCAAGCTAGGCAAATGCCCCAACTGGATATGGGGGAAAACCAACCCCCGTTTCATCAAGCAGTCCAGTGCAAGTGGTTTTACCAGGAAATATTCCTCTAGCTCCACCCGAACGCTTTGCTGGGGACCCCAAAAGGTTCGCCGTGTTTATGACCCAATGCCGCTTGCACTTTTTATGCAGACCGGAAGCATTTCCAAATGACCAAGCCAAAGTAGCCTTTGTATTGTCATATCTTAGTGGCAGCGCAGCGGATTGGTCCATTCCATTAGTCAATCAGGATGATCCTCTTCTCCGGGATTTTCAGGGTTTTCAAAGGAGCATGGAAAAACTATTCGCCAGACACTCACAGGGTCAAGCCCTGGACAACAAACTTTTATCCTTACGACAAGGTAACCAGGATCTGCTAACCTATATTGCAACCTTAAAACGGGTTGGTGGTGGAAACCGGGTGGCCGGAGGAAAAATGAATTACATTGTTTCATCGTGGACTTCGGGGAGAACTCAAAGATGTCTTGGCTCAAGTTGTGAACCCACCTCAGAATTGCACAGAATTTATAGACTTAGTGGTCCAGGTAGACCACCGACTTCAGAACCGAAAGACTGATCGAGCTAAGTTCGAGAACCGGGTATTGGTTAAACCCAACGTTGCCACCAAAGGAACAGATGCATCTGAACCTATGCAGATTGGGGGGGGTTAAAGGACCCTTAACTCAAAAGGAAAGAGAAAGAAAACGACAGATGCAGTTGTGTCTGTACTGTGGAACCTCAGGACATTTTCTACGGCATTGCCCTACAAAACCACCCAAGAAGGTGGTAGGAGTTGCTGATAAAAGCCACATAGAGCCTGATTCGGGAAACGACCATGCCCGACAAGCGTAGAGGTCCACTTGCCGAGCTTAAAGAAGGACACTCAGACCTTGCATCTGATCATCCCAATGGTCCTACTTGATCCCAGGCAGCCATCACGTATACACGCACTAAGGGCATACATAGATAGCGGGGACGTAGGAAACTATATGGACCACGAATTGGTGTCAAGGATGAATCTACCTCTTTGCAAAAAGACCACTTTGGATGTCATCACCACAGTTGATGGAACTGAGATTGCCTCGGGGCCTGTAACTCATTCCACTACAGAGATGACACTGTTGAGTCAAGATGGGCATCGAGAGACTATTGTGTTTGATCTAATCAAAGCCCCACAGTTCCAGATAATACTGGGGATGCCATGGTTGGAAACACATAATCCTTGCATAGATTGGCGAGAGAAGAGAATAACCTTCCCGGATTGTGCACACACCTGTTACCCGGAGAAAACTTTGAACAAAGGCCTGGCTACAGTCGTTAACCCAATCGTGCAGTTACCTCAGGAATACCAAGAATTTCAGGATGTTTTTCAAAAAGAACAGGCCAATACATTACCGCCTCACAAATCATACGATTGTCAAATCGACCTCCTACCCGGTGCACAACCCCCATGCAGTAGAATCTACGCCCTCACGGAACCTGAAAATCGTCACCCACGGCAATAGTTGGACCAATACCTTGCTAATGGCTTTATTCGTCCTTCCAAGTCTCCTGCATCCGAGCTTTATTCTTCGTGCCAAAAAAGGAAGGTGACCTTAGAACGTGCATAGATTACCGCGCATTAAATCAGATTACGGTAAAAAACCGATACCCATTGCCTCTGATCCCCGAATTACTAGACCAAGTAAAGGATGCTTGTATCTACACTAAGTTAGATCTCCGAGGGGCATATCACCTGTACGTGTCAAGAAAGGCGACGAATGGAAGACTGCCTTTCGCACCAAGTACGGATTATTCGAATATCAGGTGATGCCCTTCGGGTTGTGCAATGCACCAGCAGCCTTCCAGTATTTTATGAACGATGTCCTTCGTGAACTCATTGACCTCTGTGTCGTCGTATACATAGATGATATTCTAGTGTACTCCTCCTGAGAATCAGACCATGATAAGCACGTGCGTGCAGTCCTTGAGAAACTACGCCAGCACAAGTTATATGCAAAATTGGAAAAATGTGTTTTTCATGCTACGGAAGTTGAATTTCTTGGATTTATCCTGACTCCAAAAGGAGTCCGATTGTACTCTCGAAAGGTCAAGTCAAGGTCTGAAGATATGGGGAGGGAAATAAATCCGGCAAAATGCTGGCCAACCTTATCAAGACGGAACAAGGGTACAGGCAAATTACCAGCATTACGGATGGAGCAGGGCTAACACATACGGACCAGCAGAAGATCAACAAAGTATTTCTAAACTTCTACTCTACACTCTACATGAATGCAGGCCAGAGATCGATGGACGACCTCCGGCAACTCTTAGACACCTTCCCACTTCCGGTGCTAACCGGAGAGGAAAGCCTGACCCTACATCTCCCTTTGACTCTAGAGGATGTAAATCAAGCAATTAAGGACCTCAACGCAGGCAGAGCACACGGTTCAGATGGCATATCTCCTGATTTCTACAAGACATTCAGATGGCATTCTACTCAGTAATCAGTTTGATTACTGAGGGTCTGGAAGGAGTCCCTGGAGAGAGGAGCCCTGCCAACGTCGTTGCGAGAAGCCCTAATTAATGTCTTATTGAAACCACATAAGCCTCCCTATGACCCATCCTCATACAGGCCACTGTCTCTCATTAATGTCGACACAAGAATTATGGCTAAGGCCATAGCTAATAGGCTAAACCCGTACATGAACAAGCTGGTTCATCCGGATCAATCCGGCTTCATACCGTCACGCTCCACAGCCTTGAACCTACGGAGATTGTTTGCGATTGCCTCCCAGCTAGACCCCAACTCAAAGACAGTAGCAGTGACATTAGATGTCGAGAATGCGTTTGACTCCATATCATGGTAATTCATGTACGCCATACTCTGGAAGATGGGATGTGGCCCGGGATTTATTTGATTCATAAAACTACTATATCATAACCCCACAGCTAAGGTCAGGACCAGCACAACGCTCTCCACCAGCTTTGCACTACAGAGGGGTACAAGACAAGGCTGTCCCCTCTCCCCGTTAATATTTGCACTCACAATAGAGGGCTTGGTGGCATTTCTACACTTCAAATACGCCTGGAGGGGAATTCGCATCATGGGGAAACCTCAATTCATTTCGCTATATGCGGACGATACCATGCTCTACATCAGAGATCCGGACACTCATCTCCCTCCGATAATACAGGACATTGCCTGATTCACAAAATACTCCGGCTATGAGATCAACCAAGCCAAGTCCGAGATAATACCGCTAACCGCCTCCTACTCGCAATCTGAAGCCACAATCCAGTTTCGGTGGTCACCAACCACAGCCCGATATCTTGGCATCATCATGGCAACAGACAAAAACACACTGTACTCTAACAACTATGGTCCTTTCCTAGTTCAACTGGAAAGCAAACTCAACGTCTGGGCTAAACTCCCGCTATCCACGTACGGCCGAAAATCCTTACTAAAAATGGTAATAATCCCCAAACTGTTGTATTTGTTCAGCGGCATCCCTATTTGGCCAGGCTGACATTTTTTTGAGGTACTACAGAAGCAAGCCGTAAACTTTGTTTGGGGAGGGAACATCCCAAGAATTAGTTGGCCCAAAATGTGCGAACAGTATGACACAGGAGGACTAACAGGGCCGGACTTTCTTCTCTACTACTACGTAGCACAAGCACACTTTGCCAGGTATTGGTCCAACAATACGGTGCAATATGCCCACATACATGCCGAAGAGTTTGCGGCATCACCGAGGAATCTCCAGAGCATGATGTTTGCCAAAGTCAAGGATCAAAAGATATTGGCTGACCCACTATCATCTACAGTGCGGGCGTGGACTCATATCCTGAAAAGGGTGAAATGTGAATTACCATATTGGCCTCACGCCACACTGTGGCGATACCCAGATCTTGACGCAACCATGGACCGTACACTACAGAATAAATGGGATCCGCACAGTGTAGCCAAACCGGGAGATCTCTTCCCAGATGGTCGCTTTGTTACGATCACAGAAGTACAGGAAAAAGTGGGATCCGGCCTAATCACAATGCTGCGGTACCACCGCCTGAAAGCAGCTTGCAGAAGCCTATAGCCTTCATTCCCAAGGGAACCACCTGTACATAAATTCCTGACAGACATTCTGACACAAACAGAACTCAATAGAGGCATCTCCGAACTGTATAGGATGGTCCAAATACATACCCCGTCCAGAAATGAGATGCAAGCCAAATGGGAGAAAGACCTGGACATAGTAATTGATGAGCAGCAATGGATGAACTACTGTAGATATACCAAAGCCATTTTCCTCAACGCCAACTTCAGGCTCATCCAGTTCAGAATTTTAAATCAACTACATATCACCCCCTGTTAGGGAGAATTCTCTGTTTAGGCTGAATTTCCTAACCTAGTGAGTCCCCCAGCAGCTTTGCTGGATTTTTGGGGTTTATTTTTTTCTCCTGCCAAGAGTGAGGCTCTTTTACCCTCACTCTTGGACATGATTTGAGTGTGTTTCTTTGAATCTAGATGTGTTTAATGGGCTATGGGGTCTTTTACTCCATAGGGTTTCATGTGTTTTTGTGATGTGTGTTACACAGCACCCTCCGTGCAGTAACACAGGGGTGTCCTAGTGACCCCCCAGTATAGACTCCATACCCTGGGACTGACTACTGTCTCCCAGGGCGTGTAAAGTCACCATTGACTTTACTAGTCTTAAATTCTGAGCAGAACCAGTACAAACCATCATATTGTGGACGTACTGGCTGGGGCAATTCGATTGCCCCAGGGTCTGTTAGTCGAGGGGGCACGTCTCCGTACCCCCTGATCGAGTTTTGGCTGGTGGCAGTGGATACTACTTTTTATATTCAACCGCAAATATTTTCCTATGGGATTTCCCATTGTTTTAGGCTACTATCTTTATTTAATTATTTAAGGTAGCCTCGAACATACCGCCGGTTTATTTAATTAATATTAATTCTCCGGTTGGTATTTTTTGCCAAAACTTGATTCTAAAATGGCGTTTGTGTTCTCTTCTGTGACTCCAACCCAAGTCGAGCCCTTTGTTTCACTTTTTGGCGGGCTTCTCCACAGAAGCCCTCCAAAGTGGTGCCACTATGTCTGGGGTACTTAGGAGGGGTGGAGGGGAATTTAGGCACCCTGGACTGAGTTGCCTAGGCAACTCAAGACACACTCCGTCCTGATTGGCCCAAGTGGTGAGCCGGCCGGCTCACCACTTAGCATGTTTGAGTGACAGCTAGGCTGAGTGAATGGGGGTTTGCTGCATAAAAGCAGGGCTTTGGGAACTGGAACTTCAGAAGTCGCCACAGGACCTAAGAATCCGACGAGGGAGAAGCTGAGTCGACCTGCCACGCCACCACGACCTGTGAAGCCCTGCTGGACCGTCTCACCACTTTTCCCAACGACAGAGGAGATCTCCTGCCGGAGAGTCTTCTTCCTTTGACTGGTGGGGATAACCAGTTTCACCGTCTTTTTGCTTTCCCGACGTATCTCGTGGCTGCCTTGCCCGTGCTAAGCACCCCGGCAACCGGGATACCACGTTTTACCACGATCGCAAGATAACGGTACCACCTTTTACCGGAAAACTCTGCGGCTGGTTTCTGCCCTGGTAGTGCAACGACCTGCATCTTTCCTCCATGTCGAGATCTTCTCTTCCCCTGGACGACGCCGCAACTTGCAACCACTAGCAAGAACAACTGCCACCGCTGGAGATTCCTTCCCACTTAAGGTACGGTGTCCCGCCTGGCTTCCCTTGCAACCGACTGTATGGGGTAGATTTAGCCCCCGGCTTTCGAACCTGGGTTAGCCTGGGACACCCTGGCTAAACTTTTCTAAGCCTCTCTAAACTCGTTTCTGAACCCTCTGCAAGACTTTCTAAGCCTAGTGTAACTGTGTGATCTTGGACGCATTTGTGCTCTGCTCTCTCTAAGAGTGGGCCCAGCCTGTGGACTTTGGCTCACCAGTGACTTTTTGCTCTCTGTCTTGCTAATAGTGTTCCTGAATCGTAGAGTGGTGTAATCCTGCATATTCTGTCTTTTTCCCTCCCTTTTTCACAACCTTAGTAGAGTGCAATCTAGTTAAGCGCTCACCTCTGTATGAAAATAAGTGGTGTCTTACTGTGATTTTCTAATAAGGGAAAAAGGGGTGTATATACCATAATAGTAACTGTGTTTAGAATATTTTACAATAAGAGTGCTGGAGTGTTTCAACTGTGTGTTTATAAATAAATAATTATATACTTTGATACCAAAGCTCTGGTCAGTGTTTGCTTGTAGTGCCTATTGAGTATACTTTGAATACTGCCTAACTCTTCTTGAGGGAAGTCTGACTGCTCAGCCACAGCTACCAGGTAAATCTGGGTGGTACAGACTGCTACCAAGTGGGTTTACTGCTAACACCTGTAGTCTTAAATCTTTTGCAATGGGCCCTAAGGGAACTGCACAGGTTTCTGCCTAACACTGGTGGCAGAGGTGGGATTTGTATTAAGTGTACACTTTAGAGTGCTTTAGGATACCTTAGTACAACTAACCACAAAGCTTAGCACTGAAAAAGTCATCTTTCTAACATGTCAACTATGGAAACTTATAGTCAAGAGTCCCTTGCTACAAAAACTGCGGATTGTTTAAGAGTATTGTGTAAGCATAAGAACCTCCTGACTAAAGGCAAAAAATTGGAGTTAATAGAAAGGTTATTAGCTAACCAAAGTCTGGATGATGGGTCTGAGGAACCTACCATGCCAGAAAATGTAGATAACAGTATAGAAATTGATATTGATCCAAATGTTGATAATCTTGAGGAAGAGTCAGAAGAGGAGGGTGAGGCTGCTGTGACTGTCCCCCCTAGGCCTCTGTCTGCCCTACCTGCTGTACCTACTGGGCCTTTGCCAAGTCCCACACTTAGTCCTCAATATCTTGAATTAGAGAAAATTAAACTTGAACTAGAGTTCAAGAGACTGAATACTCAGGCTGAACAGAGACATCAGGAACTGAATCAAGAACTAAGGCTAATGGAAATGGAGCTCAAGCATGAGCTAGAAATGAAGAAATTATCTGTCGAAAATGCTTCTCTCTCTGGCTCCTCTAGAAGTTCCAGTCCTAAAAGACCCCGGATGCCTAAAGAATTGGTTGGTATGTATGAGCCTAAGTTGGATGTGTTGGATTGGTTGTCTCTGTTTGAATATAATCATGGGCTCCAGAACATCACAGGAAATGACTTACTCACCTGGTTGTTCTCTAGGCTTCCCCCTGTTGCAACTGATGTGGTAATGGAGTTGGGGGAGGAGGATAGGAAAGAGTATGAATGTGTGAAACTAGCTCTGATAGCTAGATTTGGGAAGACCCCTTCCCAGTATCTTAAGAGGTTTAGGACCCTCAAAAAGAATGATGGTACCCCTTGGGCTACCTGGGTGAGTGAGTGTTTGAAAAACTTAGAGGGATGGATTAAGGGTTACAAGGTGACCACTTATGAAGGTATGAAGAATCTTTTTATGTTGGAGTCAATTTATGATGCCTGCTCTCCTGAGCTCAGACAGCACTTGGCTGATTCAAAGGAATTAGATTCCAGAAAACTAGCTAAGGCTGCTGACTTGTGGGTTGCCAACAGGGGCACTCACAAGGATTGAGGGGTCACTCAGAAAAAGGATGAGGGAAAGCAGCCAC
Source organism: Ambystoma mexicanum (assembly GCF_040938575.1). NCBI lineage: Eukaryota > Metazoa > Chordata > Amphibia > Caudata > Ambystomatidae > Ambystoma > Ambystoma mexicanum. The sequence continues at coordinate 11,173,858 of NC_090937.1, forward strand.
CCAAAGTGAATCCAGAGAATTCTAATACCTCCCATACCAAAGAGGGCCACAAACAACAAAATAACCAGGGTAAGCCCCAGGGTAAACCGAATCAGGCTAGTGTACCTTCTGGTCAACAACCAGAAGGAGGTCAGAACAAGCCACCCTTTCAGAGAGCATTTGGACAATGCTATGTCTGTAAGGCTACTGACCATATCAAAGGGGATCCCAGATGCAAGGGTAAACCTGCAGGGATCAGCACAGTCTCCTTAGCCTTCACTCCTGAGGATGAAGTACAGATGGCTAGTGCCCACTTTGAACTCTTTGCTGAAGAACCCTTGGGTCTTCAAGCAACTGTAAACTTAGAGCCTATGGGTCTGGTTAGTCCCCAGAATAGGGTTGTGTATACCTCCCTACCTGTTAACTCTAAGGTGTATTATGTGGACAGTGTTCTTGTCAATGGCCAGGATACTCCTGCCAGGAGAGACGCTGGGGCCAGCAGAACAGTAGTGGATGAAAGATTCTTTCAACCTGATGATGTAGCAAAATCATCCAAAGGTCCCACTAAGATGTCTGGAGGCCCTGTCCAAATGGTTCCTATTCTACCAGCCCTCATTCAGTGTAACAACATGATAGTGAGGATCCCTGTCAGTGTGCAGACTGATGTGCCTGGGAAAGTCCTGTTGGGGAATGACCTGAGAACTCTAGGAGTAGTGTCACATACCCCCAGGCCTCCCAGTATGGAGAACCAGAACCTAACCAAATTGGCTAGAGAGGCCACCTTAAGGGACCACTCTAAGCCTGTGGGTACCTCTACTGAGACCCCCACTACAAGCCCTGGTGTTAGTAAGTTGACCTCTAAGCCAGGCACATTTCAGGCTAGTACAGTAGGGAAATGGGAGCCCCAAGCAAGCTCCATCATTGTTCCCCCAGTTTCAGAGTCTGTGACTCCCCCTGCTTCTGAGGAAGAGGTGGATAGACCTACTGGGCCCCTACCTAGGCCTCAGAGAACTGGTAATTCTCAATGCTGGTGGAACATCAGGAAAGAAAAGTCTAAGGCCAAAAACCTTCAGACTGTTGGACTTTCTACTGAAGACTCCAACTCAAAACCTAGTATTAGGGGGGAAACTCCTAAAGTAGGTAAGGTTAGATCTAAGAGGAAGGATAAGCAGGTACATACATTCCCTAACCCCAACCCCTCCAACCAAGAGGCCTAAGACCCAACCTGCACCCCCAAGAGAGGTGGTGAGGAACCTTGGAGGCCCCTCTAGATCTAAGGGAATCCTTTATAAGGACCCCTTGAAAAAGCCTAACACAGGTTCAGAAGTTGTACCAACTTCTGAGGGACTGGTCAACCAGATCCCCTATAACTTTAAAAAGACTGATGTTCCTCAAAGGGTTTGTAGGTCATATAGCTTACAAAGGAAAACCTTTGATTCGGCCATAGAACATAGGTCAAGGTGTAACCATCAAAATGCTGATGGACTCTGTAGGATGTATGTCATCGACTAGAGGTATGAGGTTCATCCAGGAGTGGATTAAATCCTCCTGTCCCTTAGTCTGGGGGGGGGGGGCGAGTGTTAGGGAGAATTCTCTGTTTAGGCTGAATTTCCTAACCTAGTGAGTCCCCCAGCAGCTTTGCTGGATTTTTGGGGTTTATTTGTTTCTCCTGCCAAGAGTGAGACTCTTTTACCCTCACTCTTGGACATGATTTAAGTGTGTTTCTTTGAATCTAGATGTGTTTAATGGGCTATGGGGTCTTTTACTCCATAGGGTTTCATGTGTTTTTGTGATGTGTGTTACACAGCACCCTCCGTGCAGTAACACAGGGGTGTCCTAGTGACCCCCCAGTATAGACTCCATACCCTGGGACTGACTACTGTCTCCCAGGGCGTGTAAAGTCACCATTGACTTTACTAGTCTTAAATTCTGAACAGAACCAGTACAAACCATCATATTGTGGACGTACTGGCTGGGGCAATTCGATTGCCTCAGGGTCTGTTAGTCGAGGGGGCACGTCTCTGTCCCCCCTGATCGAGTTTTGGCTGGTGGCAGTGGATACTACTTTTTATATTCAACCGCAAATATTTTCCTATGGGATTTCCCATTGTTTTAGGCTACTATCCTTATTTAATTATTTAAGGTAGCCTCGAACATACCGCCGGTTTATTTAATTAATATTAATTCTCCGGTTGGTATTTTTTGCCAAAACTTGATTCTAAAATGGCGTTTGTGTTCTCTTCTGTGACTCCAACCCAAGTCAAGCCCTTTGTTCCACTTTTTGGCGGGCTTCTCCACAGAAGCCCTCCAAAGTGGTGCCACTATGTCTGGGGTACTTAGGAGGGGTGGAGGGGAATTTAGGCACCCTGGACTGAGTTGCCTAGGCAACTCAAGTCGCACTCCGTCCTGATTGGCCCAAGTGGTGAGCCGGCCGGCTCACCACTTAGCATGTTTGAGTGACAGCTAGGCTGAGTGAATGGGGGTTTGCTGCATAAAAGCAGGGCTTTGGGAACTGGAACTTCAGAAGTCGCCACAGGACCTAAGAATCCGACGAGGGAGAAGCTGAGTCGACCTGCCACGCCACCACGACCTGTGAAGCCCTGCTGGACCGTCTCACCACTTTTCCCAACGACAGAGGAGATCTCCCGCCGGAGAGTCTTCTTCCTTTGACTGGTGGGGATAACCAGTTTCACCGTCTTTTTGCTTTCCCGACGTATCTTGTGGCCGCCTTGCCCGTGCTAAGCACCCTGGCAACCGGGATACCACGTTTTACCACGATCGCAAGATAACGGTACCACCTTTTACCGGAAAACTCTGCGGCTGGTTTCTGCCCTGGTAGTGCAACGACCTGCCTCTTTCCTCCATGTCGAGATCTTCTCTTCCCCTGGACGACGCCGCAACTTGCAACCACTACCAGGAACAACTGCCACCGCTGGAGGATCCTTCCCACTTAATGTACCATGTCCCGCCTGGCTTCCCTTGCAACCGACTGTATGGGGTAGATTTAGCCCCCGGCTTTCGAACCTGGGTTAGCCTGGGACACCCTGGCTAAACTTTTCTAAGCCTCTCTAAACTCGTTTCTGAACCCTCTGCAAGACTTTCTAAACCTAGTGTAACTGTGTGATCTTGGGCGCATTTGTGCTCTGCTCTCTCTAAGAGTGGGCCCAGCCTGTGGACTTTGGCTCACCAGTGACTTTTTGCTCTCTGTCTTGCTAATAGTGTTCCTTAATCGTAGAGTGGTGTAATCCTGCATATTCTGTCTTTTTTCCCTCCCTTTTTCACAACCTTAGTAGAGTGCAATCTAGTTAAGCGCTCACCTCTGTATGAAAATAAGTGGTGCCTTACTGTGATTTTCTAATAAGGGAAAAAGGGGTGTATATACCATAATAGTAACTGTGTTTCGAATATTTTACAATAAGAGTGCTGGAGTGTTTCAACTGTGTGTTTATAAATAAATAATTATATACTTTGATACCAAAGCTCTGGTCAGTGTTTGCTTGTATTATTGTATCTGAGTGCCTATTGAGTATACTTTGCATACTGCCTAACTCTTCTTGAGGGAAGTCTGACTGCTCAGCCACAGCTACCAGGTAAATCTGGGTGGTACAGACTGCTACCAAGTGGGTTTTACTGCTAACACCTGTAGTCTTAAATCTTTTGCAGTGGTCCCTAAGGGAACTGCACAGATTTCTGCCTAACACTGGTGGCAGCGGTGGGATTTGTATTAAGTATACACTTTAGAGTGCTTTAGGATACCTTAGTACAACTAACCACAAAGCTTAGCACTGAAAAAGTCATCTTTCTAACATGTCAACTATGGAAACTTATAGTCAAGAGTCCCTTGCTACAAAAACTGCTGATTGTTTAAGAGTATTGTGTAAGCATAAGAACCTCCTGACTAAAGGCAAAAAAATGTAGTTAATAGAAAGGTTATTAGCTAACCAAAGTCTGGATGATGGGTCTGAGGAACCTACCATGCCAGAAAATGTAGATAACAGTATAGAAATTGATATTGATCCAAATGTTGATAATCTTGAGGAAGAGTCAGAAGAGGAGGGTGAGGCTGCTGTGACTGTCCCCCCCTAGGCCTCTGTCTGCCCTACTTGCTGTACCTACTGGGCCTTTGCCAAGTCCCACACTTAGTCCTCAATATCTTGAATTAGAGAAAATGAAACTTGAACTAGAGTTCAAGAGACTGAATACTCAGGCTGAACAGAGACATCAGGAACTGAATCAAGAACTAAGGCTAAGGGAAATGGAGCTCAAGCATGAGCTAGAAACGAAGAAATTATCTGTCGAAAATGCTTCTCTCTCTGGCTCCTCTAGAAGTTCCAGTCCTAAAAGACTCCGGATGCCTAAAGAATTGGTTGGTATGTATGAGCCTAAGTTGGATGTGTTGGATTGGTTGTCTCTGTTTGAATATAATCATGGGCTCCAGAACATCACAGGAAATGACTTACTCACCTGGTTGTTCTCTAGGCTTCCCCCTGTTGCAACTGATGTGGTAATGGAGTTGGGGGAGGAGGATAGGAAAGAGTATGAATGTGTGAAACTAGCTCTGATAGCTAGATTTGGGAAGACCCCTTCCCAGTATCTTAAGAGGTTTAGGACCCTCAAAAAGAATGATGGTACCCCTTGGGCTACCTGGGTGAGTGAGTGTTTGAAAAACTTAGAGGGATGGATTAAGGGTTACAAGGTGACCACTTATGAAGGTATGAAGAATCTTTTTATGTTGGAGTCAATTTATGATGCCTGCTCTCCTGAGCTCAGACAGCACTTGGCTGATTCAAAGGAATTAGATTCCAGAAAACTAGCTAAGGCTGCTGACTTTTGGGTTGCCAACAGGGCCACTCACAAGGATTGAGGGGTCACTCAGAAAAAGGATGAGGGAAAGCAGCCACCCAAAGTGAATCCAGAGAATTCTAATACCTCCCATACCAAAGAGGGCCACAAACAACAAAATAACCAGGGTAAGCCCCAGGGTAAACCGAATCAGGCTAGTGTACCTTCTGGTCAACAACCAGAAGGAGGTCAGAACAAGCCACCCTTCCAGAGAGCATTTGGACAATGCTATGTCTGTAAGGCTACTGACCATATCAAAGGGGATCCCAGATGCAAGGGTAAACCTGCAGGGATCAGCACAGTCTCCTTAGCCTTCACTCCTGAGGATGAAGTACAGATGGCTAGTGCCCACTTTGAACTCTTTGCTGAAGAACCCTTGGGTCTTCAAGCAACTGTAAACTTAGAGCCTATGGGTCTGGTTAGTCCCCAGAATAGGGTTGTGTATAACTCCCTACCTGTTAACTCTAAGGTGTATTATGTGGACAGTGTTCTTGTCAATGGCCAGGATACTCCTGCCAGGAGAGACGCTGGGGCCAGCAGAACAGTAGTGGATGAAAGCTTCTTTCAACCTGAGGATGTAGCAAAAGCACCCAAAGGTCCCACTAAGATGTCTGGAGGCCCTGTCCAAATGGTTCCTATTCTACCAGCCCTCATTCAGTGTAACAACATGATAGTGAGGATCCCTGTCAGTGTGCAGACTGAGGTGCCTGGGAAAGTCCTGTTGGGGAATGACCTGAGAACTCTAGGAGTAGTGTCACATACCCCCAGGCCTCCCAGTATGGAGAACCAGAACCTAACCAAATTGGCTAGAGAGGCCACCTTAAGGGACCACTCTAAGCCTGTGGGTACCTCTACTGAGACCCCCACTACAAGCCCTGGTGTTAGTAAGTTGACCTCTAAGCCAGGCACATTTCAGGCTAGTATAGTAGGGAAATGGGAGCCCCAACCAAGCTCCATCATTGTTCCCCCAGTTTCAGAGTCTGTGACTCCCCCTGCTTCTGAGGAAGAGGAGGATAGACCTACTGGGCCCCTACCTAGGCCTCAGAGAACTGGTAGTTCTCAATGCTGGTGGAACATCAGGAAAGAAAAGTCTAAGGCCAAAAACCTTCAGACTGTTGGACTTTCTACTGAAGACTCCAACTCAAAACCTAGTATTAGGGGGGAAACTCCTAAAGTAGGTAAGGTTAGATCTAAGAGGAAGGGTAAGCAGGTACATTGCCTAACCCCAACCCCTCCAACCAAGAGGCCTAAGACCCAACCTGCTCCCCCAAGAGAGGTGGTGAGGAACCTTGGAGGCCCCTCTAGATCTAAGGGAATCCTTTATAAGGACCCCTTGAAAAAGCCTAGCACAGGTTCAGAAGTTGTACCAACTTCTGAGGGACTGGTCAACCAGATCCCCTATAACTTTAAAAAGACTGATGTTCCTCAAAGGGTTTGTAGGTCATATAGCTTACAAAGGAAAACCTTTGATTCGGCCATAGAACATAGGTCAAGGTGTCACCATCAAAATGCTGATGGACTCTGTAGGATGTATGTCATCGACTAGAGGTATGAGGTTCATCCAGGAGTGGATTAAATCCTCCTGTCCCTTAGTCTGGGGGGGGGGCGAGTGTTAGGGAGAATTCTCTGTTTAGGCTGAATTTCCTAACCTAGTGAGTCCCCCAGCAGCTTTGCTGGATTTTTGGGGTTTATTTGTTTCTCCTGCCAAGAGTGAGACTCTTTTACCCTCACTCTTGGACATGATTTGAGTGTGTTTCTTTGAATCTAGATGTGTTTAATGGGCTATGGGGTCTTTTACTCCATAGGGTTTCATGTGTTTTTGTGATGTGTGTTACACAGCACCCTCCGTGCAGTAACACAGGGGTGTCCTAGTGACCCCCCAGTATAGACTCCATACCCTGGGACTGACTACTGTCTCCCAGGGCGTGTAAAGTCACCATTGACTTTACTAATCTTAAATTCTGAACAGAACCAGTACAAACCATCATATTGTGAACGTACTGGCTGGGGCAATTCGATTGCCCCAAGGTCTGTTAGTCGAGGGGGCACGTCTCAGTCCCCCCTGATCGAGTTTTGGCTGGTGGCAGTGGATACTACTTTTTATATTCAACCGCAAATATTTTCCTACGGGATTTCCCATTGTTTTAGGCTACTATCTTTATTTAATTATTTAAGGTAGCCTCGAACATACCGCCGGTTTATTTAATTAATATTAATTCTCCGGTTGGTATTTTTTGCCAAAACTTGATTCTAAAATGGCGTTTGTGTTCTCTTCTGTGACTCCAACCCAAGTCGAGCCCTTTGTTCCACTTTTTGGCGGGCTTCTCCACAGAAGCCCTCCAAAGTGGTGCCACTATCTCTGGGGTACTTAGGAGGGGCGGAGGGGAATTTAGGCACCCTGGACTGAGTTGCCTAGGCAACTCAAGTCGCACTCCGTCCTGATTGGCCCAAGTGGTGAGCCGGCCGGCTCACCACTTAGCATGTTTGAGTGACAGCTAGGCTGAGTGAATGGGGGTTTGCTGCATAAAAGCAGGGCTTTGGGGACTGGAACTTCAGAAGTCACCACAGGACCTAAGAATCCGACGAGGGAGAAGCTGAGCTGGCCTGCCACGACACCACGACCGGTGGAGCCCTGCTGGACCGTCTCACCACTTTTCCCAACGACAGAGGAGATCTCCCGCCGGAGAGTCTTCTTCCTTTGACTGGTGGGGATAACCAGTTTCACCGTCTTTTCGCTTTCCCGACGTATCTCGTGGCCGCCTTGCCCGTGCTAAGCACCCCGGCAACCGGGATACCACGTTTTACCACGATCGCAAGATAACGGTACCACCTTTTACCGGAAAACTCTGCGGCTGGTTTCTTCCCTGGTAGTGCAACGACCTGCATCTTTCCTCCACGTCGAGATCTTCTCTTCCCCTGGACGACGCCGCAACTTGCAACCACTACCAGGAACAACTGCCATCGCTGGAGGATCCTTCCCACTTAAGGTACGGTGTCCTGCCTGGCTTCCCTTGCAACCGACTGTACGGGGTAGATTTAGCCCCCGGCTTTCAAACCTGGGTTAGCCTGGGACTCCCTGGCTAAACTTTTCTAAGCCTCTCTAAACTTGTTTCTGAACCCTCTGCAAGACTTTCTAAGCCTAGTGTAACTGTGTGATCTTGGGCGCATTTGTGCTCTGCTCTCTCTAAGAGTGGGCCCAGCCTGTGGACTTTGGCTCACCAGTGACTTTTTGCTCTCTGTCTTGCTAATAGTGTTCCTGAATCGTAGAGTGGTGTAATCCTGCATATTCTGTCTTTTTTCCCTCCCTTTTTCACAACCTTAGTAGAGTGCAATCTAGTTAAGCGCTCACCTCTGTATGAAAATAAGTGGTGTCTTACTGTGATTTTCTAATAAGGGAAAAAGGGGTGTATATACCATAATAGTAACTGTGTTTAGAATATTTTACAATAAGAGTGCTGGAGTGTTTCAACTGTGTGTTTATAAATAAATAATTATATACTTTGATACCAAAGCTCTGGTCAGTGTTTGCTTGTATTATTGTATCTGAGTGCCTATTGAGTATACTTTGTATACTGCCTAACTCTTCATGAGGGAAGTCTGACTGCTCAGCCACAGCTACCAGGTAAATCTGGGTGGTACAGACTGCTACCAAGTGGGTTTACTGCTAACACATGTAGTCTTAAATCTTTTGCAGTGGTCCCTAAGGGAACTGCACAGGTTTCTGCCTAACACCCCCTACAAGATTACCAAATATGACCCCACTAAACAAGTGGCCTGCCCCGAATATGGCATGATGGCGGAGGACGCAATTCACATGTATTGGAGCTGCCAACCAATCCGACGGTTCTGGGAAGAAATAGCGGAAATAATGAGTGACATACTGACAGCCCATATTCCGGCAACTCCTCTGAAATACCTACTAGGAGAAATTGGAAAGGCCTCGATAAAAACCTGTAGATTGTTTGCCGTGGCAGGGGCAGTGGCCAAGCGAAACATCCTTAGGAAATGGAAGTCTAAAAGCTCCCCCCCACTGTCCAGGCCAGGCTGCGAGACTTGATGCAAGTACAGGAATGCAAAGAGACCTATACGCTAAGCATACAAGCTATGTCCAAACCCAAAGACATTTGGACCCCCCTCAGAGACTATTTGCGAACCCCTGAAGACCAAATAATAGAAGAAGAGGGACAGACGGAACTCTAAACTATATCCCCTACATGAGTCCAAACATAATATTAGAGATGTGCATTATGTTGAATATTCATACTATCCCAATGTATAATGATGTCTTACCATTATTGTTGCTACTACCATGCCAGTATTAAATAAAGTTTTTAAAAAAAAGTGAAACCTCCAACTAGAAGATATGAGTTTGAACTGGCCGCCTGGCGCCTGTGCCAGCAACCCCTCAGCCCTCCTATCGAGACACCTGAGAGCAGCCACCATACAGGTGGAGAAAATGGCTAATCAGGTAGAAGAATATGTAAGGGTATTGAGAAGCATGCCACCCCTACAGTGATGTGACTGGAGGAAACAGTCAAAGCGTCAAATGAAGACTAATCCATCAAGTTCATAAAAACGCTGTGGCCAGTGGCAAACGAAAATGTTTTCTCTCCTGATATTACCACTGTACTGAGAATATGTGCAATGCCCTCATGAGCCTTTACATGATCATCTGCTTAGCGTTATCTACCAAACAAAAACATTACATTTGACATTTATATTGTGCTTCATGTCAGAGTGCAGCCTCTGAGTGAGAGACTGGCTATCAAACCCATGCTGCTCAGTGTTGTCTTGCTTTCAAGGCAAGTACATTGCCCTGAGCTATCCAATCGGCCCAACAGATCCCAGAAGGTCTACTAGAGCACGACTCCTGCAAAGTCAGTCCATTAAAGCTCACACATGCAACAATCCACCTAGCCCATGTGCGTCATTAAAGCCTTAAGAAAAAGTGAGACAATGGGAGAATGTCTGGTTCCCCATACTAGAAGAAGAGGCTGAAGGTTTATTGCAAAAAGTCATCCCATGTCAAGCCACAGGGACTGCATCCAAACTGGCCCCCATAAGATCAATGGAACGAGGGTCATGACTGTGGCAGTGCATCTTCTCACACTTTTGGACACTGCCCGGAGACCAGAATGCCGTAGCGGTCCTATACAAATTCTCAAGTTACGATCTTCATTTCCATTGCTGCTGCACCTGTCCTTGAAAAACTAGAGAAGGTATTGGCCACTCAGAGGTCCCCAACAACCATCACACGGAGAATGGTCCCCTGTTCCAAAGCTGACATTCTGTGATAACTCATAGGTGCTGAGAAGGCTCTCGTGGCATAACTGTAAACAGAGCACACACCAACAAGCCAAAGAACCCACTTTAACAGTTGGGGATCAAGTCTTAATAAATTATTGGAAGATCATCTGCAAGGTTAGCCTGCCTTTCAAACGACATCACTCACTTTGACTGCCAACCAGCACATTGATCACTACACAAAGAGGATCATTTACAATGACTCAAAACAGTTCACACTTTCATCAGAGAAGGGTGCCCAACAATTTTAGAGATTTTGTGAATGAGTGTCTACATTCAAGCCCTTCGAGGACCAGATGACATTGGAACTTTATTGTTACATTGGAGAGGGGAGTCATGTCGGTTCACAAGAGAGTACCTAACACAAAGTACACAGAATAATCAGTGTCATGAATTTACATCTCAGGGTCCTGCTGGAGCACTGGACAGGTTTTTTATTGACAAGGAATGTCTTGAGTGTGGTGCAAGCGGAGTAACTGGACCTTCATTTGTTTGGTACTTGTTTGTCGAGAGCTTGGACATAGAATCTTCATAAACATTAACACATGCTTAGTGACATTTTCGCATTTGGTGTATTATGTGTCATATGTGAATGCATCGCTCTTCCCTCTACTCTTGAACCAACCTGTGTCTGGGTCAAAAGGATACAGGTGAAGGAAATCAGAGAGTTGGCTCTGCAGTGGGCTGTATACACGCACTTAGTCCCCCTGGCATACACTCACCATCTATTCCTTTCAGCGTTGGGCTGTACAAACCAGTATACAATTGTGGCGCCGCCAACATTTATTTAAATGTACTTTATTGTTGTTTTCAAATGCAGCTTATCGCCAACACTATTGCTTCAAAGTGCAGCATCAGAAAATGGTCTGGAGGTGGGCTAAGAGTGCTGAGAGAGGGAAACGAGAAGAGAGAGGAAAAAGAAAAGGTTGGCACAATACATTATCATCTCAGTGCAGAGTTGTACATTCCTGTCATACACATTATAATTTTAGAAAACACATCATTGCTTTACCAATAAGGTTCTCTAGTGAAAATATTAGCATTCTGATTCCAGGTAAACCAGCTCTAGGTTTCAGGTTAGCAGGAAGAATTCCTCACTGAAAGGTTTGGTGGTTTTTAAAACGGTAAAAAAATCCTCTGCAAAATAATAACAGGCCATTTGTTCATGGGGGTCATTACAAGGTTGCCGGTAAGCCTTTGGTAGTACCGGCAGCTTAATGGCAAACTCGGCTTACCGTTCCCACCACCCAATATCCCGGTATTACGGGGATATTATGGGTGGGGAGGAATGGTAAATTCCCATTCCCATCGAATCCCATAGGACTTCATGGAATGGGAACCACTGAAACAGCGGCAATGTTGTTAACAGTGCCGGTGCTTCAGTGAATTATATGCCGGTAGGGCCTGAACTACCGACAGGCCAGGGCCGCCGGTTGTTCAACGCCTCTATTGGCAGACTTGGAGTATGCCGGTCTGGAAAAGGTGCTGGTACACGTTGTTACCAGCACCTTATTTCTGTACCGGCATACTCCTAATGACCCAGTCTGGATCAAAATACAATAGGCCTCATTACGAGACTGGCGGTAGCCAAACCTGTAATACAGACACGGCTGCCAGCTGTATTTTTTTTTTTCCGGCACCCAGCAATGGGCAATTACTGGGTCATTATTGCCTTGCGGGACCAGGTATTTGCCGATTCATGGACGCCGGAAAATATTCTTCCCCATTCCCATTTGAGCCCCAGAGGGCTAAATGGGAATGGGGAAGTCGGATGCGCCAGCACCGTTATGAACTATGCGGGTGTATCCAACATGCTCTGCTCGTGGGTGCCGTACGGCCGCCAGGCCAGTCCTGGCAGCCGCAATGGCACCCGCGAGCAGAACTCATAGTTTGCCAGTCCGGGAACTATGGTACTGGCATGCTTACCGGTACCGTAGTTCCCGGACCGGCAATCTTATAATGAGCCCCAAAGTGAGTATATAACTTTTGAGAGGGATTATAGTCGCCCCTGTTGTCAGATTAGTGTTTCCAAGCTGGTCTTTTGGGTTGTGTCTATTTCCATTCTACGCCAGTCTTCCAGGGGCAAGATTTTTCGAAAATCCAGGCCATGATGTCTTCCTTGAATTTAAACATGTTTTTTTTCCAATACCAATTGACCCTGTCAATATTTTTATTCTTCTGCCGCTAGACGCAGGCAGGGTTTGGAGACCCAGTTCTCCAGCATCTAATGCCTCTTTTCAAAGTGATAGCTCAAGCTCTACTCAGCAGTCACCTTCAGCTGTAAATTTGACTCATCATTACCCATTCAAGTCTCTTATCTTAGTAAATAAATTGATCCTTCCTGCAATGTCTGATGAATTTGCAGGCCACATGATGTAATGCTGTACAATCTTTGTTTTAAGATATAAGGAATAAAAAAGAAATAACAGTAACACACATTATTTACAGTTTTGCAAAAACAGTAAAATGCTAAAACTATGTTAGAAAGCACTACATAAAAACAGACCATTATCAAACTCTGTCTTCTTCAACCCCTCAGGCAGCTCTTATTTCGTATTGGGCTGCACTTTTCCACCTATGCAAATGAAAACTTAACACCTCCAAGTATAGATGGAGAAGCTGCCCCCGGCCTGTCTCACACTGTCAACACATGACCAGTTTCGTAAAACCCATAGGAAGTAAGACGGAAATCCTTAGTGACGTGGGGAAAGGCACACCTCTGATCCTCGCAAATGGTGAAAGATTAAAAGTATATCGAGGCTTAATACCACATAAAAGTCGTGGTTGGCGTTTTTGCAAAACATGCCTCTATATAGAGACCCTCGTTGTGATGTCCTACTAAACGCTGCTCATCGACCAGGAATCGGGCATGCAGTACTGTGGAGGAATCGCATATCACTTTACAGGGGCCCCTGTCACTCTCCGATCCCGGTCCGACAGCCTCGTCTTCGTCTTGCGATGTGACTTCAATCCTGAGGGTCCCTATTCGGGCGCCATCTGAAAGATTAAAAGAATATCGAGGCTTAATACCACATAAAAGAAATACGCCAGTCACGAGTACTAAGGTGCAAGTACACTTTATTTTACAGAACAGCTGTCTGGCTCTCAGCACCCCGAAATGTGTGCAAGCAGACACCGTGAGATGAGAGAGTGCTGGACATTTCAAAAACATGAGTATTTATACAGTTTCTCACAATCCCGAACACATCGTCCAGCCCCTCTTCGTGTAACACATTAACCTAGGGTACATAGCCTTTCCACATAAAGAGCGCCAGGGGACCACTCCGGTGGTGATATTGCGCGGTACAAATGTCCTTTAACATTAAGATTAACATTAACATTAACATAACTAATAAATGTTAAAACATTCTTGAATAGCCTGTTGAGTTCTGTTAAACACTTCATATGTTTTTCAAACATTGGACACAAAGGTAACAGTCCTTATTTCATTTACTTATATTTGTCTACCATTTGTTCTTAAGTTTAAAGTCAGCTTAGTTTCAAGGAGTGAAAACAAAGATTTCTACAAAAGCACATGTTCAGCTATTCATCATTCTGTTTCGCTATTTGAACGGGGAAGACACTGTTGGTACAGATGGCATCTAAATTACTGATTAGCACGACTCTTGTTTAGCTCCAAGGTTTCCTTAGTGCTGGACAAACAATCTACCTTAGCAGCTTCCGCATGTTTATCTACGTTGATACAGTACAAAGTTCATTTTGCTCTGCTGGAGCAGAAAACACAAATTCTAACATGGGACAAAAGGCAGGAGTTAATCAAAATGGTGGATAACTTAAAATGGTGGCATAGTCAGCCTATTTCAGGTTCATTCAAATGCAATTTACAGTGCGATGTGAATGTGCTTAGGCCAATGTTTACTATCAAACGGTATTCATGCAAAATATACTTTTACAAACCCTCCTTTTGGCCAAAGCCAAGAGCATTATTTAAACATTAGCATCATCCGAAAACCATATATCATCGTCAGAACATCCTGAAACGCTATCCTCAAAAATATTGATTGCCATTAACTCCTTTATAGCGATGTCCTGCATTACCAAGGCATTAGTAATCTTTCTGGGCATATGTGTCTGAGGTTCTAGTTTACCAACCGCTTGTGCACAACTTCCCCGTATCATAGAACAAATGACAGGAAGACACTGTATGCAACAGCAGCATAACAGTACAATGCCAAGGATCACCATTAGAACTGCAAAGATTTTCCAGCACCAAGATCGCAACACGTCCCAGAACCATGTGCCAATATTCCAGTTTCCCTCTGGAATGTTTACTTCAGTACTTAAGGTGTGCAATTTCTTAATTGCCTTAAATATGGTGGGGGAGGAATCGGGTACAAAAACACAACACGCAGATCCCACCATTTTGCACACCCCACCACGCTCAGCTAGAATGATGTCTACCACCATCCTATTTTGAAGAGCCACTAATCTAATAGCCTTTTTCTCTGGTGTCATGTTGTATAGGATGTCAGTGTTTCATTGATGGTTTTCTCTAAAACCCTCGTCAATTTTCTAATATCCTGGGAGTTTATTAATTGTCCCCAAAATGGCACAAAGGATTTAGCAACATCACCCAGAATCTATGTGGGAGTGTCACCATCCTCATCCCGCCTGGGACGAGTTCTAGAAACTTCAGCAGTGGTGGCAACATATATGCCTGGTAATAGTGTTCCTAAATAACAAGTACCCTCCCAATCTCTTGGCAACCAAAGATATGCCTCATTACCGCAAACAAAGTAAACGGGATCTCCTACATATAGAGGTCTATCTTCACTAGTTAGCACAGCAGCGTTCATACATCCCTCAATGTACCCATTGGTTGGGAACCCTCTCTTCGTATGCAAAATGGAACAGAGTGTTGACTATGGTTAACAGTATAGGAAGGAGGCAAGGCATCCCTGTTACCTATGGGAGCCATTTTAAAGGTAATCTTTGATTGAAAAGGTCTGGAAAGTCTATCAGAAGGCCTAATAGAAGGAACATTTAGCTTGCTCCTATTCACAAACTGAGAACATCCCAAAGGTGCTAAAACTCATTTTTCAAACTTATTGAGATTAGTCCCATCAAAATTCCCAGTGACACTATCGTTCCATCGCTCAAAGAATAATACCCTAAGCGAAGCATAACATGCAGTTGTTAGAGGGAGAGAATGTATATACCAACCCAATCCCTTTTCCCCATGGTGTGGCAGATGTGAACATATCCAACAATTGGTCTTATTCACAATGGCATGGGTTCCGTTCATGATCATCAATAGGGTGTTGTTATGATAACCTCCTCTATGTTGGAGTTCTCGAGGATGAAGCGTGTGCGAATGTACATATGGTGGAGACACAGTGGAGACACTTGCAGTTGGCAATAAATATCAAGCGGATGTGTACTTTCCAGATACCAAAACCCGAATGTCAATGCAATTATAACACAATCTGTTATTGTGATCAGCATCCATTTGGTCCTCGGGGACCATGACCCTTGATGGGCGGGCTCATTATCAGTAAAATGATCAAGAACCTTTTTAGTACGAGTGGCCTCTAAAATAGGCATAGTTTCTCAGCGTCTGTTAAGAAGCCTCACTGTTAGGCTCTTTTAGTTCATCTGTGGGTGGCACTTGACCACGTGGCCTATCTTGATTGAAGGTAACTTTGCCAGTCCCTGCCTCTTATTGTATGCAGCAGAGGAATGATGAGGGACTGGCTCAACAGTGATTTTTTGTGGGTTTCTTGTGGGCACAGAATCCTAGCTGTACTTTCCTATTCTATTACATTAATGTAATGCCAGCAGGGGTGGTCGGTCAAAATCTCAAAAAAAAAATCTCGACTAACAATAAGGTAGAAAAAAAAAGACCGAAAAAAAAGTCAAATTTCTCTTTTTTTAATTATATATTTATTTTGGGGTCCGGGATTTTAAAAAAAATGGTTAAAAAAAAAAAAGGGGGGGTTGGGGGGATCCCCATTTCGAATAAAAAACGTCATTAAAAAATAATTTGACTTTTTTTTTTTCGACCTTTTTTTCGAGATTTTTTTTTTTTAGATTAATTTTTTCGGTCTTATGACCATAAACCGCCAGCAGGCCCTAAATCTAAATCTTGTTCCGTGGTCACAGATTGCACCTTACAACTCCAGGTATGGAATGGTCGGTGAACAAAGTGTCATTTTTTCCTGAAGAAGATGAAGAAGCAGAAACAAGATTAATTGACGATGAAGATGAAAATGAAGAAGCAGCAATTTCCCCAGGCCCCACGGGCTCAGGAAGGACTTTTGAAGAAGAAGCAACTATCTCCCCAGGCCCCACGGGCTCAGGAAGAACTTTTGTGACACCCTCGGTGTCGATCAAAGCAGGCTTGGTGTAAGCATCGGGATCATGAATTCCCTTCTACTCCCCTTTGTCATAGGGTATAGGAAAAAGAATCCTCTTCACATGTGTCACGTGGATCCAGTGTTTCTTTTTGGTCACTCATACTGTGGTTTGTGTAGCAAAAAGGATCTGATGTGGCCCTTTCCAAAGCGGTGCAAGGCAGGTGCCCCTCTCAAAATTCTTCACCAGGATCCACTGACCAGGTCGGAGTCGATGACCTGAACGCTCATATTTTACAGGGAGGGCTGCTCGTACCTGTTGGTGAGTCAAACACAAGTTTTGATTCAACTGATCACAATAGTCAGACAAAAGTGGGTACTCAATTTCTTTCAACTGCTTGGGCCTTGGTGCATACCATACATTGGCTGGTCTCCGCATGACAATCTCATAGGGGGAGAGCCCTGTCTTTGATTGTGCGGTCGTCCGCATTGATAGTAAGGCTATTGGCAAAGCATCAGGCCATTTCCGATTGCTGTGCACACACACCTTGGCAAATGTGTTCTTTAGTATTTTGTAATGGCGTTCCACAAGGCCAGCACTCTGAGCATGTCTGGCAGAGTGGAACCGTTTTCTCAATCTGTAATCTGGCACATACTTGCAGGATGACAGCAGCAATAAAATGTGGACCATTATCGGACCAAATTACTCATGGCAAGCCAAACCTAGGAAAATATTCCCTAAGCATGGTCTTTGCCGTTGACATTGCTGTGGCATCTTTCAGTGGGAAAGCCTCAACCCATTTGCTAAAGGCACAGATTGCAACTAGGACATATTTATAGTTTTGACAACGTTCCATCTCAATGAAATCAAAATGGATCACCTCATAAGGCATGGAGGGGGAACCAAAACTGCCCTTCGGTGTCGGTGTTCCCTTCCCAATGTTGTGTTACAAGCATATCATGCACCTCTGGACCAGATGTTCCACAGGTTTCTGGATATTAGTGTTATACCAGATGGAATCTAACCGTTGGTAAATCTTTTTGGCACATATGTGTGTTGGGCTATGAGCCATGGTGGCCATAGCAGTGACATAGGCATTGGATAGCATCCTTCTTTGTTTCTCATTATCCACCCAACAACCCTCATCATCTAGACCCGCTGGACCCTCAGCCTACTGTTACATTTCTTCTGGGGTAGCTTCAGCCTGAATTTCTTTTATACAGCTAATCCCTTCATCCATCATACAAGTATCCGTAACCCATCTAGTTGGATCGAGCACATACATCTTTGAGTGCAAATCAATAGCAGTCTGTTTGGCTGTTCTGTCAGCAAAAGCGTTGCCTTTTCCTACATTGTCTGTCACTTTCTGGTGTGCAGCACACTTCATTATTGCCAGTTGTGTAGGAAGCGCAAGTGCTGACAGCAAATGGACTATCAGAGTGCCATGTTGAATTTTTGTTCCATGTGAGGTCAAGAATCCTCTCTCAGCCCATAGTCGACCAAAATGATGAACCACACCAAATGCGTACTGACTATCTGTATATATATTTACACTAAACCATTACAAAATTTCACAAGCTCTAGTTATCACAATAATCTCTGTGGCCTGCGCAGAATTATGCGGAATTCGTTTAGTTTCCACAAAAGTGCTTAATGTGGTGATTGCATAAGCAGCGGTGGAAGTACCATCCAGAAGTTTAAAACTGGAGCCATCACAGAATAGCTCCCCTTGCGGATTCTTTAAGGGTGTATCAATTAAATGAATTCTGCCCTTAGTTTCTTGTTCTGTAATAAAGAGGCAATCATGTGACATTTCGTTACTGCAATCTTGTGGAGAAGGCAATAATTCAGCCGGATTCAATGAACAACATCTCTTAATTTGGATATGCGGAGCAAATAGAATCAGCTTGTATCTTGCTAATCGGGCTGATGTGAGATGTTGCGTCTGCATCCGCTTTAATAGAACGTCTACAGAGTGGGGTGCCATCACGGTTAAAGAATTACCTAAACCATACCCTCACTTTGTTTTACGGATGCAGCAGCAGCAGCTACACCTCTCAAACATCTTGGCAAAGCGCATGCAACAGGGTCTAACGTGGAGGAAAAATAGCCGCACAGCCTATTATTGCCCCCATGTTCCTGTGTCAAAACAGCCAAAGCACATCCATCACGTTCATTCACATACAAAACAAAGCCTTTCTCGTAATTTGGTGTGCCCAAAACTGGTGCTGAACACAGCACATCCTTAAGCAGATCAAAGGCGTTCTGGCAATCCATGTTCCCCGGGAAAGGCAAAGAAATGCCCTTCTTTGTCAGTGCCAACATAGGTTTTATCAACAAAGAAAAATTTGGGATCCACTGTCTACAATATGACACCATGCCTATTAAAGCTCTGACCTCTTTCTGTGTATTTGGAACAGTCATATCAGAGATGCTTGGTATCCGTTCATGTGTTCATCTTCGTCCTTCGACAGGAGATAGCCCAAATAGGCGACCTCCTGTCGACAATACTGACATTTCTTCAACGAAGCCTTATGCACATGCTCTGCTAAATGAATAAGCAGCAACACGGTGCCTTCTTTGCAAGCAGCTTCAGAATCAGCAGCTAGAAGTAGATCATTAACATATTGCAACAACGTGCAAGTGGAAGGTAACTCAAGCGAATCAAGCTGTTCTTTTAGTGCTCTACTATAGATGCTTGGACTCTCAGTGTACCCTTGCAGCATACAAGTGATTGTGAACGAGCATTCCTCCAGGGTGAACGTGAACAAATATCTGCTATCAACATGCACAGGGATATTACAGAACGCGTTTTTCAAATCCACAACACTAAAATGTGTAGCCATGGCTGGAATCACAGTCAGAATTGTGGTAACATCAGGCACAATCGGAAACTGTGGAGCAACAACCTTATTAATTGTGCGCAAGTCAATAATAAAACGAAAATGAATCACATTATCCCCTTTTTTGTAAACTGGTAAAATCAGACTGTTACACACATTTCCTGTAATTTCCTCAATTACACCTCGGTGTATGAAATCAGAAATAATACTCTTCAAAGCCTGTTCACCTTCAACCGAAATCTTATACTGCGGAATACGCTGCAATTTAACACCTGGTTTCAACACAATTTTTACTGGTTCAATTTGTAAAATTTCAACAACATTATCATTAACTGCCCATAAACATATCAGAACCTTATTCAATTCAATTGGTAAAGGCATAGGGCCTCATTACGACCCAGGCGGACTTCGCGGTGCTAAATGCACCGCGAAGCATGGCGGAAAGCCGCCGATAGCGCCATGGGGGTTGGCGGATTTACCGCCCCATTCCGACCTCGGCGGAGCGGTAAATCCCCAATCCCCATTCTGCCCTTCCCCATTCCCATTTCTGCCCCATAGGGTATAATGGGAGTGGGGAAGGAGTTAATTACGCCACCGTAAAATACGGTGGCGTAATTAACAACGAGGTCCCGTAGCGCCATGGTTTTCTCCGGCTGGTAAAACCAGGCGGAGAAAACCTCCATGGCGCTACGGGAACTCGTAGTATGGCGGAGAGGTACGCCATGCACTACGCTGGCGTAACACCCTCTCCGCCAGGGTCCTAATGAGGCCCATAGACAAAAATTGTGGGACGGAAGTTTGTTGGGGCAAAATCGTTAAGTACTCTGCATCTGGAGAATCACAGAATTCAATTCCTTTAATAAATTCAATCCCAACAAATTTTCCCCACAATTTGTCATCAATAGAAATGGACAAGAATCAGTGAATGGTCCTACTGAAATTGGTACCGGCCGAGTGACCGGATTTACCACTGGCGTACCAGAGAACCCTACCGAAATGTTCTTCTGCCCTGGTAGTTGAATATCTGGAACCCGTGAATGATCAATAGTACACTTCTGTGCCCCTGTAGCTACCAAAAAGAGATGCACCCTATTCCCCAAATTCATTTAAACGTAGGGCCCTTTCTGATCAACAGGAATAGGTATTGGTTCCAGACCCTGCTTCGGGCTGTCCTAACGGATCAGTATATCGTCAGATCCAAAACCCTCAGAAAAATAGACATTCAAAGGATTAGCAAAAATATTCACGCTAGTAACACTCTGTTGCTGATTATCTTGTGATGGTGTCTGTTGATTCCGTGCAAAAAGACTTCTACCAGGACCCCTATCCCAGGATGGCCTCTGGATTGTCTACCCATGGGACCATACGTGCAATTTGATCTCTGCCGAAGGATCGGGCATTGTGCTTGCCAATGACCCTCCTGTCTACAATATGCACACTGGTTCAAATGTACAGGACCAAGTTGTGTGCCACCCTGTGGTGTAAATTGGCCTCTAAACTGTGTATTCCCACCTCTGGCTCCTCTAGCTATTTGCGGCAATAACACTCTAGTTTTCAGATATACCATCTTCTTTTCCACCTTCTCCTTCTCTGTATTAACCCTATTTTCATAGTACTGAGCCATGTGTAACACTTCAGATTGTGATTTCGCTTCCCATGCACTCTCAGAAGTCATGATTGGATTTCAGGCAATAATCCATGCACAAACTTATCAATGAACAGCCTCTTTCCTGGCTCTGTACTTAAGTCTTGACAACTAAAATCCGAGAATACTTGCTCAAATCTGTTAAAATACTCTGTTGCACCCTCTGACTTCAATTGCATGCAAGCCGTAAGATTATCACATATGATTCTTTTTTCACGAAACAGAGTTTTCAATTTAGTCACTATTCTATCTGGCAACATCAGTATCACCTGTGGCGGGTTCTCACAGGCATTCCTTTCTCCATCTACTTGTACTAAGGCATCCCATGTATCACTCATCCGTGCCTGATCGTCTACAGTTCTAATCTGCTTCCACAAATCAACATGAAGGATCGCGGGAAACAACAAATCTATATCACCCAGCGTGAAAACAGACTAATGCAAAACAGATTCAATTTCTTTATAAAATCCTGTTGGATTCGTCCTAATATCTGGAATTGATTGCCTAATGTTATTCACTTCCTGTCTAGAAAATGGATCATGGACAAACTGGGAGACATAATGTGCTTCAATAGTAGTGGCAGGTGTTCCTGCTGCAGCATTAGCTGGAATCTCTACTTTTGGAACAAATGTCGGAGGAACCTCCCTCATCGGCAATTGTAAAGTAGGCAAATCTGAACGTCTATTAAGCAACAAGGCTAAATCAAGTGACAAAGTAGTAAAAGCAGTATCGGGCAAAAATGCTCTTTTATAAATAACCATCAAATCTGCGGGACAACATTCCTTTCTCTTCATAAATTCATCTTGTAGATACTCTACCATCACCTGTGACACTTTCCTTAGCATTGCCGGAGCATACTGTCTAAATGTGTCATGCACTTCAATAGGAGAAAATGAAACATCCGAAATCCATCTAAGAGCATCTCTTGTGCAAATGTGCATTTCTTCACTCATTGGTTTCAATGGAGGAAGAAATCGCTTCTGCACATATGAAGCTTGCCGTTCACTACCATCCATTTCCTCTTCCTGTAAGCGATCTGGCTCCCTTTTAAACTCAAATACCTTC
Organism: Ambystoma mexicanum; assembly: GCF_040938575.1. Lineage (NCBI taxonomy): Eukaryota > Metazoa > Chordata > Amphibia > Caudata > Ambystomatidae > Ambystoma > Ambystoma mexicanum. Next base: position 11,195,851 of record NC_090937.1, read on the forward strand.
TCTACATGCTCATATACTTTCTCCGCAGTGTCCCTTGAGCGGGCAAAGACATTCAAATCCCTCAACCCCTGTGGGAGATTCATTATGTGAAATCACTCCATATATCAAATAAATACGTTCCTGTCTGTTCTATCAAAATATTCTGTTCAGGAATACCCCCTTGGTCAGAAATCGCAACTAAAACACATGATTCATCACCCTCTTCTATGTACTTTTTATCCCACGTATACAATTCTCCCTTTCTGCCTTTAGATACTGTGCCACGAGTCACTATTCTTGGATCAGCTCCTGTTGTTTAACCACTACAAGTGGAGCAGAACCACCTGGCAAAGAGTCAATAGATAGCAAAGGCAATAGCGCTGGCGGTGCAGATGGTGCTATGGGGACGGCAACTGTCGGCAAGGGTGCAGGTGCAGGAGGGGGAACAACAATGGGAGGAAGTGGAACAACAATGGGAAGAGGAGGAACAACAACGGGAGGAGGCACATACGGAGGTGGTGCAGTTGAAACAGTTCTATGTTCATTCAATAATTTATTAAGTAACTCATCTGATGTATGAAAATCCTGAGAGGAAATATCTTTTGCACATCTAGTTGAAAAGCCATATCCATACTTCTAATGGATTCTGACTGTACCCGCTGATCATGCAACAATGCTTTCTCAGCATTCGTCATGTGTCTATGTGCATGCTTTTCTCTACTTCTGAGTGGCTGCATAGCTACCTTCCTCCAATCTCTAACGGCATCAAATGCTTTAGGCCTAGTCTTTTTTCTCAACAATACAGATTCGAAATGCTCTAGGCGGGCAATTTCAAAACTACCATAGACTGGCCACTGAAGTTCGAAAACATGTCTGGTCTGTCTGTGCCAAATTTCATTAAATACTATATTTCCTAGACCATACTTACAATCGATAAAATAAGCCGGCGACACATCAGGTGGCACCGGTTGGCCTTTTTTCAAAGATTGTCTCTCTCTGCGGAATAATACCCTAACAGGATGACAATTTCCCAGGCATATCAAATCACTGTCTTTACCTGGCATCGTTTGCATTTGCAAAAACAAAACTGCAACCAATATCAGAACTTTTAAGAATCGGTGCACGACCCATCTGATTTAAAATGTAAAAGGGGTCAGATTGTATTAAGAATCGTCGTGGCTGGTGTTTTCGCAAAACAGGCCTCTATACGGGAACCCTCGTTGTGATGTCCTACTAAACGCTGCTCACTGTCCAGGAATCGGGCGTGCAGTACTGCGGACGAATTATCTCACTCTGCAGGGGCCCCCGTCACTCTCTGATCCCGGTCCGGCGGCCTCGTCTTTGTCTAGCGATGTGACTTCAATCCTGAGGGTCTCTATTCAGGTGCCATCAGAAAGATTAAAAGAATATTGAGGCTTAATACCACATAATAGAAATACGCCAGTCACGAGTACTAAGGTACAAGTACACTTTATTTTAGAGAACAGCTGTTTCGCTCTCAACACCCTGTAATGTGTGCAAGCAGACACCGTGAGATGAGAGAGTGCTGGACATTTCAAAAACATGAGTATTTATACAGTTTCTCACAATCCCGGACACATCGTCCATCCCCTCTTCGTGTAAGACATTAACCTAGGGTACATAGCCTATCCATATAACTAATACATGTTAAAACATTCTTGAATAGCTGGTTGTTGTCTGTTAAACACTTCATATGTTTTTCAAACATTGGACACAAAGGTAACAGTCCTTATTTCATTTACTTATATTTGTCTACCATTTGTTCTTAAGTTTAAAGTCAGCTTAGTTTCAAGGAGCGAAAACAAAGATTTCTGCAAAAGCACATGTTCAACTATTCATCATTCTGTTTCGCTATTTGAACGGGGAAGACACTGTTGGTAGAGATGGCATCTAAATTACTGATTAGCACGGCTCTTGTTTAGCTCCAAGGTTTCCTTAGTGCTGGACAAACAATCCACCTTAGCAGCTCCAGCATGTTTATCTACGTTGACACAGTACAAAGTTCATTTTGCTCTGCTAGAGCCGAAAACACAAAGTCTAACATGGGACAGAAATCAGGAGTAAATCAAAATGGTGGATAACTTAAAATGGCGGCGTAGTCAACCTATTTCAGGTTTGTTCAAATGCGATTTATAGTGCGATGCGAATGTGCTTAGGCCAATGTTTACTATCATATGGTGTTCATGCAAAATATACTTTTACAATGTGTCCCATTGTGCTGGGGGGCTACCCGGCCACTGTCTGTCTTGTGAAATACCCGATTCTCCTTCAAGATGAAAATCTTACATTCATGACCTATATGGAGTAGACCTATAAATTGGGATTTAATCATAAGAGTCTTCAGGGTATTTCTACAGTACATACCCAAAAAGCAATGCCGGTTTGTCACTGAATAAGTTTTTTCCTTTTGGGTGTTCTCCTGCCACGATGGCTCGTCCCCTGGTATTTTGTTTCCCTTTCACAGCAGATGCATTCTTTCTCATCACCCCAGAAAATGTGTACAGCTGCAACTGCTGAAATTCACAATGCTTTGTTCTGCTGCTGAAAGCGGAAAATACCACAGGTAAACAACACCCTTCCACACACCAGGATTGAGAGTGGCGACGATGGAGAGGAGGGTGCAGTCTCATCCTTATCTGCTCTTTCCTCTCCTTAGCGCCATGGCTACCCCCATACCGCATACCGGGTCCGGGTTCCTTGAATGAGGAATTACCAGGCCATCCAACCTTGGAGGACACAGTAATTCCTCATTCAAAATACCCATCTCCATTCCCATTCGAGCTCCCATAGGACTCAATGGGAATGGGGAGGGAGCTAATAACGGGCCTGTTAATAAAGGGCCCGTTATTAGCTCACTGGTCCTTTAGCGGCTCCCACTAAGGGCGCCAGGTAAAACCAGCCGCCCTTAGTGGGACCCACTAAAGGACCTCGTAATGCGGCGTTAAGGGGTTAACAGCTCCGGCACCCTTACCGGCACCGTTAACCCCTTAACGCCAGGGTGGGAATGAGGTCCTATGTATTTTGTAACACTTGTTGGCAAGATCAATAAAATCACCAGAAAGGAAAACAAATTTGACATTCCTAAATGTGTTGGTTGGAAGAACGTTTGTTAAGTGTTGAGTTGTCATTTATCGACTTCTACAAGATTGTGATAATTTGGTTGAATAAAACTTTCAATTGAAGTATTTAGGGATATGCGCAATGTACACACCAAAGAATTCTTAATAACCTATTATTCAGTGTGAGGCTCTTTAGGGGACTTTGAGCGTGTTTGTTGGTAGCCCTTGGAGCAGGTATCCCATTATTTATTTTGGTTAAAATCGATGTGGAATTAGAAAACGAATATAATAAGAGGTATGCATAGAGGAGTATCAGTCACCTGTTCTCCTGTTTGTGACATGCTCATGTGCTTGCCATCAGAGAGGGACCAGCTGCTGTGACTGGCCACCGTCTGTCAAAGTCTCAAGCTACACGACTGACACTGCACAAGAAAAAGTTCAAATTCATGCAGCTAAAGGTGAACTTCTTTGTATTTGTATTTCAATATCAAGACCTCTTTACGCATCCTCAAAAGATATGAAAGATGCAGCTCCACGATTGTGAACTTCCGAGGTATGGAGCGTCCCAGGAACGCTGAACTTTGTGGGCATTTTATACCAATGTAGCAACAATACCTGAAATGCTATGAGCAGTCACAAAGAAGAACCATGCATGGGGGTGGGAACCGGAAGAACAAGCTGCGTTATAGGTCACCAAGGACACCCTGGTAGCACAAATGACCATGTCATTCTTTGATCTGACTAGACAATCAGAAATCATTGTGGATGCCAGCCCGGTTACATGTGATTTTATCGAATTATGAAACAAAGAATTAATTTTGAAAGAACAAAAAACATCTAAAAAATATAATAACAATTGTTTTCCTCTATGTTTTTGGGGGGTCCCCTCACCCCCAAAGCTCCCCTTTTTTCTTTTTGAATACTTTTCCTCTACCCCAAAAACTGCTATTCCCATTCCCAACCACAAATGCACATTTTTAAAGCATTCGTAATTTTGTTAATAGATATTTTGGGTTCGTTCAAAATTCATTCTTTGTTTCATAATTCGATTATATCGCTGCATACCGCCAGACCATCATGCTAGGCACAGCACCAAGACCACCCATCCACCTAGGATGCTGGTTACTCCAACTCCAGGACTTTGGAGTCTTGCTCCAATTCCACGTTGGTGCGGTCAGCCCCACAGACTACTTGTCACGGCATCCAACCACAAGCAAACCTCTGGACACGACTTTTGATGAGGGGTGTTGGCACTTGTGCATATGATAATTTGGGCCTCCATCCCCAAGATAACATCCCATCAGGACATAACACTCATCACATCGCAACACAAAGGCATGCAGATGATCGTGGGGCTGTTACAAACAGGTCAGTGGTGGTACTCTCAGAAAACAGGCACCGGATGGCAGCAGCACAGGCTTTTCTTCAAGGACTCTACAGAGGGCGAACCAAGCTATTGGCAGGTTTGGGAGGAATCCTGCTCTATGGCTCCTGACTGGTCAACGCCCCATACCTCATACCATGCAGGAAGCAGTTGGCCCCTTTCAGATATCAAGGGGCAAGCAAAACCAAGAAGAGAGAACAAATTGTGCTCACTCAAAAAAGAGACCAGCTGCACTTTGTGTCAAGCATCCACCAGAGTGACATGTACGCCCCCAGTTGAGTCACCTCGGAGTACCATGCTAGCCTGGCAGGCTCTGAGAGACTATTTAGGGACTGTGCTACACACACAAAACTTTGTGGTAGTACTATATGAGCTTGTCATACGGGACATCAGGTTTGCGCCATCCACGATCGCTGTGGTGGTGCCAATTTTGGAAGCAATGTTTGCAGCACACAGCATACTGAGTCATATGCTCTGATAGCAGCCCACCCTTCCAGAGCAAGGAATTCAAGGAGTTTGCCCATTTCTATGGAGTCACCCCCAAAAGGATTGTCCCCGGCTGGCTATGGGCCAACAGGAATGTAGGAAGCTTTGTGAGGACATTGAACAAGGCATTCAGAATCACCCTTAAAAAAGGCGAGCCCCTGAAGGTTGGTCAAGCAACTTTCCTCATGGGACACCGGATGACACATCACACAGCCACAGATGTGGCCAGAGCCCAAGCTCTGTGTAATGGAAGGTAGGCACATGTATTCCAGAGCATTCGTAGCAGAAGAGGGCAGAGATTGATGTGACTGAGACCTGGCAATCGCAGATGGAGGATAACCAAGAGGACTCTGTGACATACCACTAGAGATTGGGGATCAGGTCCACAGGCGCCTCAGGGACCCTCAACATTAGCTGAGCCTCCGCTTGAGGCTACCCCATGGACTGCAACAGAGAAAAGGGGGTCAATGGATGCAGCAAAAGGCTGGGATGCACAAGTGACTGGGAAGTACAGGCACATCCACGAATAGAGGTGTCCAAGCACCTATACTAATAGGAAACTGGTTAACACCCGTGAAGATGGTGATTTTGAGACCAAAAGTGATGGACCCCCACCAAGAACTGGATCTGATAAAGAAATAGAGGAAAGCAGATGCCCGAGGGCCTCCAAGCTGTGGAGGAAGAAGCTGTGGAGGGAATTAGTGAACCGACGGGAAGAACCAGAGTCCCAATACCCAATAAACAGATACCCGAGGTGGGAACCAGTGAAGTAACTTTGCTGAGAATGTTGGGGGGGACATGACATCTGAAGAAAAGGTGCCCCAGTCAAATGAATGGGGACAAAATGGTGTGCCATGAAAGTTGGGGGGACAAACACCCCTGTCCTCCCCTAAAATTACGCCGATGGTGCGAACGCCGGGAAGTTTGAGCAAAGCTAAAAGGACCCACTGAAAAGATTGAGAGATAAAAACAGTGGATTTAGGTTTTTAGGATTGTGTCAAAAAGTCCCCCTAATAGCATAAGCACGTTCAGAATCTATTACACTATTATAATCAAGTATTTTCCTAATTATAAGCAAGCAACACAATTGAATAATCTCATGCACTTGCCTGTAAATGTGTACATGTGAGTGTTGAAGAAATGCCTGTTACTCGTGTGATCACCGTTGCCTGGCTAGCGCTTCAATGCATTGTTATTGCAAAGCGAGTCAACATCGTATTGCTATCCAGTTTGCATCAATTAGCATTTAGAGTGTTTTTTAAGCATCTTGAATGTATTGGATGGAGAAGTATAAATAGCTGCAAGTCACACTTCATAAGGAAAGCCTGATTATCCTGTTAATTAATGTGAGATTTGCAAACACACATTGAAAGAAAATGTGCTAAGCCCCAAAACAATATGCTCCAGACTTTGCTTTCCTAACAGAAACCGGGCACGCAGACAAATGTGCTGCCGTTGCAGACGATGCAGACTTGCTCCTGCAACAAAGAAACACGAATGCATAATGGATGGAGTTGACTTCCTTTTCGTGCAATATATTGCTGTTCAATTTAAGGACATATTTGAACAAATATATTCATACGTCTACATATTTATTTACTGAATAAATACTACTATGCATCGCTAAAAAAACAATAGTTTTGCTTGGCTACACCACTAAAACTCTCTCCCCCACAAAGCACTGATCACAACCTCATACAGGAAATCACAGATGACATCAGAAATTACTTAATTTGTGGCATCCCAAATGACATTGCCAATGGCTTTAACAATGATGTCACTCTGGCACGGGTGCTGCACACAGGGCAAGAATTACCCAGAGCCTAAATAACGTGCTCTGTTACCATGACACCAGAGCACGGCTGTGGGTACTTGGGGTGCAATATAGCGCTTTACAATCATACCGGGTAGAACCTAGCGAGGGAAGCAGAGAAAATGTGAGTGGGGAGCTAACAACAGGGGAGTGCAGACAATTGCCAGCAAGAGATATACAAGAAACCAGGGAGGAAAGAGTGGGGAGCAGATCAACGACTCACAGGTATGGTGGGGAGTGGATGGTGTGTGGACCTAGGTATTAGGGAGGTTCAATTCCTTGAAGAGTAAGGTCTTGAGCTGTTTCCTGAACCATAGAAGGGATGGGGCGAGTCTGAGGTTGACAAGGAGGAGGGTCCAGAGTATTGGACGTAGACAGAAAAAGCCTGTCTTCTGGTACTTCACTTCCTCCACCAGCAGAGTTCAAGTCTGCACATGTCCTTATTTCTGGTAGATCACAGGCCTCCAGAGATGCAGAGTTTCTCAGTGAGGTAGCTTGGGGATCTCAGGGTGAAAGCCTTGTAGATGATGCAGCAGGATTTGAAGATTATACAGGCTTGCAGTGGAAGCCAGTGCAGTTTGATGATGGTCAGGGTGATGTGGTTGAATGTGCAGAATCCTTTGATGAGTTGTGCTGCAGCATGCTGGACACACCAGAGAGGTGCTGGGATAGTCGCCTAAAAGCCTTCCAAAAGTGCATTACCACCATCCAGGTGGGAGAGGAGCAAGACTTGGACAGCAGATCTGAAGTTGCTTTATTGGATAAAGGGCTTGATTTTTCACAGGAGAGAAAGTTGGTACCAAGCCGTTTGTGTCTTCCTTGCTATGTTTTCTTTGAAGGTGAGGTGTCTATCGATGCCAAACCCAAAGGACTTGATGGAGGTGGCAAGCTGGGGTGTAAAGCCCTCGAAGTTCATAACAGAAAGCCAGGTCTGGGTGTCTGGGTGGTCAGTGTTGTTGGTCAGCAGTAGCCATTCAGTGTTGGAGGGGTTGAGCTTCCGATAAATACTGGACATCCAGGATTGGTCAATGGGAGGGAGCCTTGAGCCTGTGGATGCCTTCGATGGAGGATATTTTGAGGTCGATTTGCTTGTCATCTGCTTATTGGTGGATGTGGATTTTGCGATGAGGGTTCCAAGTGTTTCCATGTAAAGATGATCACAGGGGAGAGGAAGGATCCTTGCAGGATTTCACGAGTGATAGATAGAGTTGGTGATCGGGAAGAATCCATTTGTACAAATGGTTGATGATTAACAAGGTAGGATTTGAACCAGCTGAGGAAGATCTTGCTGATCCCCAGTGATGTAGATTGTCGGTGAGTTTCTGCTGGTCTACTGTGTCAAATGCTGCTGAGAAGTCAAGGAGAACCAGAAGGCAAGGGTGGCTATCATTGAGGATTGTAAGGGCATCATCTATCACCTTGATGATAGCCGTTTCTGCTCTGCATCTGTGTCCGAAGCCAGGTTGAAGGAGGTTAATGGCTTTGATATGTTGGAGGAGTTGTGTGGCTACTGCTTTCATAAGGATCTTACCTAGGAAGAGAAGATGGGTAATGGGGCAGTATTTGCTGAGATTGTAAGGCTCTATTGTTGGTTTCTGGAGAAGCAGGAGGATTTCTCTGGTCTTGAGGGACGAGGGGAAGGTGCTTTGTGTTAAGGAGCTGTTAATGATTGCATTGCCAGCTGAGGGAGTAGTGCTTCAGTCGGGTCTTGAGTATGGTTGCAGGGAGCATGTCGTCCACATATGATGTGGCCTTGAGGGATGGTAGTGTGGCAGTGAGGTCTTCCATAGTTACTGTCTTGAAAGTTATCCAAGTAGTTGAGGACTTCTGAGAAGGGATGTGTAGTGTGCTGTCAGTGGTGGGGTTGGTGTCCATGTGTCGGCAGATCATGCTGATCTTGATGACGAATAAATAGTTGATGGCTGTTGATTTTTTGATGGAGTGCTTTACAGGCTGGTCAGGCGGAGGGTTGATGCAGTGCTTTATAGCTTTGAAGAGGCAGGGCTAAGAAGGTGGGTGGTTCTTAGGTCATGTGACCTAGATCCACTTGCACTGCTCACCAACTGCGAATGAAAAGAAGCTGCGGGCTGCTACATAGGCCAGAGTACAACAGCCCAGCCTTCATTAACCACAGGACAAAGGGCATGACTTTGGTCCATGCTCAATGCTCACTTCCATATCCCCAATATCCAGAGGGCATGGCTTGCAGCCATCCCCTGTGCATTTCGCACCCAATATTCAATGTGCAGCCATGCCTACAATGAACTTCACTCCACAATAACCAGGTACAGAATTCCATTAATCGACTGTAACTAGGCTCTAGACACATGCACAACCTGTCATCATTTTTTGTTGTAACTTCCTCACTTGTGCTTTGACACTGATGAATAAAGAGAAAGGGGGCTACAAGGAGACATCCTATATGCTTTGTTTTCATTCAAAAGTGTTCATTAATACTCTTGCCAATGTCAACAGGTGGGTCATGCTCTGGCTACTTCATCAAGGCCAATCAATTTATGCCGATAATATTGAATGTGTTCATGCATTCTTCTGAGTCGCATATTTCCTCTCTGAATTGTCAGTTATGTCAGTGTCAATCCACTCTCGTTGCCCTAATAATGCGTGGAATCGCTCGCTCCGTTTAGATGAAATACGCAACTCGGAATACTGCAAGAACACATGCAATAAGCATTAAAAACACAATATGCACCAGCCATGAAAATTCTCCAGACACAATATGGCATGCTCTAAAAACAAATGCATAATACTATGCTTTAAATGTGCTTATGTGTACATTGATTGGCCTTAGGAAGCACCTAGAGCACGTAACGTGTGCGTGCCGAGCATTAATGAACACACTTGAATGAGAATAAAGCATGCAGAATCTTGTCAACTCAGAGACTCTTTATGTTTGTCAGCATCAAAGCATGAGTGGGAAACCCACCACTAAATGAATCTCAATAAGGATTCATCCAACTTCCCCATACATCAGTTGAACAACACAAGACCATACTTATGACAGCAATCCATTTTTAGGACCAGAGCACAAGCAGTAAGTCTGCTTAACCATTTTTATGTTACAACTGCTAGGTGTTATCTGAGTCGTGCTTTCCTGTCCCCTCCCTACAATGCACACCGGTGCAGTTGCCAATAGGACACGCGTTACTTCTCACTTAGGAAGCGTGAGTATTTGTCTGCCCTGGAACCAGCCTCATTATGACAATCTTATTCTGTCACTGTGACCAGACACTGCAGTAGGTGTATAGTCTCTCTCTTTATAGTGGTTTTGAGAGGACCATGGAGCAGGGGCCGGGCCACAGCTTTCCATGTGTGTAGTTATTGGGTCACTGTGAACAGCAGTTTTGCCCAATCTGTGGCACTGCAGATATATCACTCTACAACCCCGAATATCCATCACCATTGACAATAATTGCTGGGATTGTAGGGAGTTCTGGAATTTGAATTCCCTAATGTTTCTTGCCGGGGAAGTAGTGCTCAGTAGTTTCCCATAGCCCCAGGGGATCCTTTTGAACACACGTTGGCTAGTGTACCCCTGAAATTTAGTAATATCAAGTCATGTGTCATTTTTTGATTTTCCAAAGGCCTGATCTTTGGGACTTGTACTTACAGAGCTTACATACAGGGAGGTCTGCCCTGGCACTCATGCTTACAGACAAAGTGAGAATGAACACAGAGTTTTCATGTTTATTTTAATTTTAACATATTTGACCTCAACATGAATTGTGTTATAAATAAATACATAAATAAATATTTTAATAAATACAAGACAATGTATTTATCGGGCGGTATTCAGTTGAAAGGGATCAGTTTTGTGGTGTATCTGGGAGAGTTGTTGGGGATTCGTGGATGTTGCTTGTTGGCGGGAGGTGGATTGTAGATACAAAGAGCATTGTTGGGACTCGCTAACTAACAGGTTCTTTAATTACATTAAGAACCCATATATGCTAATGACAATTCATACTACTCAAATAATGTCTTCTTATATACTTTCATAAACCCTACCTTGTTGAAATAAATATTCTAACTGTTCAATACCTGTTTTTGGAAGAAAAAAAACAATCATCTTCACATCAAAGTAATTGTGCACACACCTAAGTATATATCCACTAAACGGAAAAAAATAACAATCGTAAGTATAACTAGCGAAGACACCTGCAAAGTTAAACATTTTCTCCAAATTACCAAAGTTACACAGGTTTGTATTTGTTTTACTCTACACACAATCAATATAAACCTATTATCCACACATTTAATCTATATGTATGGGTTAGTACATGTGTCAACATCAACAGTTTAAAAAAATAGTATAATAAACCACTGTGTATAAAAGTCCCAAAGTATTATTCAATGAAAAATGAGGACATTATTTGAGTAGTGTGAAATGTTAAGATTGTATCATGAGTACATACGGTTCTTAATCTATTATTAGAACGTGTTAGTTAGCCAGTCCTTAGAATGCTCTATGTACATACTCTAACTGTGTCCCAGATAATTAGGACTGTGTATGGGACTCCCCCTCGGTGTTTATGTCGAGAGTAGATAGGACAGAAGCTTGCTTGACTAAGAGGGGGGCTCTGTGCCAGCATGGATCAAGGTGTGTGCAGTCCTGGTAAGGCATGTGGTCACTGCATCGTCAAGTTGCTATTGATCTTACACCTGCAGTGACTGGTCTGGTCAGCTAGTTTACGTTATTTTATTTAAAATGTTTACATAGACTGAGCATAACAAAGAAGTGCATTAGAGCACAGTGCAAAAATAACATTGGTAATATTTTAGACAAACATTATTTAAAAACAAATATATACAATTAATGCCTATTAAAAAAGAAACATACTTTTTTTAAAACACCATTCTGCAACCATGTCTTCAGCATTTTCTAAATTGTAAAAGGCTGTTTTTTTTTTTAGATAAATGTACGGAATGAGTAGTGCTTTCCAGACCCACGTTACCACACCAGAGAAATACCCTTTCAAACAAGAAGATCGATGAAACCCCAACCGAAGAACAGTCCAACTCCAAAGAGCTTTCATTCCTCCAGAGATAACCAGTTGATCAGAAATATCTCGGGATGATAAGAGTAAACTGCGTTGTGAGTTATACAAGCTAATTTAAAGGTTAATCTAGCATCGAATGGTAAGCAGTAAAGCTGTTCATAATAAGAGAAGGGTGATCATATTGTCTGACCCACCCAGCACCAACCTGACAATAGTATCGAGGCCAGCGCTCAGAGGCATAAGCACAAAGTTTGTGAAAGCCCAGCCAAAGCGGAATTCCCATAGGCAACCCATGTAAGAGTAACTTGAACAATGAGAGGGCAACGAGACACCAACACAAAGAATTAAGTGAATCGCCTTCAAAGAAAATACATGAAAATTACCAACCCTCTCCAAAGTCTTCACATGAGGAATAAAGAACAAACAAGAGTCCAAAATAAAACCGAAAGATTTATCAGTGGAAGCAAATTCAGAAGGAGCCTCAAGAATATTAGTATTCACAAACCAAGATAAAAAAAGGATATCGGATTGGAGTAACAGAATCGCATGACGCATTTAAGTTTTAAAAATGTGTATATCCATCCACGACTCAAGCCCCTGAAAGCAGTCCTGAAGATGATGTAAATCACCTTCAGTTGAATCCTTCAGGTACAGCTTAGTGTCATCTGTGTGAGGGTCCATGCACAAACTAAATCGTACAAGTGATAAGATTGACCCCTGGGGCCACCCAATAGGCACTGGGCATGGATTGCTGCAAACCCCCTAACCCTCAAAAGGACCAACTAAGAACAGTTGTACAGAAAGGAACAGAGCAACCTAATGACCCGACCCCCCACCCCCCACGTGCCCCTCTGATGTAAAATGACATTGAGGAGTACCCCATGGTCAAACATGTCAAATGCCACCAACAGGTAGGCAACACTATCATACAGTGTGCACTGCATGCCACCCAAAGTCTGAAGAGTGGTTGTCTCTGTACTGCAACCAGGACAAACTCCAGGTTAAAAATGGGACAACAATGCTGCTCTCTAATCAATCCCTTTGCCTAATCTGAGAAAATTCTTTTAATACATTTCCAGAAAAGGAAAAGAAGTGACAGAGAGAAAATTAAATGAACAGTCATGGTCCACATTATGCTTTCTTCATTCAATGTTTAATCCAAAAGAAAATTAAAGTGGGGGAGTGGGTTAGACAAAGTCACATCATTTTAAGAGGGGTTATACAATCCAGAGCTTTAGCAAATTTAGCAATACCACTGTTAAAGCATGTAAGCCCATAATTAAAAGATCAATTATTATTATTATCATGATTGTATTTATTGAGCATGGACCTAGCTTCGAGGGAAACGTCCAAAATGACGATAACAAATGACTGAATCCGAGATTTGGCCGAATTTCGGCCGTTCGAAAATTCCGAATGCCCATAAAGTTAGAACAGATCACACATTCAGTGCTGGGGGCTGCGGGGGTGTCCCCCGCAGCCACCCCCCCAAAAATAGGAAAGGACCCTGTGGCGCCAGTTCCCGATCATGGACGTGAAAGGGAACAGGCGTTGCAGGGACACTGTGAGTCATTGGCCGTAAGGTAAGTAGGGGAGTGGGGGTGTGGGTGGGGGCCAAGTTCGAAATGGGGAGAAAAGACCGGAGGCTATTTTGGAAAAATAATCATCAGTCTTTCCTCCCTCGAACATTTGGATCTCGGGCTTTCAACCCCGATCCGCTTCGAGAGGCAATGGAGCTCTTTACAGAGGTACACAACAATACAGATACACAACAGAGCGCTTTACAGAGGTATACAACAGAAAAGATGCATAACAGTGTGCTTTTCAGTAGTAACAACAGAACAGATATACAGCAGGGGGCAGGATACAGAGGGGCACGGAGGATGGATGCAGCTGTACGGATGGTGGCGAGGAGAGGCGTCTAGTGAGTCAGGTGTCGCAGGGGGGCGACGTGATGGCCTAGTTGTTGAGGATGAGAGACTCCTTGAAGAGGTGGGTCTTGAGTTCTTTTCAGAATTGTAGGAATGTGGGGATGAGTCTGGTGCTGATGGGGAGGAGGTTCCATAGTCTGGGGGCGTAGAAAGAGAATGCTTGTTTTCTGGTCCTTTCCTTTTTGCAGCAGTGGATTTCAAGTCTGCACATGTCCTTGCATCTGGTGGTGCACTTCCGCAGGTGATTCTGAGTTTCTCTGCGAGGTAGCTGGGTGACATGAGGGCGATTGCCTCATAGATGATAAAGCAAGACTTGAAGGTGATTTGTGCGTGCAGTGGTAGCCAGTGAGGATCCATGAGGTCCGGGGTGATGTGGTTGTAGCTACGCAGACCCTTGATGAGGTGTATGGCCGAGTGCAGGACACTTCTCAGGGGCACAAGGGAGAATTACGCTGTCTGAGCTTTGTTAGCTATGTGCGTCTTGAAGGAGAAGTGTTTGATGATGTAGAACCCGGGAGAATTGGCTCAGGAGGTGAGCTTGGGTGTGAAGCCCTCAGGGTTCATGGTTGATAGCCAGGTCTATATGTCTGGGCCTTTGTTGTTGGTGATGTGAGAAACCAGAGAATTTCACCGGCTAGTCCCCACGAATCTCTCTCTCAGGGGGCCAGGGCACAGCCATCACCTTTGGATCCAGAAACCTGGGTGTGGACCAGTGCGACAGGATCACCTCAGTGATGGGTCTTCGGGGAGTGGGAGTGAGATAGCCAATGGTGAGATGCAGTATTCCCCTCTTTTTTGTTCATCCACCACATCCTTTTTTAAGGATTTTCTGAAATTTCCCAACTTCCCCCCCTTTACACGAACACTGGGCAGAGGAATAGGGTGACTGAGAGCAATCAGACTAACTCTCTCACATCGTACTGGACATGTCCCGTTAGCCAGGTCAGGCAAAGTCAGGCCCTTTCACCCTAAGTACATACACCTGATACCAATTAGCTCTCCTCACACAAATAAAAGGCAACACCTAAAGACACACTCTGAGCAAGGCGGAACACGAGAATGAGCAGAACTTCCGGAATGAAGGCACACCTACCTGGAGTAGAGCAACAGACCAAGGGACAAGAGTAGTGGGCTGAAAACCCCAAGGCTTCCCTATTGGCGGTTGTTGCCTCCGGCAGACAGTGAAAGACACGCAGAGAAGGCCAGATCTCACAAGTGAAGATTGCATTGTGTTTTAAGGAGACCAGTGACCCTCCCGGGTGAACAGCAGAGTTGGTGAGGCGAGGTCAAGCCTGTGATACTAACCTTGACTAGAAAATTGGAAAACGCAAAACAAGAAAGAAGCACACACAGCCAGTGAGTTGGAGAAGTGGCCTGAGAGACCGGTCTGTGTTAAAGTGAATGAAGTAGCAATATCATATCACAAGTGAAGGTTGCATGCGTGTGGATGAGACACGAAGAAATGCAGACCCGTGAATGAACTTTAAAATAAAATACAGCTACAACATTAACGATACTAAGTAATGGAGTGTTCCGGTGAAAGGAAGTAGCCCATTCGAAAATCCCTTCGAAAGGTGCATTGTTTGAAGCAAAAAGGCGAACAAACAGCAAGAGTGTTAGGCGGAAACCTGTGCAGTTCCCTCTGGGACCACTGCAAAAGATTTAGGACTACAGGTGTTTGGCGGTGAACCCACTTGGTAGCAGTCTGTACCACACAGATTCACTTGGTAGCTGTGGCTGAGCAGTCAGACTTCCCTCAAGAAGAGTTGAGCAGTATGTGGAGTATACAAAATAGGGCAATTCTTCACAGCAAGACAAGCAAACACGCAACAAGGCTTAGTGTAAAGATATTAAGGTATTTATTTATAACGAAACATCTATCAAAAACACTATGGCACTGTCACAGCAAACAAATCAAACACAATTACTCTACGAAGGAGAAACGATCAATCCCCCTAGCAATATTTCGACAAGTCTAGGTTCTACCGGTATCACTTATTTTCAGACAGAGGTGTATACCTCAACCTAGATGGCACTCTAATATTAGTTAGGTAGGTAGAGAAAAAGATAGGCAGGTTATGAAATCAACACGGTTCAATCCTTCGCGGATAAAATGCAAGGCAGGAAGGCAAGAATCACAATAGATCGTAAAGTTCAGAGGCCAGGCCCACTCGGAGAGAGGCAAGGCGCGATGTCCCAAAAAGTATCTAGTGGAGATGCATTCAAGTCTTTGTAGCAAATTGTTATCGGCAGATTGAACCAGTTCAGAACAGTAAATGAGAAAAGCTTGGAGGCGACCCAACGGAAAGGAGAGGATTAAGACACCTCACTCGAACCGATCGAAAGGGAAGCCAGGCGGACACGGTACCTTGTTGTGGAGGGCAGCTCCGGCGGGGGCAGTTGTTTCTGGTGGTGGATGCACGTCGGGTCTTTGCCAAGAGTAGAGATGATCTCGTCGTCGAAGAAAAGTGAAGTCCGGTGCACCACCAGGGAAGAGACCAGCCGCGGAGTGCTCCGTCACAAGGCACCACCTTTTGGTCGCGGTACAGGGTTAGTGGCTATCCGGTTGCCGAGGTGCTCTGCATGGGCAATTCGACCACTGCGTCCTGAGGCGAATAAAAAGCAAAGGAGACTGGTTGTTCCCACCAGTCAGGGGAGGAGACTCTCCGGCAGGGAGATCTCCTCTGTCGTCGGGAAGCAGTGAGTCGGTTCCGCAGGGCTCCACCGGAGGTGTCGTCGTGCAGGTCGGTTCAGCGTTACCCTCGTCGGATTCTTGGGTCCTGTGGCGACTTCTGAAGATCCAGTCCCAAAAGCCCTGTTTTTATGCAGAAAACCCCCATTCATTCAGCCTAGCTGTCAATCAACACTCGCTAAGTGGTGAGCAGGGAGGCTCACCACTTGGGCCAATCACTCCAGAGTGCGACCGGATTTGGCAAGGCAACTCGGTCCAGGGTGCCTAAACCCCCTCCGACACCCCTCTGGTAACCCAGACAGAATGGCACCACTTTGGAGGGTCTCTGAACAGAGGCCCACCAAAAGTGGAACAAAGGGCTCAAGCTTTGGTTTAGGAGTCACAGAGACGAACACAGATGCCGTTTTAAAAACCGAGTTCTGGCAGAAAATACCATCCGATAAACTTATTTAAGATAAGTAGACCGGTGGTACGTTAGAAATTAACGAGGAAAAGTATCAATCTCTAACAATGGGACGAATCCCATAGGGTTATGTTCGAGGTCGAACATAACAAGTAGTTTCCACTGCCACCAGCCAAAACTCGACGAGGGGGGACGGGACAGTGCCCCCTCGAGTAACAGATCCAGGAGTAATCGAATTACCCGTACTAGTACGTCCACAATAAGATGGTTTGTACTAGTTCTGTTAGTAAATTTAGGTCTAGTAAAGCCAATGGTGACTTTACATGCCCGGGGAGACAGTAGTCAGTCCCCGGGTATGGAGCCTATGGTGGAGGTCCGCTAGGATGCCCCAGTGTTACGGCACGTAGGGTGCGGTGTAACACACATAGAAAAACATATGAGTCCCTATGGAGTAAAAGACCCCATAGCCCATAGAACACATTGACATTCAAAGGAATTACACACATACATGTCCAAGAGTGGGAGGAAAAGAGTCTCACTCTTGGCAGGATGGAAAAAAACAAACTCCCAAAATCCAGCAAAGCTCCTGGGGGACTCACTAGGTAAGGAAATTCAGCCTAAACAGAGAATTCTCCCTAACAAAGAGTGAAAGTAAATAGTGAACGTTGAGCTGAAGTGGTCCTGCAGTGGTCTATAACCAAAAGCCACGCACATTCGAAAGACTTCGACATCCGAAAGTGGTCCGAGACCGATTGAGGGAGACCCGAAGGACAATAAGCTTGGGGAATGGAGCATCCCTGCAACTTTGTGTAAACAACATCATGAGAGGTCTGAGCCCAGCAGAGGGGGACCTACGAGAACTGTGCCATGAAAGGTCTGAACCCGGCAGTGGGGGACCTTTGTGAATGTTTTGGTTGATACATTATTTTGAAAGCCAGAGAAACAAACTTTAAACGTGGAAGACCAGGCGGGCCTCGATCCACGCTTGTGAACTGTGTACTGTTTTGGAAGCTGAGCCAGAATGTATCATCCTGCCTACAAGGATCACCTTACCTCGTGAGGCCTAACGTGGTTGAGGAGAGCTGGTTCAACCACATTATCCTTTGAACATTGACTTTTCCTTTTGAATACATTTTCTCCTTTTGACACTTTTTGTACAAGAGATAGGGCAGGCATTGTTTTTTTTTTTTTTAGCAAAGGCCATTGTGATTTTACCGACCACTAGAAATGTCTTGTTTATCATTTGATGGTCGAGACTACTCCCATCTTAGTTATAGGGCAGAATAGGAGTCTCTCCAACCCCAACATTATTAGTAAAGGTTTTACAAATTGTATCCATTGTGTCAGTGTCAATACTTGTGATACCATGCCTTCCCTACATATGGTGTCAGAGTGGGATATGACTCAAATGAGACAAATTGGGGGACGATAAAATTCCAGAAACTGAGTCACCCAACCTCTGACCCCTCTACCGCCAAAAAAGAATCCATAGGCTTTGACATTTGTAGCAGCAGAGAAGCCATTATCCATTCAGGGAAAAGAGGGATGATTCCCACAGATGTAGTCCGAATACCCCCTCTGGGATGTTATATAAGGATGGCTCCAATATCTGGCCTGGCCTGGAAGTTTGATTTAGATGTCCTGGATGGCGTCATAGACCCAGATTTTCAGGGAGACATAAAGGTTTTACTACCAAACCATGGCAAAACTCCATTTGAAATACACTGTGGGGACAAAATTGCACAGGGATTTCTGGAGAAGGCTCTATTTCCCAGTTGTTAGGAAGAAAGTGAACCCAAGGGAACTAAGAGAGGTTGCTTGGGCTTTGGAGAGGCTGATGAAAGACCTATAACTGAGGCAAAGACGGAAGAAGAACCTACCATCCTTCCCGATCTAGCTTTCGCTCAGCAAAATGATCCAGTACTTGCAGAGGCCTTCTTACAAGTGATTCCTACGGAAGAAGGACTAGAAAAAGGGGGCCCTTTTCTCTTTCTGAAACAGGGATTATTGTATAGAAATGAAATCTCCAAAGAAGGCCTTTATGGCCTAAATAAAACTCAGTTAGTATTACCCAAAACCCATTGCAAGATAGTGCTAGAGATTGCACACTCTAATTTAACAGGGGGACAATCAGGACAATCTAAAACCCAAACTCACATTAGTGGGAAATTCTACTGTCCAGGTATCTATGCTGACATACAGAACTTCATTCAGACTTGTGAGATTTAACAGAAAACCAGCGCTCATATTCCCTTGCCTGCCCCTCTAAACCCATTGCCGATAATAGAAGTCCCCTCTCCCCAATTTGGGATGTATATCAATGGCCTGTTGGAAACCTCTAGAGCAGGTAATACATTTGTTGTAGTAATCATTGATTACACTACCTGATACCCAGAGGCTTTCCCCATGCAGAACAGCACAACCTAGCAAATTTTAAAACACCTATTACCATTCGTGTCTAGGTTTGGTTTTCGCAAGGAAATTCTAACAGATCAGGGAACCACCTTTAAGAGCAAACTTATGAGTGAAGTCAAGGAATTACTACACATTACCACCTCAAGAACCTCAGATTTAACAAGACACTTAAAATGATTTTGAGAAAATTGGTAGATGAGGGTGGGAAGGACTGGGTTTGCCTGATCCCATGCACCCTGTTTGCAGTAAGAAACACCCCTCAACCATTTAATGGATTCTCTCCTTTTGAACTACTTTACGGTGGAGAACCAAGAGATATCCTAGACATGCTCTGGGAGATGTGGGAAGAGAGAGAAGAGACACCTATTCCCCTCTCACAAACAGCTACCCGGTTACGAGAGCACATGAAACTCGTCCAGAGTCTAGTCAATACTCATATGGAGAAGCCCAACAGAAGTCCAACTATGACAAGAAGGTGAATTTATGATCTTTTTCAGTAGGACAGAAGGTATTAGTCCTCTTACCTATCTCTGAAAATAAACTTGTCTCAAAGTGGCATGGCCCATATGAGGTGCTAGAGCAAACAGGAATGTGTACCTATAAAATAGCCCAACCAGATAGAAAACACAAGACTCACCTTTACCATGTAAATCTCCGAAAAGAGTGGAAAGAAAATCCTTCCGTTACCTCTGGTTCGATACTGTCTTGTTTGGTACCAGAGGAAATAGATAACTCTGAAGAACTAGATAAACAAAAACAAGAAGACTTGAACAACCTTATTACGGCATTCCCTGATGTATTCTGTGAGAAACCAGGGAGTGTACATGGTACTTACCATTATATCAGAACTCCAAAGGAAAAAGTGGTCCATTTGAAACCATAAAGAATCCCAGTAGCACGAAAACAAATAGTGGTTGAGGAAGTGAAGAAAATGCCAAAGGCAAACATTATCAAGCCCTCTTCAAGTCCTTGGTCCTCCCCTATTGTGTTTGTAACTAACCTGCTCCTTCTTGGAGGTTTTGCATAGACTTCCGGCAGGTTAACACCATCTCAGCCTTCGATGCCTATACTATGCTACGCACCGATGAGTTAATAGATAATAGATGAACTTGGAAATGCCACATTCCTATCAACCCTAGATTTAACCAAGGGATATTGGTAGGTCCAGTATATGGACCTGATAAGGAGAAGACCGCTTTCTCAACACCCCTGGGATTATTCTAGTTCAAAGTCCTCCCTTTTGGCCTGCATGGTACACAGCCATGTTCCAATGACTTATGGCCAGGCTATTACAGCCCTTCTTCAATATCTGTGGGGCCTACATTGATGACATAGCCATTTATACTAGAACTTGGCAAGACCATCGTTTTCATCTTTCTACTATTATGAGGACCCTCAGAGAGGCTGGCCTAACTGCTAATCCATCCAAATGCAAGCAGGCTCAATCGGCCGTGAAACACCTAGACTTCTTTGTAGGGAACAGCAGTGTCCAGCCCCAACAAGAAAAAGTGAAAGCTGTCCAAGATGCCCTCACGCCCAAGACCAAGAGAGATCTCAGGGCATTCTTAGGACTAATTGGTTATTACCGGAGGTTTACCCCAAGTTCCTCAGACAGAACAGCCATGTTATTAGACAAACTAAATAATTCTGAACCTCAGAAGGTTCACTGGAATGAGGAGGACGATTCATGTTACAACAACCCAAAACAAGCCTTGTGTGCCATGGGAGGGGGGGGGTTGGAAAGTGTGGAGCAAAGGAGAAAGCAGATAAATAATAATAAATAAATGATAAAGACAACCAATAATGGTAGTGCAGCCAGCGAGGGCAAGTGCTGGGTTAAGGCAGCAGACAGGGTATGTGTTTCATAAGTACAGGAAGAAAACAGGGGGGGCTGTATGAGTACAGATACAGACCCCAGTGCAAGGGGTGACCCGGAGGCAGTGCGGGATGGGGGCAAGGTGAGCACTTACCTCGGCCCAGAAGACAGACGGTAGGCCAGGTGCACGTGCGGGGGGAGAACAGATCAGCAGGGGAAAGAGGGGCCAAAGCAGAAGCAAGGAGGAAGGTATTGAGGTGCTTCTGGAACCAGAGATGGTTCTCCTCAAGTTTCGTAGTGGCAAGGTGGCTGTTCCAGAGGGAGGCCCCAGCCGAAGACAGAGATATACCCCCTGCTCATTTCTTTGAAAAACGTCTGACCCTGAGGGAGTCAGAGGTAGAGGAGCGAAGAGCTCGAGAGTGAGGTATTTGCGGAGGGATAGCAGAAGGTATTTTGTACCCAGTCCCAGAAAGCCTTGTGGACAATGCAGAGGGTTTTGAATATAATCCTTGCATCCACTGGGAGCTAATCAAGAGATCTCAGAGCTGGAGAGATACGAGCCCAGAGTTTGAGGCCAAGGACAAGTCTCGTAGTGCTGTTCTGGATTAGTTGGAGAGGGCAGAGAGTAGAGGTGGGGAGATTTAGAAAGAGGCTCTTACAATAGTCCCACCTAGAGAGAACCAGAGCTTGGGAGACAATGGGCCTCATTACAAGTTTGGCGGTAGCCTTGCCGGTAAAACCGGCAGGCTGCTGCCAAACTTGCGATTTTTTCCGGCACCAGAGAATGGGCAATTACCAGGTCATTACAGCCCGCCATACCGGGTAATTGCCCATTTGCGGGTGCCATAAAACAATGCTCCCCATTCCCAATGAGCCAATAGGGCTCAAATGGGAATGGAGAGGTCGGATGCACCAGCACCATTCATGAATGGTGCTGCTGCATCCGACATGCTCTGCTCGCAGGTGCCGGTATGCCTGCCAAGTCAGACCTGGCGGGCGGGAAGGTACCCGCGAGCAGAACTCGAAATTTGCCAGTCTGGTAACAACCGCACCGGCAGGCTTACCGGTACTATTGTTACCGGATCGGCAAACCGATAATGAGGCCCAGTGAACCTCTGGGGGAAGGAGAGGAAAGGCACAGTACCTATGAGGAGGTGCAGTAGGAAGTTTGACTTTTTAGAGACATCAGAGATGTGGGCGAAGAAGGTAAGTGTGGAGTCAAAGATGACCTGAGGTTCTTAGCCTCAGAGGTGGGGGCAGGAGGAGGGCCAAGGGAGGCCTGTCAGAGAGTGAGGGGAAAGGATGGTGAAGGTGTGCCAGTGAGGAGGCTCTCTATCTTGCTGGCATTCAGACAGAGATCTTTGGCGGCACACCAATCTTGAATGGCAGTTAGGCAATCAGAGATGAGAGAAGGAGAGGAGGTGGCTGAGGGCAGCCTGAAAATGAGTTGAGTGTTGTCAGCATAGCACTGGGGATTGGAGCAGAAAAAGACAATGCAGTGGTTGCCAGGAATTGGTTGAAAAGCCAGGGCGAGAGGTTAGACCCCTGAGGAACACCACAGGTAGAGAGGGAGATAGATGATAGGCAGGACTCAAGTTGGACCTGGGAGGGTTGATCAGAGAGGAAAGAGGTCAGCCAGGCCAGAGCCTGATCAGTGATACCCAGGTTGTCACAGAGAAGGTTGAGAAGGATGGTATGGTTGACCGTGTTGAAGGCAGAAGAGAGAAATCGAGAAGGATGAAGACGGAGGGAATGTTAGAATCAAGGTTAGAGATCAGATCTTCACAGATGTTCAGGAGAGCAGTTTCCATGCTTCTGGCAGCTCTGAAGCCAGACTGGTGGTTGTGGAGACAGCCAACAGAATTGGATTGAAGATTAAGCTGAGAGGTGGCCAGCTTTTCCAGGAGTTTGCCAAGAAAAGGAGTAATGGAAATTGGGCGATAGTTAGCTGGACAAGAAGATCAGCTGTGGGTATCTTGAGAAGAGGATGCACAAGGGAGTGCCTCAGAGGGGAGGGGAAGGATCCTGTGGTAAAGGAGTGGTTGCAGAAATCGGCAAGGGCTGGAACTAGGGTATCAACGTGGTCCTTGATGGTTTTAGAGGAACAGGAATGAACCTGTTTTGACAAGGCTTTCATAGATCAGACTTGTCTAGTGACCTCATCAGAGGAGAAAAGATGACAGGATGAGAAAGAGGGTGAGGGGGTGGCTGAAGGAGGCTCAGCATGCACAGACGCAGAAGGGGTAGGAGGGTAGGTGATGAGAGGGTGGGCAGGATGTCCTGGGTTTTGAGATAAAGTGAGAGGCAAGGGCATTGCAAAGAGCTTGGAAAGCAACAGGAGGGGTATAGACTGGGTTGGCCAGCTCCTTGCAGATTTTAAAGAGTTTGGCCGAGTTGTTAGATGCCCCAGAGACACAGACTCGAATGTGGACTCTCTTCTTGGTGAGGACAGAGAGTCAGTATTGCCTTTGAAGCAGGCGACAGGCGAGTTTGTCAGAGGATGAACAAGAAGCCCTCCATGTCCTCTTAGCCACCCTACACTTACTTTTAAGTGTAGCTAGGTCAGAGTTATACCAGGAATTGTACTTAGCTTTGGACTTCAAATGGATCCTCATGACAGGGGCAAGAGCATCAAGAGTATCAGAAATAGAAGAGTAGAGCAGAGACAGGGCTGTGTCAGGATGTGAGTTAGCCAGAGGTGGAGGGGGGGAAGGTGGCGACAAAAGCCTCACCTGACACACGCTTCATGGGCCAGATGTCCGAGAAGGTAGATGGCAATGTTGGGGTAGGCTTGTCCCTGGGGGAACAGATGGAGAGATGAGAGGAGAGGAGGAAATGATTGCTCCAGGAGAGAGGAGTGGTCAGAGGGATGGGGAGGGGAAAGTCAGAGGAGATCAAGACATCTAATGTGTGCCCTGCAGAGTGAGTAGGGCCAGAGATGAGGATGGTCAGAGAGAGGGAGTCATAGAGGTCACGGAAGAGTAAAGAGGAGGAACAAGGAGAGTCTAGATGGATATTGAGGTCACAGAGGAGGAGAAGTTGAGTTGTAGAGGCCAGGAGGGAGGAGGAGAGGTCCACCCACTCAGAGAGAAATTAGGTGATTTGACCAGGAGGCCGGTAGATAGTAGCCACAGTAAGAGAATGGCCAGGAGAGAGAGAGATTCAACAGACAAGGCATTCAAAAGAGGAGTAGGTCTGAGTGGGAATGATAGAGGCAGGAATCCACCCAGGAAAGATCAGGGCTACCTCCCCCATCCCCAGACCAGGAGGATCTGGGAGTGGAGAGGATCTTGTAGCCCTCAGGGAGGAGAGAAAGAACAAGGACATCAAGGTCTAGTTCCTCAAGGAGGTGGCAGATGTCAGAGGATTATTTGACAGCAGAGCAAGAGTTGTGAGTGGCAAGATGAAGAAGGTTGCCATCTTTAAAGACCTTCCGGGGAGGGGTACAGATCAGAGGTATGCCCTGCGGAGGGGAAGGAGTCCTAGGGGGAGAGGAGGGGACAGCAGGAGATGAGAGGAAATTGATGAGGCAAGGGAAGCGCCTATCAAAGAGACGGAGATTGGCCTGAGGACCTTGGACCATGACAGTGCCATTAGGGTAGACATTAATGATGACTTTAGAGGAGTCGAAGGAAGCCATGAGAACTTCCCAGTGAGGTCCACCATTGATGGGAGAGGAGGAGATATCATATGAAGAGTCCATAGATCTGGCCAAGGAACGACAAAGAGGATGTCGGTAAGGGTCTGTCTCGAGGAAGAATTGAAGTAGGTGTCAGCGATAGGAAGACCAAGGTTGGAGGCCAAGATATCCTTTTTGAACTTCTTCCTGCCAGACTTATTAAGAAGAAAAGGATAGTCAATGGAGAAGCAGTTGGAAAAGAAAGGAGAAACAGAAAGTGCCATGGGAGTAGACGAGAGGAAGGGAGGGAGGAGCAGGGATGTTAAGGCAGGTAGGAGTGTAACAAAAGAGAGAGGTTAGGTCACTGGGCCGACAAGTTACAGAGAAGCAACAGTTTACAAGCAAAGTACAGAGAAATTAGCAATGGGCAGCAAAGTTTGACTTTCAAGCAAAAAGCAAAAACAGCAAAGTTTGACTTTCAAGCAAAAGGCAAAAACAGCAAAGATTGACTTTCAAGCAAAAAGCAAAAACAGCCAAGTTTGACTTTCAATCAAAATGCAAAAACAGCAAAATTTGACTTTCCAATTTGGGATTAGATTCTATAAAAGGGTTAAAGAAGCACTGTGAGTGTCAGACCTCTGAAGTATCGCACAACTCCTTCCAAGCCATGGAAGACAAATAAAGTAGACCCCTCCCACCTTGGTTGGCACAGGGTCCTGATCTTAATAAATACAGGGTTCACGAGGCAGCTGAGGGGGGGAAGAGGGTTAGGGAGGGGTTGTGGATAGGTAGGGCGTGTTAGGGTCATCGGATAGAGGGTTCGGAAACGTGCATGTGTATGGGATGGGGAAATTAGGAAAAACACATACTTAAACATGTATCTTGACAAAACATATTGGTTCCATGTGTTAATATCCTCGCAAAAATATTGCGATACAAAAATATCGCCATATTTTTGCGCCTATACTGAGCCATGGACCATGCGGGGGACACCCAGCATTATTTTTAAATGTGAGGGGGACACCCCCGCAACGCCCGCTCCCACAAATTATCCCCCCCAAAAATATCGCCTATGGCGAGACAAATGACCATATGTACGGCAATATTTTTGGTGGGGATAATATGTAAGGATACCAACATATCCTGCACAACCTGCATATGAATTCTTCTTAATACGAATTCAACCTGTCTCCAGATTCCTAAATACCCCCGCTAAGCCACAAACATAAGCACATGGAAAATGTTATGGATGGCCATAAATAACATGTACAGCAACATTGAACAAACATGTTACATTAGCTGGAAACAATGCATCTTGCATGAGCACAAAGAGCAAGCAATTTCTAATCTCACCCTCCTACTGGTTGATCCAGCAAAGGGTACTAATAAGCTACCTTAACTTATTAGATCACAAACACATAGAAGCAAGCAGCAACAGACCAGGCAATCAGCCCCAATTTTTCGTGCCTTATTTCAAGTAAGGCATGTTCATGGAAGTACCACAACAGGTCGTCGCCTACCCACACGGTCACAAGTACTCATAAACTTTTGTATGCCCTGGCTCCTCTGAAAAGCCTTAATTGTCCTCCTCACTCTCAGTGCAACATAGTCAATTTCCAACTAAAGATATGAAACGGTGCCTCCGTTTTGCAGAAACAATAATAAATGCAGAAAACCTCCGAGTAACATGCTCGCACTTATCTTATGCCTGGGGGACTTGCCCAGCACCTCCCCAGGCAATGTGACTCCAGCGCTGATGGCTTACCGCCACGTATGCCTCCACTTCAGTGGCTGAGATGAAATGTAAGAACTTCCGTTTTGGGGCCAGACCTTAACGAAGGCGTGCTGGTAACTTCCCCATGAGAGGGAAGCAGATAAGACTCAACGCCGGACCCGTAGTTCTGCGTTCTCAAACAGAAACATCAGCTCCAGCCTCCTCCGACCCGTGCCTGCATACAAAATCACCAACAAGCAGCACGGGCCGGGGAGCTGCTTAAGCGCCTTCCTAATTACCTGCACATGAGTCAACTGACAAAGTGTTCATGGGAAATGTAGTTTCTAACTACTTCCCAGCTAGTAGCTCCTCTTTAGCTTCCGTTTTACTTGCCCTGGACCCTTTTTCCTTACATTGAGTCAGAATGACAACATGAGAGAATCAAGCAGGAAGAACAGTGATAGACAAAGGTGGTAGGTGTTACACTCACCTCCACAGGGGCGCCGAGCGAAGCTGGACTGCAACGGTCTCCACCAATGCGACTCGTAGTGTAGTGATGAGTGATTGCACTTGCCCACTGAGTTTTGTCTGTCTGGCACGTAGGAGGATTTTCATAGAGTGGTAAAAATGGCAAATTAGTTGACCGCTGGAAGGAGGTTTTGACTTCTGCTTCTGTAACCACCTGGTGTTCCCCCTTATATGTCTCACCTTATTGTTAAGAAGGATGGGCTCTCCAGCCTGCGTCGGAATGCAGGGGTGCGTTGAACTTGGGGATCCAGTTAACTTCACTGATCCCGTAATCTTATGGCAGAGTTCCGGACAACAATGACTCAAAGGTAAGTCTTATGCTAGTCCAAGGTAGCATGTAATGCTTTAGAGTTCAAGTTGTCTTATTGTTCACTCTTGTGCCTTTTCTTTATGTTTCTTCCTCTTGTAGATTGCCCAAGACAGGTGTCTCTTCTTCGAATGAAACGGGGTAGCGCCAAGGTAAGATTCGGTATGAGCAATAAACAAACAGTGTTAGTATGCAATGTTGTTCATTAATGTGATTAATCAATTGTCCTCTCTTTATTCTGCAGGTGCGGCGTTCCCTTGGAGCGAAGAACGTATGGTGGAAACTCGCCGGACCTCGAGTGAGTATTACCTCGGTAAGTATCTGGTGATGCGAGGTCTAAATGTCCGTTATCGAGGAGCAGCTCACCTGTTAACTTTTCTTATCTTTTTGCAGATGCGGATGTTCTGGACGGCGATCCCGTCAGAGTGCCTCCCTGGATCGCATGGATGAAATGGGCATCGGTGTGTATCCCACGGCGCCGATGCTGGCTGTATAGCGCGGTAACTGGTATTGCTTTTCTTGCAGGTGCGGCGAATCCCGGATGCTTGCGATGATAAATGGAAGGCTCCTGTTCTAATCTGCTTTCTTTTTCCCCTTTGCAGGTTCGGATTGCGAGGAACAAGACAGGTGTGGCTGAGGAATGGATACTGGAGCTGCAGGCATGGTGAGCGTTACTCTGCAGGAGTGCAGAATAACGCGAAGCGTGTTCTGTTCTCGGGACATGATTTAAATAGCCACTCAAAAGTAGTTCCCAGGTAAAGTAGTCCCAGTACCACACCCAAAGAAATAGTCCCTTGAATAAAGTAATCCCTTCAAAAAGGCCTCAAGGTGGCCTGTACATGTTTTCTCCACAAGATGACCTGGTTTGCCTGAATGAGGCAATATGAGCCTGGCGCCAAAGGCGCCAGGACTTTGTCCAAGAAGCCCTTAAACAATCCCTTAGGGCCTTACGGGTCCCCATGGGTGCTAATACTCTGGGCAGACTGGTCCGCTCCTGATGTCTGGGGGCAGGCATTGTGACAGCACTCCCCCCCAAGGCCCCTCCCAAGGTGGTTCTTCTCACTGATCCAGGCTTGTCCGGGAAGTTCTGTTGGAAGTGTCTTACCAGTCGTGGTGCATGAACATAGTCACTTGGTTCCCATGATCTTTCCTGTGGACCATAGCCTTTCCAGTCAACAAGATAAAAGAGTTTTGATTTGAGCAACTTTGAGTCCAAAATGTTTCTTACTTCAAACTCTGGTTCGCTATCTACCAGGATGGGGCTTGGTGGTTTTGTTATTCTAGGTTCCTGGTTGCACTGGTTTCAAAAGTGAAACATGAAATACCGGATGGACTCGCAGATTCGTAGGTAACTCCAATTTCACTGCCACTGGATTGATAATGGCCTTGATGGTGTAAGGCCCCAAATATCTGGGATTAAAAGTGCGGGTCCCTTTTAACGGTATGTGTCTTGAAGCTAACCAGACCTGGTCTCCAATCTGATATTTTGGAGCTTCACTGCGATGTTGATCAGCGGTTTTCTTGTACCTTTCTTTTGCTTGTTTTAAATGTTCAGTCGCCTTTTTGAAAGCTTGTGTAATAGTAGCATGTAAATTGCTTACTGCGGGCATCTCCAAGTACTGAGGTGGATCGAGTTCAGAGGTTCGAGGATGTCTTCCATATATGGTGTAAAAAGGACTTTGTCCAGTGCTGGAGTGTACAGAATTATTGTAGGCATATTCGGTTATCCATAAAAGATCCTTCCAGTTGCTTTCCGTTTGGTGTAACATGCACCGTAGGTATTGCTCTAATGTTTGGTTGGTTCTCTCGGTTTGACCATCTGTTTGTGGATGGTGGCTGGTTGAAAGTCTGACATCAATTTGAGCTAACTGGCAACTTTTTTCCAAAATTGTGAAATAAACTGACTGCCCCGATCAGAAACTAGGACTGAAGGAAATCCGTGTAATCGAACGATGTGTTCGAGAAATTCCTTGGCCAGGGTCGAGGCCGAAGGTAAGCCTTTTAACGGGATGAAGTGGGCCATTTTGGAAAATAGGTCCACTATCACTAAAGTAGTGTTGAACCCATTACATGGAGGAAGGTCCGTGATAAAATCAAGAGATAAGGTATGTCAGGGTGTAGGTGGAATGTCTAAGGGTTGTAATAAACCCACTGGCTTCTTCTTCAGGGTCTTGTTTTGAGCACAAATGCTACAAGATAACACAAATAACTTAATGGCCCTCATTATGACCCTGGCGGAAATCGAAAAACGATGGCGGAAATGGAATACCGCCATCGAATAGCGCTCGGTGCGATTATGACCCGTCACCGTAAAGTACGATGCCATTAGCGACACCGTAGTGAACGCCAACGCTAACTGCACCAAGTACGCGCACGCGCGCTATGCCAAACCGCAATTACCACCTTTGCAGGTGTGCTGGTAGGGGTGTCCTGGAGCTCGTCGTTTGAATCGGACCCTGTGATGGAGTAAAGGAGGGCGAGCGTTATTAATGGGTCTGTTGTAATTGGAATGGCAATGTATCACATGCATTGGGGTGGTACCTGAGGGTGATTTGGCTCGGGGCCTTGGGGGTGGTTTCATTTTTGTGTGGATTGAGGATGCAGTTGTTTTGCAGCCTGCAGTTAGGGTGTGCCTGCTGCACGTGTAGAGGGTGTTTTTAGGATTTTTAATGATTTCTGTATTTAATGTGAGTTTTAAAGTGCGCTATCAGGCCAATGTATGTGGACGTTCTCCTGGACATGTGTTACTGTTGCACTATGTGGACACATGGTACTTCACATGATTGGACATTGTGGATTTAGCATAGTTTTATTTGGGCCACCTACCTGATTCTTCGGATGTCTGCACTCCTTTCTCCATCCCTCCGACTCCCTCTATACTCTCCATTCCAATGGTGGAGGCACAGATTTCTTCCCAGGGGGTCAACTTGATGGGTGATTCCGATCCTCCCCCGGTAGCTGTGGCAATGTTTCGGTTGGCAGAAAGTATGCTCCGGACGCGTATCCGCAAGTCGTCCCATCGCTTTCTGCATTGCTGTGGGTTGCGGGGTGCGGTCCCCACCGCACTTACCCGCTGTGCCACCAGGGCCCATATGGCCTTCTTGTTCGCAAGTGCCGTCCTGGTCATTTGCGTGGAGAAGACGACGGCAGCATTCTCCTGGAGGGTCTCCGTGAGCACCGTGAGTTCCTCACGGGAGAAGTGGACCTGCCGCTTGCGGTCGCACGCTTTTTTCGCAACTTTTCCCATTTTTATTGCTTTCACTGGGGTGGATGACGGGTTGGGATGTGTCTCAGGGTAGTATTTTTTATGGTTGTGTGGGAATTCAGATTTTATAGGTGTACGCCGTGCTGTTTCCCGTTCCGGGGCCATTTTTTGACTTCCGTTTCCGTATATTTACGGTCACCGTACTTTCCGATTGCCGCTCATTACGGTGACCGCTCAGATGGGTGGCGGAATTGCACCTAGGGCGCCGTACGACGGCGGTGAGGGGCGTTTTGGGGACATTTCCGCCATCGCGGACTTTGCACTTCCGCCATGGCGTAGTGCTCGTGCCCGATGGGTCGGAATTAGCCGCACTTTGCTACGTCGTGCAATGGCGGAAACGCTATTTACGCTATGGCGGTCAGGTCAGTCACTTTCCGCCAGGGTCGTAATGAGGGCCAATGTCTTTTCGCCAAGTAGGCCACCAGAAATGCCTCTTGATTTTGGCTTCGGTTTTTGTGATTCCAGGGTGGCCTTCTACCAAGGACTCGTGATAATTGGAAATAACCTGTTTCTGCAATTCCTTACTCGGTAGATAGAGGCGTCCTTGGTAATACGGTAAATGGTCAATGACTGAATGGTTTTTGCCTTTGTTTGACCAATCTTGTAAGGCTGTAGAATCGTGCAGTTGCCGAATCTGCTCATGGATGTCGTTTAGAGTTAGCAAAGTAGTTATTCCTAGGATTCTTCTTTCTGGGATTATGGGCACAGGGTCTGGGTTTGTATATGCTTCTTCCATTCCTATGCGGGATAGAGCATCTGCTTTGCCGTTTCAAAAACCAGGTCGGTAAGTAATCACAAAATCGTATTCTGCAAAAAATAAGGCCCATTTAAGTTGACGTGATGATTGAGCTTTGGCCGTCTTCAAATATTGTACATTTCTATGATCAGTAATTACTGTGATGGTATGTCGGGCTCCGAGAAGATAGTGCCGCCAAGCCTTGAATGCTGACTTGATGGCTAGAAGTTCTTTGTCGGTGACGGCATAGTTCAGCTCGGGTGCTGAAAACTTCCGTGACCAAAACGCCACTGGATGAAGTTGACCTGTTTCTGGATCTTTCTGGGAAAGAACCACCCCCCTAGCCAGACTGGATGCATCAGTTTCCACCACGTATGGGAGTTCTGGGCGTGGATGTTTCAAAACAGGAGCTGAAATGAATTTCTGCTTTAAATCTTGGAAGGCCTTTTCTTCTTCTTCTGACCACTGGAAGCGTTTGTTCTTCTGCAAAAGTGATGTGATGGGGTGCACCAAATGTGAAAAATCAGGAATGAACCTGTGGTAGAAATTCACAAATCCAAGCATGCTCTGTACCCCTTTTATTGAAGTAGGTGAGGGCCATTTGAGTATGGCATCTACCTTCCGTGAATCCATTCGAACTCCGTTTGGGGTCAGGACAAACCCAAACAATTCAACCTCGGTAGTGTGAAAGAAGCACTTCTCTAATTTCGCGTACAATTTATGTTGGCACAATTTTTCTAGTACTGCATGAACATGTCTCACAGGGTCTTGTTCAGAGGACGAGTATACCAGGATGTCGTCAATATATATGATGACACAGACATCAATTAGTTCGTGAAGGACATCGTTCATAAAATACTGAAACTCTGCCGGGGCGTTACAAAGCCCATAAGGCATCACCTCGTACTCAAATAATCCGTATTTGGTACCCCCCTCGGAGAGTCAACTTAGTGTAAATACGAGCATCCTTTACTTGGTCCAATAATTCTGGAATTAGGGGTAAGGGGGACCAGTTTTTTACAGTTACTTGATTTAATGCTCTATAGTCAATACAAGTTCTTAGGTCTCCTTCCTTTTTTGGGACGAAGAACAAAGACGAGGCCGCTGGAGACTTTGACGGGCGGATAAAGCCATTAGCCAGGTATTGATCTAAATATTGCCGTAAATGAAGATTCTCGGGTTCAGTAAGGGCGTAGATCCTACTGCACGGATATGTGCGCCAGGTATGAGATCGATTTGGCAATCATATGATCTATGAGGTGGTAAAGTGTTGGCTTGATCTTTTTGAAATACATCCTGAAAATCCTGGTACTCGTGGGGTAACTGATTTGTCAGGCTCATGACCGTGGCTATCTTCTTGGTTGGGGTTCTTCCGGATAACAAGTATGCATACACTCCGAGAAGGTCACTCGCTTTTCACGCCAATTTATGCAAGGATTATGTGTTTCTAACCATGGCATTCCTAGAATTATTTGGAACTGTGGAGCCTTGATTAAATCAAACACAATGCCCTCTCGATGCCCATCTTGGCCCAAAAGTGTCATCTCCATTGTACAATGAGTTACTGGGCCGGAAGCTATTTCGGTCTCATCGACGGTGGTGACTACATCAGTTGTGGTCTTTTCGCAAAGAGGAAGATTCATCCTTGTAGCCAATTCTTGATCCATATAGTTACCTATGGCTCCACTATTGATGGTAGCTCTAACCGCATGCATGCAAGATGGTTGCTGGTGATTAATAAGGATCATTGGTAAGGTTAGGTGTGAGGTCTGAGAGTCCTTCTTCTCGCTCAACAAGCGGACCTCTACGCTTGTCGGGCGGGGTCGTTTTCCGGCTCAGATTCCGTACTGATCTTGTCGGCAGCTCCTACTGCCTTCTTAGGCAGTTTCACCGGACAGTCCCACAAAAAATGCCCTGAGGTTCCACAATATAAGCACAATTGCAACTGTCTTCTTTTGTCTCTTTTGGCTTTGGACAACGGTCCTCTAACTCCCCCAATTTGCATGGGTTCAGATACATCCGTACTTTTGGAGGTGTTGTCTTTGGGTCTCACCAGAACTGATTCTCGAATCTAGCCCGATCAGTCTTTCGGTTCTGAAGTCTGTGGTCCAACTGAACCACTAGGTCTATGTATTCCGCACATTCTTGGGGTGGGTTTACAACCTGTGCTAGCACGTCCTTTAGCTCGCCTCTTAACCCATGATTGAATAGCGTAGTTCTTTTGTCTTCAGGCCAACCGGTCTCCACCACCAACCTATTGAAAGTTGCGATGTAGGTTAGTAGGTCCTGGTTCCCTTGGTGTAAGGACAATAGTTCATTATCTAACGCTTGACCTTGAGAATGTCGGGCGAATAATTTCTCCATGTTTTGCTGAAATCCCTGGAAATTCCGAAGAAGAGGGTCATCCTGGTTGACTAGTGGAATAGACCAATCCACTGCACTGCCGGTGAGGTATGATAGTACGAAGGCAACCTTCGATTGGCATTTGGGAAGGCTCAAGGCCTACATAAAAAGTGCAGGCGGCACTGATTCATAAACACTGCAAACCTCTTAGGTTCCCCTGCAAAGCGTTCTGGTGGAGCTAATGGGATATCTCCCGGTAATACTACTTTTACTAGGTTACTTAGGTGAGTTGGGGATGACTCTCCACCCAATACAGGTAGGATTTTCCTAGAGTGGTAAAAATGGCAAATTAGTTGACCGCTGGAAGGAGGTTTTGACTTCTGCTTCCGTAACCACCTGGTGTTCCCCCTTATATGTCTCACCTTATTGTTAAGAAGGATGGGCTCTCCATCCTGCGTCAGAATGCAGGGGTGCGTTGAACTTGGGGATCCAGTTAACTTCACTGATCCCGTAATCTTATGGCAGAGTTCCGGACAACAATGACTCAAAGGTAAGTCTTATGCTAGTCCAAGGTAGCATGTAATGCTTTAGAGTTCAAGGTGTCTTATTGTTTACTCTTGTGCCTTTTCTTTATGTTTCTTCCTCTTGTAGATTGCCCAAGACAGGTGTCTCTTCTTCGAAAGAAACGAGGTAGCGCCAAGGTAAGATTCGGTATGTGCAATACACAAACAGTCTTAGTATGCGATGTTGTTCATTAATGTGATTAATCAATTGTCCTCTCTTTATTCTGCAGGTGCGGCGTTCCCTTGGAGTGAAGAACGTATGGTGGAAACTTGCCGGACCACGAGTGAGTATTACCTCTTTAAATATCTGGTGATGCAAGGTCTAAATGTCTTTTAGCGAGGAGCAGCTCACCTGTTAACTTTTCTTATCTTTTTGCAGATGCGGATGTTCCGGACGGCAATCCCGTCAGAGTGCCTCGCTGGATCGCATGGATGAAATGAACATCAGTGAGTATCCCGCTGCGCTGATGCTGGCTGTATAGCGCGGTAACTGGTATTCCTTTTCTTTCAGGTGCGGTGACTCCCAGATGCTTGCGATGACAAATGGACAGGCGTGGATGAGGAACGGATACTGGAGCTGCAGACACGGTGAGCGTTACACTGCAGGAGTGCAGAATAATGCGAAGCGTGTTCTGTTCTCCGTGCATGGTTTAAATAGCCACTCAAAAGTAGTTCCCAGGTAAAGTAGTCACAATACCACACCCAAAGAAATAGTCCCTTGAATAAAGTAATTCCCTTCAAAAAGGCCTCAAGGTGGCCTGTACATGTTTTCTCCACAAGATGACCTGGTTTGCCTGAATGAGGCAATATGAGCCTGGCACCAACGGCACCAGGACTGTGTCCAAGAAGACCTGAAACAATCCCTTGGGGCCTTACAGGTCCCCATGGGTGCTAATACTCTGGGCAGACTGGTCCGCTGCTGATGTCTGGGGGCAGGCATCGTGACAGCACGATTGAGTCGAGAAGGACGGAACAAACCCATAGTTCAGGCGGTTACAATGTCAAGGAAGTCTGTATTTCTTACAGGAGTGAGGTGGCAGCATCATTGTAGTTAAGGTGCTAGGGTGCATGGAGGACCCCATATCAAACAGAGTCCTGAATAGCATCCTGGTAGCAGACAGGGAGCAGACAGAGGCCTTTTGCTGCAGGCCTTTGATTCGCTGGGCTGGCTCCCGCCTCCCGTCCGGTGATAGGCAGATGTAGATTCCTGCAGCCAATCACAGGCCGCAAGGCTGGGAGCAACAGCGGTGGATTGCAAGCCCTAAGAGCATGCAGCCATCTTGGAGGGCCAACAAAGGAAATGTGATGCCATGGATTAAGTAGAGATGCGGTCAGAATTAGGACACGGCTCACACCCTGATTGATTTACACACTGGAAACTTGCACTTTGTAATTTTCAAACATGCACGTGTAGAACATCAGGTGGTAACAAGAATGTGATGCGGTAAGACCATTTCGGCCGTGAAGAGGGTCTTATCTAAAGCAGGTGCTGGATGCTGGCAAGCATGCTGCAGGCACAGACAAGTTCCTGAGATAAGGAACAGCTGAGGAGCAGCATACAATGAGGGTTGAGACGCAGTTCAGCCAGGCCCCGATGCAGGCCTTTGATTCACTAGGCCGGCTCCCACCTCCGGTCTGGTGATAGGCAGATGTAGATTCCTGCAGCCAATCACGGGCCACAAGGCTGGAAGCAGCAAGGGTGGATTGCAAGCCCTAGGAGCGTGCAGCCATCTTGAAGGGCCAACAAAGGAAATGTGATGCCATGTATTAAGTAGAAATGAGGTCAGAATTAGGACGTAGTAATTCCATGGGGGACAGATCAGATAGCCCCACAGCAAGGAGAAGCAAATACACACCCTTGAAATGCATCGCTCACACCCTGATTGATTTACACACTGGAAACTTGCACTTTGTAATTTTCAAACATGCATGTGTAGAACATCAGGTGGTAATGAGGATCTGATGCAGTGAGAAAATGTGGCCTTGTGAAGGATCATCCAGCACCCTATACAGAATTTACTAGCTCCCAGATAATAGACTTATAGGGTAGGGCACAAGAATGGGAGAAGGAATTGTAACTGTTCAAATGCTACTGCTAGCAGTTCTTGGGGCATTACTGTTTTCCTGGAGCACTATTGCCTCCATAATAAATCTGTTGGGGATTGCTTGCATCCCCTTCAAAGCCAAAATTCCTTCTCCCATTCTTGTGCCCTACCCTATAACTCTATTATCTGGGAGCTAGGCAATGCTGTATGTTGAGTATACTGGTGTTGATGTGCTGGTTCTTATCTGCACTTTTGTGGCCTTTTGCTATGCTGTGCTCCTCTCCGTCACTCTCAGCGCTCAGGACACTGCTCTCCCCACCAGGTCCTCAGATTTATCTTGACCCACACATAGGTCCTCATCCAAGACTTGTCTGGTTTCAGTTATTGCCACCCTCTCCACAATTAGGTGACTAATTTGAGAGATTGGGGCAAACACTCTTTTCTCCTGGGCTTTTGATGACTCACTGAGGCTACCTCTATCACTGCCTCTATCACTCTTACCTGGGAGTGATGAGAGACTCACCCGCTCTCTCAGGTTAGCTGCCACTTATTCAGCTTCTCCCTTTTCTGCCATTATCTGTCATGCAATTTTCGGCATATAGCCAATCAATTGATCGCTCGAGTGCTTCTACGGTGGCTCTATCCTCGTAGGCCATTTTTGCCTCCTCGACAGTCTCTCCAGCGCTCTCTACCAGATCTGTTGCTGTTCCACTTCTGTTCATCTGGAGATTCCTTTTAATTCCTTGGGTCTCTTCCCCATTTGTTGTTCCCTCATTTACTATAACATTCTCCATTTGCCCTGTTTGCCATTGACCCTTTTCCATTATCAACCTCCTCTCAGAGGCCTCACTTCCTCTGGACATCATTATCGGGTCCCCGGATGGGAAGGAGCGAGGAGGATTAAGGTGGTTGGGGAGTCTCCCATATTAAGCAGTGTAGCATTGCTATGCCCCCAGATCCCACAGTTTGAAGAAGCACATTGCTGCATATATACAGGAGATCTGGTTTATACCAAACATCCAGGAGAGCATCACAGAAATGGTTGTACATGACACCACATGTCAAAGTTTTAGTACAGGGAGGATACTATGGACGTTACGGGGCACATTCCCCTGCCCTACTGGACCATTCCGTTAATTACACATAGATTATGCTGATATGAGGGAATGTTGCAATGGCTCCAGATACTTTGTAGTAGTGGTTTGCCCTTTCTCAAGGTGGGTGGAAGCAGGGCCTTGTTCACATCCAGATGCCAAATGGGCTGCGAGGTACTTGGTGCACAAGGGGCCTCATTACGACCCTGGCGGTAAGGGGTTTACGCCAGCGTTAGCTGCGCCGACCCCTTACCGCCAATTACGAGGTCCCTTAGCGCCATGGCGCTTTTAACACCTGCTTTTAGCAGGTGTTAAAATCCATGGCGCTAAGGGACCATGGAGTTAATTACGCCACCGTAATTTACGGTGGCGTAATTAACGCCTTCCCCACTCCCATTATGCCCTATGGGGCAAAAATGGGAATGGGGAAGGGTAAATGGGGATTGGGGACTTACCGCCCCCGCCAACCTCGGAATGGGGCGGTAAGTCCGCCAACCACCATGGCCTAAACGTAGTTTACGCCATGGTGGTAAAGTCACGGCCCAGGCGGTAACTTACCGCCTGGGTCGTAATGAGGCCCAAGGTCTTCTCTCGATGGGGTGCGTGCGACGTTTTAAGTTCAGACAATGGCACACATTTTTTCAATGCACTGTTTCAGCACGTCCCAGCACTACTTGGCATTAAGTATCAGTTTCTTTTTGAGTGTCGGAAGCAGCTGATACAGGATATGTTACATGTGAGAGCAGTGTGGCTTGACACTACGTTCCACGTTCTTTCCTCTAATGCGCGCCGGCACGCTGGTGATGGTGATGATGATTTGATGATTGTGCTCTGGTTCAGCGGTTCAACTGCGAACTGATCGGAGGCCCGGAAAAGCTGCCCACCCTCACCCAGGCTGAGCTCTGCTGCTTGTGTGCACTCTTGTAAGGTGAGGTGCTGAGCTACGTGAGTGGCGTGAGTGACGGGTAAGCTTCTGCTGGGCTGCTCTTTACTGCTTCTTACTACTACTGCTGACTGTTGGTAGAGATAGCAGGCTAGTGAGGGAAGCGTCTTGGGGGTCTGAGTGCGGGCAGCACCCCCACAGCGCTCCTCAGTACTGCACGGAGGATGAGTGTGACAGTAGGGAGGGATGTCCCTCATTTCTTCAACCCACCAACTATCTGATCTAAACCAAGTGTAACTGGAGTCGGGAGGAGGGCGGAGGAGGCTGCAGGCTCGGTGCCGTTGATCATCCTCTCTATCCTCTAATTTCAACCCACCCAATATCTGATCTAAACTAAGCGTAATTGGTGTGTAGAGGAGTGGAGAGGAGGGGAGAGGCGGGTGTGAGCTTGGTGCCTTTGATCCTCTCTATTCTCTCTATCCTCTAATGATGAACCCAGCATCTGCAACAGGGGTGTGTATTTGGTGCGTACAGCGGAGTATAGTGGAGCAGGGCAGAGTGATTGCCACCCCATAACCATTAGTTCACAGTGAGAAGCTTGGCCCCATAATTGCCCCATTACAGTGATTTACAGGAAATTGGGGTTTGCTTCCTCGGAAGGAAAAGCAGAGCAAAGTCTATAACACGTACCAGAGTCAGCTGTTTAAAACCTGCCGGAGGTCCTCTCTTTTCTGGTTGTGAACTATCTGCGGTTTGGCTGATACACTGACCCCCCCCCCCACCTCCTGCACCCAGCTTTACCCACCTTACCCATTGTTTCACCAGCCAAAATTGGAATGACCAAATAAAAAAAGAACAGAGAGTCAAGAACGAAAACAAAATTCTCGAGTCACCCGCAGGGTAAGGGAGGTGTATTGCCTCAACTCACGCAATCAACCATTATGTGGGCGCTGAGGAGCCAGAAAGTACTGCAGCAGGGAGATAATGATGGGTAACATCCAAGTACTGAGTTACCTGGGGGCATAGCAATGCTACACTTCTAAATATGGGAGACTCCCCCAACCACCTTAATCCTCCTCGCTCCTTCCCATTCGGGGACCCGATAATGATGTCCAGAGGAAGTGAGGCCTCTGAGAGGAGGTTGATAATGGAAAAGGGTCAATGGCAAACAGGGCTAACGGAGAATGTTATAGTAAATGAGGGAACAACAAATGGGGAAGAGACCCAAGGAACTAACATGAGTCCCCAGATGAACAGAAGTGGAACAGCAACAGATCTGGTAGAGAGTGCTGGAGAGGCTGTCGAGGAGGCAAAAACGGCCTACAAGGATAGAGCCACCCTGGAAGCACTCGAGCGATCAATTGATTGGCTCTATGCCGAAAATTGCATGACAGAGATAATGACAGAAAAGGGATAAGCTGAATAAGTGGCAGCTAACCTAAGAGAGCGGGTGAGTCTCTCATCACTCCCAGGTAAGAGCGATAGAGGCAGTGATAGAGGTAGCCTCAGTGAGTCATCAAAAGCCCTGGAGAAAAGAGCGTTTGCCCCAATCCCTCGAATTAGTCACCTAATTGTGGAGAGGGTGGCAATAACGGAAACCAGACAAGTCTTGGATGAGGACCTATGTGTGGGTCAAGATAAATCTGAGGACCTGGTAGGGGAGAGCAGTGTCCTGAGCGCTGAGAGTGACGGAGAGGAGCAGAGCATAGCAAAAGGCCACAAAAGTGCAGATACGAACCAGCACATCAACACCAGTATACTCAACATCCTGAGTGTTGAGAGTGATGTAGAGGATCATAGCATAGCAAAAGGCCACAAAGGTGAGGACATGATCCACTAAGTCAACACCAGTATGCTCGACTCCTTCTCATCCGACTATAACCACGATGATAATAGGGATGCAGAGGTAGAGCTTCCCAGAAAATTTCTGGCATGGGCAGCAAAAGTAGACAATGGGCCTCATTACAACCCAGGCATTGAGGGTTTAACGGCGCCGTTGGCGCCGCTAACCCTTAACGCCTGATTACCATTTTAACGCCTGCTTTTAGCAGGTGTTAAAATGCAAGGCGCTAACCCGCCTTGGTGCTAATTACGGCACCGTAATTTACGGTGACGTAATTAGCGCCTTCCCCACTCCCATTATGCCCTATGGGGCAAAAATGGGAATGGGGAAGGGTAAATGGGGAATGGGGATTTACCGCCCCACTCACCTTGGAATGGGGCGGTAAATCCGTCATCCACCATGGTGTAAACAGAGTTTACACCATGGTGATAAAGTAGGGAACTTACCGCCTGGGTTGTAATGAGGCCCAATATGTTTAGGTCATTAAAAGCGGACATCCAGGTCCTGTTGGAGCAGAGGAAGAATGATCGGGCCATTCTATACAAGTGTGTTGGTATCATAGAGAATCTGACAACTGATAAGAAAGGTCATCATGCAGCCCAAAAGTAAAGAACAAGAAGTGCTCTGTCATGCAGAAGGATGCCGCAGTGCAAGCAAACATAGTTCCAAAGGGAATA
Source organism: Ambystoma mexicanum (assembly GCF_040938575.1). NCBI lineage: Eukaryota > Metazoa > Chordata > Amphibia > Caudata > Ambystomatidae > Ambystoma > Ambystoma mexicanum. The sequence continues at coordinate 11,236,482 of NC_090937.1, forward strand.
CAGATAGGGGACGGGAAGCAGAAGCAGGCGGACCCAAATAAGAGCAGGAACAACCCTAAACGATATGTGACTGGGTGGTAAGCCAGCCCCCCCCCCCCCCAGCTGCATGCCGAACTAAGGCAGTACCATCCGGAAGGGCAAATACAGGACATACAAGAGATGCCTTCTCTAAGACGGCAAAAGAGAGGAGAGAGATATACTGGAAAAAAGTCTATGGCCATGAAGTGCCATGTAAAAACGGGAGGAAACAGGTGGATGAACTGTTATAACAACAGGAATGCCCGAGAAAAAACGACACAAGGCAACCGGTGGTGGAGCACAGGAAGTATAAGGGAGTTCCATCAGAGCAGGAAGGTGTTAAGGCCGACCCCCTAGAGGGATGGAGAAAGATGAATTTGGTATTAATATTCAAGGGAAGAACACACAGTAATAATAACTCATACAATAGAACCCCAGTGAAAGAACTGCCCGTAATGCTTGATGTAAACGATATCTCATGTAACATTTTCTGTGCTGAAAGGATACTCTCTGAATGCATGAATTGCGCAGGGTGTAGTATTCGCTTCTGTTTCCGAGAACCTTTCATTATATTGTGCATAATAAACTGCAAGGAAGCCCTAGGAGGGATAATGGTAAATGAGGATAACCAAGCCAAAATATGTCAAATTCATGATACGCGGTACAGTACGTTAAATGGTCCCCCTAAAACTCAAGGTAAAATGGAGCATCCCAGCATAAGGCAACAAGTGGTGTGTTCCAAACCTTCCCTGTTAGACTTTTCTAGGAGGGAATTGGAGAGGCACTTATGGGAGAACCCCGGTCAGGCCCCAATTTCACAACAGGCGTCAGAGATGGTATACTGCTGCATGCACCACGTACGGCCAAGCCATCCCTAAGGTCATGCGGGCGCGGGCAATGGGGGAATGTCTGAGCCAGGGAGAATGCTAATGACACAAGAGATCCCATACATAACAGGGCAGAAGACAAATTATGGAAGGGAATGGAAGAAAATCAGCTGAGGATAATCAGCTGGAATGTAGCGGGGGTAAAGAACAATGCCCATGATGTGGGGTGGATTCAGTGGTTAGGTGCATACAATATAATCTGCCTCCACGAAAGTTGGCTAAAAAATCTAAGTCTGCTGGAGAAACTCTTCCCGACGTTTGATATTGATGCTGTAAATGCATGCAAATCATGGAAAGGTAGGTGGAGAAAAGGATAAGCAACAATGAATCAAAAGCAATTAATAGGGCTGGCAGTAAAGTGCAGGCAGGCAGGCAAATGAGTATTCCCTGTATATTGGCCTTGGCGCAGTAACTCAAAAGGAAAATCAGAGCCTATCAATTATAAATGTTTTCATCCTGCCAAAATCCCAGGAGACAATGGGCCTCATTACACTTTGTGCTTTAAGGGATTAACGTTACTGGTAATGGAATACTGGTATCGTTAAATCCCAACCCCAATTACAACCCGGGTTACCGCTATTAGTGGCACCGCTAAGTACGGTGCCACTTATAGCGGCTAGTTCCCGGGCGTGCGACCCTTCATCCCGTAAATAGCGGCATGTCGCTAATAGCACACCATCACAAGCCATGCGGGCATGCAAATAGCGACATGGTAAAGCCCCAAAAACCCCTTACTGGCATGGTGCTAATACTAGCATCGCAAACCACCCGTTAAGAGAACTGAGCAGTGTTCCCACCTGCCACAGGTGGACACAATCAGCACAGGTGGAGGCAATGGAGACTGTGCCAGCACAAAAGGAGCACACCACACCCCTTCACACACCCCTTCCCACACCAAGATGGTTCCAATACTAGCAGCATCACATGGGCGTGAGGACATTATTGCAGTGCAGCAGCAACAACAACAGGCAGCACAGAGGAGACGCAGGAGGAGGAGGAGGAGGGCAAGACAGGCGCAGCAAGCACCACCAGGGCACCTAGCAATACGACAGAGGCAGCTACCAATCCCCAGGATCCGAGCCAGTCCATTTAATCTAACCCCTGAGCAGATACACACCCTGTACAGTCTGGACCGGGATACCATCACCAGCATTGTGGACATTATACATGACGACATTGTGAGCCTCATAGACATCAGAACTGCCATCCCTCCTCTACTGAAGGTGGTGACCGTGCTCCACTTCCTGGCCACAGGCACCTACCAGCATACAGTGGGGCAGATGCATGGCATCTCACAACCAGTATTCTCACGCACGCTGAACCAGGTACTCGATGCCCTCCTGAAGCATGCATGTGAACACATATTCCTGCCACGGACTGTCCAGAAGATCGCAAACACCAAAGTTGGCTTCTATTCACTGGCAGGCATCCCAAGTTGCATCGGGCCATCGACTGTACACATGTGGAATTGGTGGTCCCACATCACAATGAAGTAGTCTACCGAAACAGAAAGCAATTCCACTCTATCAATGTCCAAATGGTATGTGACGCAAACAAGATAATCACACATTGTTGTGCCCGATTTCCCGGATCAACCCATGATTCAATGGTCCTGCGGAACTCAACCACACCACGCTACATGGAGCGACAAGCCGGACAACGTTCGTGGCTACTTGGTGATTAGCAGGGCAAGCACATGGCAGTGTAATGGGGGAGGGGGGAGAGATACATACTCCAACTGGGTGTGATTGGGGGGGAGAGATACATACTCCAACTGGGTGTGATTGGGGGGGAGATCCATACTCCAACTGGGTGTGATTGGGGGGAGAGATACATACTCCAACTGGGTGTGATTGGCGGGGAGATACATACTCCAACTGGGTTTGATTGGGGGGGGAGATACATACTCCAACTGGGTGTGAAGGGGGAGATACATACTCCACTGGGTGTGATTGGGGGGGAGATACATACTCCAACTGGGTGTGAATGTGGGGGGAGATACATACTCCAACTGGGTGTGATTGGGGGGGAGAGATACATACTCCAACTGGGTGTAGACAGCCGTCCGTAGGACAAATGGACATACAGATGTGCGCCAATGTCCATCAGGGAAGGCCACAATGTACTTGAGAAGAACCCACATGCAATTTGAAGCCGCACAACATTGAGAACAATCCAGGTTTCCAAATATCACACATCCATCCACATCCACATTGCACATCATGCCACACCACATAATACACAAATCAGCAACATGGCGTCAAGATAGTTATACAGAATTAGCGCAGCACAACATCAATAAAGCAATGTGCCCTAGATTGCATGCAAAGGGATCACCCCTAGCCATAGCATTGAACCACACACCTATAGCACCACTGAAGTGATGCTTCACAGCATGGCAACATCAATGTCGGAATGGCAGTACACTAGCAGTGTGGTCCCAATTTTGCCTGGGCCAAGGGACACTTAAGACCTGGCCTCACCCAGGACATGTCAATTACTGTCGGAGGCATGAATTCGGCATGTCCACTTGCAGGGTCGAGCTCACCTTTGCACATTGCAGTCACACAGATCGTCTGCATGCATGCTGGTAATTGTGGATTTCAATCACAATGCAAAGTCGATTTGTGTGATATGTACAGGCCGCTCTTGAGGTGAACAGTAACAGCTCCCCATTCTTCCCCCCATACAGGTGATGCCAGCTATCCCCTGAAGAGGTGGCTCCTTACCCCTGTACGGAACCCACAGAACAGGGACAAAGAGGACTACAATCGTGCATATACCCGTACCCGCGTCGTAATTGAGCAGACTTTTGGCCTTTTGAAGACACGGTTCAGGTGCATAAGCAGGTCGGGTTGAGCTCTCCTGTACGGCCATGAGAAGGTGGCCAAGATCACCATGGCATGTGTAATGCTGCACAATGTGTGTACCAGACGGAATGTGCCACTGCCCCCTGAACTTGAAATGCAACCACCTGATGAGGATGATGATGGTGATGAGGACGCAGGTGACGGGGATGGTAGTCATGCAAGAGGCGATGCCCAGGAGGGGCGCGATGTGCGACAGCATCTGATCAACCAAATATTCTGCGACACAATTTAACTCTGTAGGATGGATATGGGTATTAGTGCACTGGTGTCTGTGGTGAAGCGCAAAATGGACCCTGTCATCAATAAAGTACACATACACACTGACGAAGTCCAAGCCTGTGTTTTGACTAGCCACCAGTGTATTAATGTATAATGAGATGATAAAGTGCATGTCCCCAACTATCCCACCACCCTTTCCCACACCCCTCCCCCACAACACTCCTGAAACACCCTTTCCCCCCTCCCCCACAACACTCCCGAAACACCCTTTCCCCCCTCCCCCACAACACTCCCGAAACACCCTTCCCCCCACAACACTCCCGAAACACCCTTCCCCCCCTCCCCCACAACACTCCCAAAACACCCTTTCCCCCCTCCCCCCACAACACTCCCGAAACACCCTTTCCTCCCTCCCCCCACAACAACCCCATGTGTGCCTTGCACAATGTTGGTGTCCTGCTGCACACGTGCCAGCTAGACCCTGCTGTTCCTAATTGCCATTGCCACCACCACCATTTGGAGGTTGGGATGATGTGCGCCTAGTGGTGCGCATGGAGCAGCAGAGGGGGCTTGTCTGCCTTGAACTCGCATATGATGAGGAGGCTGTCTGTCCCTGTGGTGGTGGTGGGAATTGGCAGTCCATCGCGTCTGCTATACGCGTGAGAACCTGCCTCAGTTGGCCAATCTCAACGCACAGCCTGTGGTACAGGCTTCCCTCGCCTCCCTCGACTGCCTAGCAGTCTCTGTGATGTCCCCCCTGAGACGGGCAGCCTCTTCCACATGCTGTCCAACCAGCACTGTAATGTCCTCCTGGCGCTGCCTGATGGTGGCCAGGTCATGGCCACTGTGGCCAGCTCGTGGTGTGGCCGCTGCGCCTACATCTACGTCCCGGTCATCAGGTGAGGCCACCGGTGGGCTCCAGCTCCCTCCCGTGTTTTCCTCGCCAGACTGGCCATGGACACAGGAACCTGGTGTTGGCCGCAGAGTTGCTTCTGGGCTTCCTGGGGGGGCTGGGGTGTGCATTTGCATGCTGAACTCCATAGGGTCCTCCACATCTGACAGCGGCGCTGTGGCAGCCTCTGTGAGTGTGACCTGTGGTGGGGGTTCACGTCAGTGGGTGTGGCAATTGTTGCTGGTGTAGACTTCGGTATTGGCACAGTGGCGATCTTGAGATATTTGCCCCTCTGCTGGGGCTCACTCCTCCCTGTGCCACTTGCTGTGGTGTGGGTGTCCCCTGTCTCCTGTGCTCTGGGTTTTTTCTTTGCAGGGCGGGCCTGAGTCCCAGTGGAAGGTTCTTCGCTGTCTGTATGTGAGCCTGTGGGGGACAAATAGGGGGATGGAATTGGTGATGGTTCAACATGCTTCATGCAGATTCAGTTCATCATGCTGTTCTGTGCATTGGGACTTCATTGGTGGGAATTCAGGTGATGGGGCTGTTGAGTGGGTCTTCCATGCATGGGTCTGTGTGGCACTTGTCTGTGGTGATGCGTGCATGTGTGTGTGTTGGGGTGTGACACTCATATGGGCAGGGTTGTGTGCATGTATGAATGTGGCCGCATCCATGAGGTGAATGTGGCCTCACATTTGGGGGGTGCCTCAACATTCACAGTGCATTGTTTCATTTGTACACTTACCTCCATCTGATGTAGTGGCCACACCATGCTCCATGCTCCCGACTCCCTGGATTGATTTGACACCAATCGTGCTGGCGCAGTTCTCCTCCCACTCCTTCAATTTAATTGGTGAATCCACGCCACCTCCTGTGGTCATAGCCAGGTTGCAGTTCACAGACAGTATGCTGCGGACCCGGAGGCGGAGATCGTCCCACCGCTTCCTGCACTCCCGGACGGTGCGGGTGGTGGTGCCCACCGCACTCACTTTCAGGGCAACCACTGCCCAGATGGCCTTTTTCCGGATCAGGGTCTCCCGCAGCATGTCGTTGGCAAATACCACTTCAGAGTTTGCTGCTAGTGTCTCAGTCAGCATAATGAGTTCCTCGTTCGTAAACTTCTCTTTACGCTGGCGGTCAGTGTTCTCCTTTATGGCCTTTGGCATGGTGAGGGGATCCTCGTGGCTTTGGGATGGCACAGTTGTCGAAACAGGTCCGGGGGCGGAGGATGGCAATGGATTGTGTTTTTAAAGATGGCCGCCGTGCTCTTTCCCGTTCCTGTGCGATGACGCTATTTCCGGTTCCGCTATTTAACGGTGACCACTAATAGCGGTGTCCGCTATTTGCGTGCTTCTGGAGGTCGCAAGTGCTATCAGCGCTTTCGTCGGTGTCGCTAAGGGCTTTTTTGGGGTCCTTAACGGCATGCCGGTAGGGTCATTACTGGGATGGCGCTATGCTCGTGTCCGCGTACTCGTAATGCTATGCAATTAGCACCCTCTTGACTAGGCGGACACGTTAATAGCGCCATGCCAGTAAATGACGTTTTTTACCGCGTACCGTGTAATGATGCCCAATCTTTGGGAAAGAATACCTCATAAGATCTGTGATTGATTTGGTGCTGGCGGGAACCCTGTTTTTAATAGGGGACCTGAACACAAAGCTGGGGACAACGCAGGGGGCAATAGTTGATGCGACATCGGTAGAAGACTGTCTGGGGATTCCGAAAAAAGGAATTTAAATCATTGCATCAATGATGCAAGGGGATATGTGATTGCACACTTGATTCAATCTCTTATACTAGTCGAGCTGAACAGCAGATACAGGGGAGATATACCCCAAAATTCACATTTGAGTCAGGGGGCATAAAATCAACTATAGATTATGCAGTAGTAGAAGCACTTTCATTTAATAAAGTAAAATCCTTTAAAATTGTAGAAAGACCAGAGAGTGACCATGACCCCATAGTGGTAGTGTGGCAAAGAAAAGAAGCAAGGGAGGAGGTCCCACAGCCGAAGTCGGAGATGGTTGTGCTCGATAGTATAAGGAAAATGGGGGGAGCAGAGTTGGAAGAGATGCAAGTGCTGCTACTGAAAATGGTCAATGAGCTTGATCAGGGAAAGATTATCACACAGTATGAAAGCATAATTGAGAATATCAGGGCTAGACTTTCATTTAATAAAGTAAAATCCTTTAAAATTGTAGAAAGACCAGAGAGTGACCATGACCCCATAGTGGTAGTGTGGCAAAGAAAAGAAGCAAGGGAGGAGGTCCCACAGCCTAAGTCGGAGATGGTTGTGCTCGACAGTATAAGGAAAATGGGGGGAGCAGAGTTGGAAGAGATGCAAGTGCTGCTACTGGAAATGGTCAATGAGCTCGATCAGGGAAAGATTATCACACAGTATGAAAGCATAATTGAGAATATCAGGGCTAGACTGATGACGCCTGTGGGAAAAGAGCATAGCAGGGAAAAGAGAAAGCCAGAAGACGTAACCTGGTTTGATGCAGAGGGTAGGGATGCAAAATTGAGACTAAATCAGGCTGTAGGAGTTGGGGGGCAATAGCCAGGAAATGGCCTTCCATGAATAAACGTGTGCGTATAAAAAACTGCTGAGGGATACAAAATATTGATTCATAGAGAAACAATGGGACTACTTACATAGGATAGTGAAAGAACACAATGTGAAGGCATTCTGGAGATTGTTGGCAAAAGGATTTGGGGAAAATGAGAAGAGGATACTGACTCTATTTGTGCAGAAAGATGGGTTGCTCATTTTGAAGGAGTACTTAATGATCCAAAGGTAGCTAAAACCGGTGGAAACTATGTAGGGCAAAATTTGGCTGAAAAAGTAACATTCGGTCAAGATGGAATCCGGCTCTATATTACACAGCTAAAAAGAAATAAAGCAGTCGGCCCGGATGGGCTGCCACCAGAGTTTTTTCTGTGAAAAGCAGAATCGTGGGTGCAAGCCCTGAGAAAGGTCTTTAAAGCAATAGTGGTCACACAGAAATGCCCAAGTGCATGGAACAGAAGTCTCCTGGTACCAATTTACAAACACGGTAAACTAACAGACCCCCACTGCTACCGGACGATCACCCTTCTTGATGTTGCACGCAAAATCTTTACAGGAAGATTGGTGGTACGCCTATTAGAGTGGGCTTTAGAGCAGGGGAAAATGCCAGATAACCAAGCGGGATTCAGAAAGGGATATTCAGCATTGGAAAAGTGCTTTGTGCTGCAGACCATTATAGAAAAATATGAAAGGATAAGAGGGGGAAAGATATATGTAGCATTCCTCAATTTCGCTACAGCTTTTGACTCAGTTGACAGGAGTATCCTATGGGAAAACAAGCCAAAATAGGGTTCCTGGGGGTACCGCTGCAGATGATCCAGTTGGTGTATGGTAATACCTCAGCAGTAATCCAATGTGCAGGTGGGAGCAAATATTCAAGGGACATTTTTACAAAGAGAGTCCGACAGGGCTATCCTCTGGCCCCACTCATATTTGCCTTATTTTTATGCAGCTTTAATCCGCATGAGTCATCCGCTAAGGTCATTCCAGTGAAGTTAAATAGAGTGTCTTATAGTACGTTGCTCTATGCTGATGACACAGCATTGATTGATCTCACAGAGGGGGGCCTGAAGCAAAGCCTACAGTATGCTGACCACTTTTTTAAAGACCTTAAACTGCCTCTAAACCTGTCGAAAACATAAATTGTAACCTTTGGTAGAGGCAAACGACAGGGGAAGTGGAGCGTCAATCAAGAAAGAATAGAGAAGGTGATCTCCTACAGATAACTTGGGATAATCTTCGCAAAGAATGGCAGATGGACTGCCCATATAAATCAGGTAGTCAAACAGTTGGAAGTAAGTCTGAAGGGTCTCCAAAGGTTTTATTATTTGGATGGGGGGAAAAGACTCGACAAATGCCTAGAAGTACTGAACCTTAAGACCAAAACGGATGTACTATATGGAAGTGAGCTCTGGGGATATGCGACTTGCGCAAAATTGGAGTTGGCGCAAATTTTTTTCCTGAGGAAAGTGGCTGGGCTTTCACCAGCGACACCCAGGGCAGCACTGCGCCGACAGTTGGAGGTTCCCAGTATGACAATCCAGACGCTTAGTCGATTAATGCACTGTTTCTAAAGGGCAAAGGAGGTGCATGGGTGTGAGCTGTGCCAAGGAAGAGGGCTGGGAGTGCACTCAAGGGCATTTGTCAAAAGTGTCAACAATTAAATTGTACAGGAAGAACTGTGACAGAAGGACAGTTAGAACACTTATCACAAAGGTGAAATCGCATTAGTGCAGAAGAATAATCCTTAAATGTTCTACCAGTGCGTTCCAGGACCCAGTGGTTGCAGACAGACAGGAAATGTCCATGTGGGCTGGGATTGACTGGGAATTTTTTGCATGTTTTGCTGATATGTAAGTATAATATCGGACCAAGAAAAAAATTGCTAACATCACACTTTGCAAAGAATAAAGGGAGTAATTGCGCGGATGCAATGATCTTAATAATGAATTCAATAGATGAGGTTTTTGTGTATGGTCTTGTGACTTTTGTGAAAGAGTCTATTGGGAGCAGATAGGTATTGTGTGGTAGACTCTATTTTATGAAATGTCTTTTAAAATGTCTTTTTATAACATGTATTTTCTTTTTTGCAGTGCTATTTCTTTTTATAATATGTATTCAATTGTTTATTTATGTTGGATATTAATGGTTTATACCCAATAAACAGTGATTGACTGACTTAAGCACTGGATGTGTTCAATTTACCACCCACAGGTCAATGGCGCTGTGGAGAGGATCAACAGGCTCCTCAAAAGCAAACTATCCAAACTGTGTACCAGGTTGAAGAAGAACTGGGTGCACTGCCTGCCCGAGGCCCTCTTCAGTCTACGCACACAGCCCAGCAAATACCACCATTTGCAATCTCACAAGGTGGTCACTAGTCAAAATATGCACACCCTCAAACCCCATGTAAGAAGAGCTTTAGAGGCACATAAGGCAGCAGCAGTGTTAGGTGATGAGTTTAAAGATTATTTGACCACACTAATGCAGGCAATTAAATGTGTCTCCTGACAGATTGCACCTCCCAGAATTGAGACGACAGACACACCGGACATAACAACCATGACGGCGACAGATCCTGAGTGCATAATCACACCTGCCTGGAGACTTTGTGTATATTCGCACATTTTTTGCATAGGTGGAACAACCCTTGGTTCCACTTGCCCTACGAGGTGGTGTTTTGCAATCACCTCGCCGTAAAGGTAAAGCGCTTGCGATATTGGGTCCACCTCTCCGACGTCAGCAATGCACCTCCAGAGAGCACATCAGCAATTCAAGTTACCTTAAAAAGAGGGGCAATAGTAGTTGCACCCTATTTACTTCATTGGCCTGTCCAGGCACGACATGTGTGGAGTGTCACACTCCATTGACGGGCTGAAGATCCGCTGCTAACTCCATATTCTTCTTTTTTCAGGAGCTCTTTTTTTTCTCTTGCTCTCTCTCTCTCTCTCTCTCTCTCTTTCACTCTTTTTCTGTCTCTCTCTCTCTGGTTCTCTCTCTGTAAAAGCACACCTTGTACACGTCTCTGTTTCTTTGTTTTGTGTCTGTTTGCTTCTGTTTCAGGAGAGAAGATGATGAATCTCATGACTGTAAATAATTATTTGTTAAGAAGGGATCCGAAGTGTAGATGCAAAAATGACAATATATGGGCCTATACTTACTATTGTGGGATAACCATTGTTGCAGGACTATGGGCCTCATTCCGAGTCGGGCGGTAAGGGTTAACGGTCACCGGTAACGAGACCGGTGCCGTTAAACCCTTACCACCCTATTCCGAGTTCCCTTTGCGGGTTGGAACTTAACACCTGCTTTTTGCAGGAGTTAAAAAACCACCCCGCAAAGGGACCTTGGAGCTAATTACGGCACCGTAATTTACTGTGCCGTAATTAGCACCTTCCCCATTCCCATTGAGCCCTATGGGGCAAAAATGGGAATGGGGAAGGGCCCATGGTGAATGGGGAATTACCGACCCCGCCAACCTTGGAATGGGGCGGTAATTCCGCCATTCACCATGGCGGAGTCGGAATGATAACGGCGTCAACCAAGGCGCTAATAGCTCCTTGGTTAACGCCAGGGTCGGAATGAGGCCCTATGTATGATATTGATGGCACCATTAGGGCTATATTGTGGAAAGTATGTTATAGGGGGAGGTCCTATAAAGGGGGGAATGGGACTTTATATTTAAACGGGACAGTACATATAAATATTAATAATAATAGTAGTTTTACATATATTAGTAGCAACATGAATGTTTACAATAACGATGGAGACTGCGCATGCGCGCCCGACGTATGCGGACCTAATCGCCTCGGCTCCCGGCGGCCGCTACAATTATCCTGCAAGAACTCCGTTAAAGTGTATTATTCCCACCTCGGCTGTGCCCGGGTGGTAGCGGATGCAGTAGAGAACCATTGCCCGCAACCCTGAAGAAAATCGGAGTAGAAGACGCGAGATCCTTCCCGAAGTCGGCAGACGGATGAGGCGCAGCAGCTGAGGCCCTGACGCAGCGCCCGCCCCCTCTGCGACACGGCGTGCGCGGGGAACCCTCCTTGAAAAGGCACACAGAGACAAGCCGACTCCAAGAACCGGCGCCCTGTAGATACCGCTGGAGACCCACGGCGACCTCCTCTGTCGACCCGACACTGGCAGTGGGCGAATCCTCAAGGTGCTTCTCCTGGCCCGTCGGCGAGGCGAGTGGGTGAGGCTCCGCGGCTGACTGCCTGCGGCTTGGGCCTAAGCTGCTGGTCTTTTCCCCCCTTCCCCCAATCAGCAGGACAGCGGCACCAGGGTCGAGCTGCAGCAGGACAAGGAGAATCAGGGGCTGCGCTCCCCCGTGGCCGGAGATACACTGCCAATGAACTATATTAAGGCGCAGCCAGCATACAGACACACGATGGGCCCCTGCGCTGCTTGAGCACACCCGCTTGGCATACACTAGTCCTTTTCCAAACCCTACATCACCCCTTGGGGGAACACTTGAAGCGGCTGTGCCCACACTGCACGGGGCCGATCAACCACCGATCAACCGCGACATGGGGGAGGAAAAGACCAAGCGACAAACACTGCAAAGTAAAATGGACCTCTACACCGTGGAGGCCCCTCCACGCCGCAGACCTCAGCCCCCAGAAAACAAAGGGACCGGCGACGAGCCTCAGGACCCCCCAATTTCCTTGACGGACCTCATGAGAGCGATTGGGGAATCGAGGACATCGCTGGAACTTAAAATAGGTGGCATATCCACCGAGGTGTCCCTCATACGCCAAGACCTCCGCAATCTATCAGCCAGGGTTGGTGAGGCGGAACAGAGAGTGTCGGACACAGAAGACACAGTGCACCGCTTGGAGCAACAACTTGCCCCGATCACCCAAAAAATTGCCCAACTGGAAACCGTGCTGAGGACAGCGAAGGGAGAGCGCGGCGCAATAACCTCAGGATCCTCGTAATACCGGAGAAGGAGGAAGGCCCCAGCACTGAACTGTTCCTGGAGGATTGGCTAACTCATGTCTTCGCCCCCAAAAAATTGTTCACATTTTTCTCCATAGAAAGGGTGCACAGAGTCCCCACCGGCCCACCTACCCGGGTGCCCCGCCTAGAACGATAATCGCACGCCTGCTGAACTACTGTGATCGAGATGCGATCCTACAAATGGCAAGGGCCTCCGGCCCGATCACATTCCATGGCTATAGGGTCGGGTTCTACCCCGACTACACCAAGGAAGTCCAAAAGGCCCGCCAATCTTTTGACTCGGTCAAGAAGAAACTTCAGTCGCTTTCTATCAAATATGCTTTATTTTTCCCGGCATCGCTCAAAGTCCACCATGAGGGCACCACGCATCTATTTTACAGTCCCAAAGAAGCATGGGACTGGCTGGAAACCCAAGTTCTCTCGGATTCCAGAACGAGGCACACACCACCGGGCCCACCCACACAGAGGCCCCGACCCGAGCGGTTCTCGCCCCTCGATCTCCGGCCAATGCAGACAACGACATGACGGGGACCCCCACGGAAAAGGGGTAAGGCCCACGCAGTGGGGGAGACTAAGCTACAACGTATTAACATGGAAGCGCTCACTGAGCGGCCGCCACTCCTAAGGCGACGAGGGCGCTATCGCAGTCAGGGAAGTTTACCAAGTTATAAGTTTAATGTTTGGGCGACAGGTGCTCCCAGTTGGGGGGGAGGTACAGGGGGGGGCGTTTGGGGGACCTAAGGAACCATGGGACAAGAAGGCTAGAAACCGACAAGCGTAGGCAAGGAAAACAAACACTGTCTTTGGCCAGGACCGTGGACACCATTATCAGCCACTCAGCAGGCACCTCAATGCGAGGCAACCCTCGGATGTCTCCCTTGGAAGGAAACTGCTATATGTCCCCAGAAAAAGCGCAATTGCCACTGATCCTTCTAGATGTCCCAACAAGAAGACTCACGCAGATAGATTGAATTCCAACAAGGTAACCATACTGTCCTGGAACGTCAATGGCCTTGGCTCCAGCATAAAGCGAAGATTGGTGCTCCAGTACCTAAACCGACACTCGCCAGACATTGCCCTCCTAAATGAAACACACTTGATAGGCACAAACGCCAACTTTTTCAAAAGGTCCAATTATCTGCATACCTACCATGCCGGATTCACGAAAAGGTGCCAGGGGCACAATGATACTCGTTCACAAACGAGTTCCCCTCCAGGTAAGGAAGATCAAGACCGACCCCCAAGGCCGATATGTACTGTTGCTAGCTGATATCTGGGGCGAGAAATGGGGCCTCGCAGCAATCTTTGCCCCCCCCCACGCTGGCGAAAGAACTACTCTCCGAACTACAGAGCTTGCTCCTGGAAGAAGAGGCCGATACTTGGGTGATAGGGGGGGACTTTAATGAAGTAATGGACACCACAGTTGATAGATCCTATAGGAGACCTGGAACCCGCCCCACCTCCACACCGCTCGCCGCCTTCGCTGAGGCCTTGAGACTGACGGATACATGGCGTTCGCTTCATAACAACGAGGCTGGCTTTTCCTTCTATTCGGGTGTCCACAAATCGTTCTCCAGGATCGATTATGCCTTTATCCCCCGCAACATAAATCACAGGCTTCGCGACGCTGAATTCCTTTCAAGAGGAATTTCGGACCACTCTCCGCTCCTCCTAGCCATGAAAAACTCCGGCCGCCACCCAGACCGTAACTGGCGCCTAAACGCATACCATCTCCGCCTCCCTGAAATCGCTGAGGAGCTTGAAAAAAAGACAACGGAATATTTCGAACTCAATGAAGGCTCCGTGGACTGCCCGATCTCGATCTGGGAGGCGTACAAGACGGTCCTCCGGGGGGAAGCTATCTCAGCAGTTTCCGCCTATCAACAACGTCAAGTCCAGAAGGTCAGAGAAGCGGAAGCACGAGTCCTGGAGTGTGAACAGCAAGTCCTAGTACACGGCACCCAAGAAGCAAAAGAGGCAATGCTCACGGCGCAAGACTCCCTTACCAACCTATCTCTAGATAATGCACGAACGGCCCACCAATTAGTTCGAAGCCAAATATATGAACGAGGCGACAAAGCTAACAAGACTCTGGCCTGGTTAGAGAGACGCGAACAAAGCAAGGGACATGTACGGGCCATTAGATCTCCAGATGAAACACTGCTGACGGAAGACATTGTCGAGGCATTCGCCGACTACTACAAAAATCTCTACACCCCACCCACTGAGAACCCGCCAGTTGAACCCCCATGCTACCTCGACCGAATCGAGATTCCGATACTCCCACAGCACCAATCAGATCTCCTGAATGCTGACATCACCGACACTGAGGTGCAAGAGGCGCTGGCACAGCTCCAGTCCGGGAAAACTCCAGGCCTCAACGGGTTCCCAACGGAAACGTGGAAATGCCTCGGCGGCACACTATCTACCCACATGCACCGCATGTTCCTATGCAGCAGAGAGCTAGGAGCACTCCCCCCAGACCTCAGGAAGGCATGCATTGTAGTCATACACAAGCCTGGAAAACCCCCGGAGGAATGTGCCTCCTACTGCCCGATATCCCTGATCAACGGCGAGGCCAAGGTCCTCGCCAGAACACTTGCCAATAGACTACTGCAGGTGATTGAGACCCTCGCCCAGTCCACCCGGATCAATGTGGATTCATGCCCAATAAATCAACTCGAATTAACTTACGTAGAGTCCAACTGGCGCTGAGCAGAGCGAAAGAAATACCAGCCCCACTCGCCCTCCTGGCGGTGTACTTTGAAAAGGCGTTTGACTCCGTGGGGTGGGAAGCTCTGTGGGCGATCATGGCTAGGATGAACCTGGGGCAGACATTTATATCATGGGTAAAACTTCTTTATGCATCCCCCGAAGCCACGGTGAGGGTGAATGGCAGGTCTTCCAAATCATTCCCCTTGGGTAGGGGCACGAGGCAGGGGTGCCCGCTATCCCCACTCCTCTTCCTCCTGGCTATTGAACCGCTAGCAATTGAGCTTAGAGCCAATACCAACTGGACCGGTTTCGTTTGGCCAGAAGGGGGAGAGGACCGCCTTTCGCTCTATGCGGATGACCTTCTCATATACCTCATAACCTGTCTCCCTCATTCTCAGGGAATATCAGAATTTTGCGGGCCTAAAGGTTAATGAAGCCAAAACCATCTTCTTCCCGATTCAGGGGGGCGAGTCTGCGATCCCGGAGACCTGCCCATACCATGTCTCTATTAAGGAATTTAAATACCTGGGTATACGGCTTGACCTGACACTCGAGGAGTATTCCCGACTTAATCTACAACCAGTAATTGAGCGGTTCACCAGAGACACCCCCCATTGGCAATCACTTCCCCTATCGCTAATGGGTAGAGCCGCGCTATTCAAAATGATGACCCTCCCCAGGCTGTTGTATGTCCTTCAAAACGCCCCATTCCTCATCCCCCGAGAAACCTTCGCATTCATTGACAAGTACCTACGCACACTGCTATGGGGCGGGAAACAATCCTGGATCGCCCTTGACACGCTCCAGAGATCAGTATGGGAGGGAGGCATCGGTTTACCCTGCATATGCACCTATTACCTTGCGACACAGATAGGGGTGGTAAACGACTGGATGCAGGCAGACCCCACACTGCCACACATCCGTATCGAACTGGAGATCATGGCCCCGTTGACACCGCTGCAAATCCTGTACGCCACCCATTCCCAACTCCCGGCGCTGCCCAAAATGACCCACCATATACGTCGCGCCTGGCGAGACGCACACAAATTAATCGGCTGGAAAGGACAGCCAACGCTATCACAACCCATATGGCACAATGCGCTCCTCCCGGAAATAGTGAGAATGGGCTCCTTTGGCCACTGGCATGCAAAAGGAATACACACACTAGCACAGGTGATACAAGGGGGTCGCCTCCTGGGCTTTGAGACCATCCGAGAACAATTCGACCTGGCACCCATTGACCGATTTCGGCACGCGCAACTAGCCCACGCTATCCGCACCCAATTCCCTGATACCACAATCATACCCCCCCTTCTCCCTGATCGAGACCAATATCCTCCTGCAACGCATCTCCTCTAAGGTCACCTCCACTCTTTACCAGGCCCTCAACTCCTTCGGGGCTACACAGCTAGACGGGCTCAAAGCAAAGTGGGAAAGGGACGTAGGTCACCTCGAACCTGAAGATTGGGTTGATGCATTAATGTCTCCTAGAGAAATTGGTATGGAATCCAAGCTTAGGCTAATACAGTTGAGAATCCTCCATCGCTCATACCACTCACGTGCTGTAATGGCCAGATGGGGTGGACTAGAAGACGGGACATGCGTTTGATGCAAAAATGAATCTGCCACCTTTTACCACATGATATGGGACTGTCGGGTGTTACAGGCCTTCTGGGAGGACTGTATTAGTACAATCTCTGCCGCCCTGGCGACACCAATCCCCAGGTTTCCCAAAATGGTTCTCTTAGGCATCTGGGGTGAAGTAGACCTGTCAAAATATGGGAAAATGTTTCTGGCAATCGCATTGGGGGCAGGCAAAATACTGATTGCAGCTAATTGGGGATATGCCGACCCACTGTGCCTGAACCGTTGGAGTAACGAGCTGGACAGGTGTGCAGCTTCAGAGCGCCGGATTTATAACGCACGGGGCTGCCCCGGTAAATTTGAAAAAATATGGGGTAAATGGCTAGATGCTCACTGAGATCCGCTGGTGGGGATAGATTAATATTACTGTTAGCATTGGTTACCTGCCTTGTTTTGTTATTGTCTCACGGTCCTCGGCCTTATGGGCTTCTTCTAACTGTTATTAATGCTATGCTGCCTTCATCCTATGTATGCCAATGATCTATGATTATTTTTCTATGTTGTGTTGTTCAAACTCAATAAACAGAGCTATAAAAAAAAACAATAACAATGGAAATAAACATAGGGGTAACAGTATTGTTGATATAAGTGTTAGTGCTGATCATAACCGGTACAATACGAAAGCGAGAGTCTGTGCACAGTTGCCAATGAGGGGAACAGTGGAAAGATTGTTTCCAGAAAGTCGAGGATTGTTCAATAATTCAAACCAATATGATGTTATTTTCAATAGCACTGTTAAAGCTGGCACCCCTAAGAGCGTCTATAGAATAATGAAGAGGGAAGTACGGCAAAAATATGATACTTTTTAAGGGTTGGATTTGGATGTGATTGAGGATATATCCCATCCCGAGTTTACCAACTCCTGGTACACAGGCATGAGTGGTGTGGGAAGAAACGTTGTGAATGGAAGCTGTTATTTGTGCTCACTCATTCCACAAGTGTGAAGTGGCTCCCAAGGTGTTAGTACTGCAAGCAGTCCCCATTATAGAGGCACAACGCCTAGTTCAACTTGCGCTATGCAGAATAAAAGGAATGTTCCAGGCACACAGAGTGCAAATGCAATTGGTGGGTCCAGAGCTTAAGAAGTGCAACGATAATCCAAACAATGTCAAGTGTGTAGAGTTCCCTATTAGATGGTGAAAGGCCAAAAATATGTTGATAACAAATGGCAGGACACCACACTACCTTGCCTGGCAGAAGGACTGGTCACATATAACAAGGATATGATAGCACGAGTGGACAATTTCTGTGCGCAAATATGGACAGATCGTATCACAAAGCTGACGTGGATTGCAACAATGGAAAAGCTGGTGCAAGTGCACAGGGAAGAAGTGTATGGACTGTGTTTTCACAGCAAGGGTGTAGTCTTTGTCGGCTCAAATGAACACTGCAATAAGACTCTCCTCATTGCAGACATGAAGAAGGGAACAGCAGATGTAATGGATTACTACTGGGTCTGTGGCCAACTAGCTTATTTGCACCTCCCACCATTATGGAGGGGTTGTTGTACGCTAGTCACGCTGCACTCAGTGCTACTAGTAATCCCAGAATAACATTTGAAGTTGGAAGAACTGCCTGCCGAGGAACCAACTGGCTCCCTGTATTCGTAAAAGAAGAAGAGAAAAACCTGTTGTCCACACAAGAGTGCCTCATCCTGCCAGGGAAAGTACAGTTCCAATAACTAAAGAGGACGAAAGATTGAATTGTATATCTAAAGACTGTTCTGCATTGCTTGCTGAAATACAGAAGAATATAGGCTTTTCAGCTCAGCAGAAACCTTTTTCACATCTCTACTGTTACCGGGAGTGCAGGCTTCAGAAAATGTTAAATGGTTGCAAATTGTGCGCTGGAAGCTGGTCCAGCACACAAACCATACAGAGAATGCATTCAACGTGATCAAGGTTGAGTTGCATGCATTGAGAATTATGACGATGAAAACCGCTATGTGGTGGACATGTTAACAGCAATGGAAGGCAGGGTTTGCAAAAAACTTGGTGATTCCTGTTGCACGTTCGTGCCCTCAGAGGATACAGAGAACGTGTCATTATCCCACATCATTGCAGCTGCCCATGGCCTGGGTGTTCGTATAAAGAAGGGGGGAGGAGTACATGAGAGTGACTGGTTCACCATGGCATTTTACTGGGCCCTGTCGTCATTCGGAGCAATGAGGATGTTGGTGCCCATTATCGTGTTCATCCTTGTAATTTTCTGCATCTGTCAATTGGGCCTTCCATGTTGTGCCAATGTGGCACCCAATAGTGCAAGAATGATGGTGTCAATTCAGGTTTCAAAAGCACCTCGCAAGACAAATGATCAGTGAAGTACAAACTGATCATGCACAGTGTGGCCCTAAGCATGAAATGCTCCCCATCCCATGTGGAAATTAAGTTGATCACCTATATTACACTATCATTACTGCACCCCCTGATATAGAGAATTATACAGAGGTTTGGGTGGACCTGGCGGGGGATAGGAGATGCATCTATATGACTTGCTCAACTGAGGAATATGCATGTAGGGGGGGGAGTGTGTGGTCAGTATGCATGGTGTGGTTACTGTGAGAAACCTGTAGCTGTCTCCCTGACTAGTCCCGGTATCTGTCATCCAGGTGGCCAGGACACGGCCATCGCTATTGATTCCAGTTCCTGGCGGTGGACCAGTGACGGAGGATCACATAGATGGGGGGTCCTTGGGGAGTGGGAGTGGGACACCGATGGGTGAGATGTGGCATCCCCCTTCTTTCAATACCTTTTCCCCATCTTACCACGTAGGATATTCCAAAACACTGCCCCCTCCTTTTCCGACATGAACACTTTCGCACAACACGAAAGACAACGAACTAACACCAGAGCCTTTTACCTGACATGTCCCAATACAAGGGTGAGGCAAAATCAGGTAATTGAACAGAATCAAACACACCTGATAGCCCTTTCCCTTCCCCACAGGGATAAAAGGTGGAGCATGAGAGCACAGAATGAGCAAGGCAGACCGCACAACGTGAGAGCTAACTCAGCAGGCAGTTCAAAAGGAGGCGAAATACGATGCATACAGAGGGGGTGACAAGGAGAGAAGCGACCTTGCCCTTTCCGACCAAGACCTGTGAAACCTCCACAGAAGGAAACCTAAGACTGAGAACAATGGTCAGTGTGTATTGCAACATATGTCTATGATACACAAGACCCTCATCTGCTGATAACCAAGCCGGGGAGAGACACTGGTCTCTGTGGTACCAACCTTGACTCGAAGGAGAAGAAAGCCAAGCAGCTCATCACCGCCGGTGAGTCGAGGGGAGAGTCAATAAGAAACTGAACTGTGTTGAAGCAGCTAAATTTGAACTTTGAAAGGTTGAAAGGAACTATTGAGAAAGAGGGGGGGAAACCTGCAACAGAGGTGTCCGGCACCAGGAAACTCTGGGCGATTACCCTATGATAAGAGACTACTGCAACCAGGAGGCCTTGGGATGAGGCAAAGAGAGGTCAGGGTGGTCATACAGGGGTCTTGTAAAATCCCCTGCACCGTCGAAATGTCTTTTTCCAACAGATGATTGTGAAAGAAAGGGAAAATAATCCTGCTTGGTGAATTGAGTGCTTGAACAGAGTGTTGCAAAAGTTGGCAAGAGTGATGAACTCGGTGGAGGGATGCAAACGTGACAGGGCGAAGTCTAACGTCCCAAAGTGAACTGTCTGTAGAAGGTGGCGAGAGTGAACCCGGCAGAGGGATGCCAACAACCAGAATAGTGTGTGTACCGAAGTGAACCCGACCAAAGGTTCTCCACAGTGATATGTTTGTGTAACAGTTGGCAAGAGTGAACACGGCAGAGAGAAGCCAACAATCAGGGGTGAAGCCTGAAGAACTCTTTAAAAAGACATTAAGACTCATGAAAGTAAGAAGCATTGGAAGACTAGGGAAAGTGAATGCTCCCCCTTGTCAAGTGGGTCCAAGTCCAGTCGAGGGAGATCCAGCAGTGAAAAGTCCTCCCCTAAAGCTTATTGAAAAAGGAACATTTTGTGTGTTTGTTTGTTGTTGTATACATCAGGCCCTCGAAGGCAAGAGACTTTTTATTGAAAAGAAACGTAACCATCGAAGAACCCGATTGCTGGAACGGAACTGTCGGCTTGTGCTGCGCAAGCTCGAGCGTGTGCTGTGCTCCAAGGCCCACCTTGTCCCGTGCTGAAAACGTGGGTATGGAAGAACCTTGGAAATCACATCCTGACTTATTATTTGTGAACACTTCTTTCTTTATTGAACCCTTACCTCACACTCTTCTTGTAATTATTTGTAAGTGATATCAAGAAGTTTGTTACTGTAGAAGTAATGAAAGGGGTGAATGTTGGGAAGGGGGTGACCCCGTCCCTTACCCTAAGTGCTTTCGAGTAAGACGAGAGGCATTCAAAGCGCTATGATGGGCCAGGGGGCAGGGGTGGCGGTGGTAGGACCCCACCCCAATATAATCAACACACATAGCATAGCCCAAGGTGCGAGCAAGACTGCCATTCTGTATCAATGTTAATGCATGACAGTGCATTCTGTGTAGATGTTAGTAATCATGTTTGGAGACAAGGCCTATACAGCAAATGCAGCATTTCATGCACTAGGCCCTAATTGTGAGACAAGGAAAACTCCAGCCATGCCCTAGCTCCTGCGAGGACAACCCACACCCCCAACTGCCATAAAACAAATTCATTGTTCTAACAGTGTAGAAAAGATGTTTTCTATCCATACGGAATGTGCCCTACAAGGCTGAAATCATAGCCCGGCACCTGGTGGGCATGTTATCTCACACTGGCCAAAGCATGACCCAGCCCATCTGCAGGCGATCACGAGTCCATATAACTGAATAAACCTAAAGTTCTCTGAATTCCATGGCACCAAGTGCCCTTTGACCACCATCCCCAAAATTACAAGTCCTGAAATGTTCAAAGAGGATGGACAGTGCACGTCTTTCAGTGACAATCATATGATTTGTATTATGAGGTGCAAAGTGGGATAAATGATAGTTCAAAATGAGGTGGAGACCTTGGACCCGGATGGTGCAGAAGCGAGTGAGTGAAATGTGTATGTGGAGGTTAGAGTTCCCCAGAACCTCCTATGAGCCATACTTGAATCCTGCCAGGTGCACAGTATAATGATAAAGTAGCATTGTGTTAGGAGTGTAGTTAATTTGTTCTTTGACCTTTGTTGGTGAAGAAGATGATCTCTGCGGCACCCACGTGATGGAAGATGGACGGACTGGGCTGGAACCAATGACTTGGCATCACTTATGGGGCAGGCGGATCCTGTATAGGCACACACCAAACAGCCGCACACGGTTTTACGGTATATGGTTACGTCATTGATGAAAATGTGTTTCTTTATAACATGCTGCTTGTATTATTTTTCAGCAGAAACGTTCTTAGATGCAGAGTTATTTGCTGTTGCTCTCACCTGTGTGTGAGATTAAAACTTGTTATCCTTACAAGATTGACTTGGGCCTTTCTTTCCTAGCGGGTTGTTTTCTCTCTGGTGTGAGCGTCCAGGGACTTGCCTTCAATACATATGATTTATAATGTTAAAAGCTAAATACATTCATGAACACCAAACACAATAAGTACTCACATGCTGTGGGTGTTCCATGTAATTTATTTACTATGATAAGATCAATATTTGGCTGCAATATACTTTATACAATGGCCATAACTGTATCTCCATTCCATTCCAAGGAGCATTCTTTTTTGACTCTTTACAATCAAATACGTTTTAGTCCCTAACTCTTTTTCAAGCCCAACCTGTCACAGAAGTAGATAATGTATTCTCACATCCGTGTGGGAGGGACATGATTCCCTGAAATAACTTATTGTAGCATATTAGCTCTTCCGAAATAATCTACTTTATATCCTGCACCAGAAATAACGTCAAAGCTCACAGCACTACTCTGTGGCAGACCAGGGCATTTGCATTTATTGCAATATACACCTTTAATACAATGTGTTGCTCTGGATGTCAACGCATCACTTTTATGAAAGTAGGTTACTGAAGATGTTCAAATATGAACTGATTTGCATAGTCGTGTATGGGCTTCTGAGACTCTACGTGCTCTCCAAGTGACTTATTTAATTGAGTGAGAGATGACTCTCTTTCTAAATTCTTCCCAATTTGCGCTTTCATTCGGCAGTCAAGGTAAGTCGTGTCTCTTGTATTTTTAAATGCCCTCAGCATGCAGACGTAGCCATTTCATTGGTGAACTAGATATTCCTGTTATTAAACTATGTTATTAAAATTGAATAAGTGTACATTGTAAACCTATATTTCCCTTGATCAAATCACATCTTTCACTCATAGTTCAGCTACACATACACGCATATACACACACACACACACACACACACACACACACAGTCTCATCTCCTCATCTCAATCATCAACCTGCCAACCAACCACCTCAGTTCTGAAAGTTTTGAATCTCTCTCCATCACATGATGTCTATGTGCACTTCTCAGACTTACCTATGATGACAGTCACATCACTCTGAATTCACACCGACTATTAGCTAGCATATAATTAAAATGCGTTACCCTTTGCTCAGTTTACCTCTTCACGAACAATTTCTGTGACAAATACATTCATAATGTGACATAACTCAGTCAACAGAAGGGAGAACATACATATTGCCAGTTTACTATAAGTTTGTTACACTGTGAGTAACCTCTGAATGACTCTCACAGTCATGCGCCTAACATACATTTGAATTCTGTTCTTCCATTGCTATTGATCTTCCCTGTCTGCATTCTTTTTAATCCCACTTAATCTGTTAATTTTCCTCATTACCTAAACAACTTTGTCACCTTTGTCACCTTGATTGTTTCAGTCTCAATTACTTCCTTTTAATTATTTTTCAATCTCGCCATTCATATAATTCATCCTTAGTTGCCCCATTACTCGTAATGCCTTTGTGATGCAGAATCCCAGCTGTGCTGTATTGTGACAGAATTCGGACAATGCACCTTCTTTCAAAATAGCTGAGCAAACAGGAGGGGAGCACACATGAAAGAGCTAGGACATAGTATTGTGTAGGTGGGAGGCATTGGGAGACAGTGAGGGTAAAGGATGGTGTATGTGGATTGTCATTTGAAAAAGACAGCAGCCAAAGTGGGATTCTGCAGTTTGTGATTCTAGATTCGGATTAACCGGAAGGGTCGCATATATTCTGCTTCACCATTTTGTGTGCCCCTTCATCATGAAAAACATGTGCTTGCTTGTTCCACCACTCTGGGACGTTCTACCTTTTTTTCTACCTCTTTATCTTTCAGAAAACTGTTGACCAATCAACTTCTATTGCTTGTATTTTCATCCTCTGGATGTATGTTGGTTAATTGGGTTTGCAACTGATATTCACTGACTTCTACTTTGCCCTATGGGAACGTTTTGTACAACACACTTAAAAAAGTAATATGTTCATGCTGTCAGGTTCATTTAATGTAATTGAAACACACATTTACTAAAGAAAATGTATTATTTATAGCTGTGTTATGCCTATAATGTACATATCACTTAAATTGTACTGAAACAAAATATTTAAATACAAACAGCACTTCTGTAATATAGATGATAAGACTTCTATATATAATCTGTGAGAGAAAGTAATAACATAATGTCGCATGCACCAAGGTTACACAGAAGACTAAAAAATAGCCTGATTCACTGAATTATTTGCGTGAAAAACGCAGATTTGCGCGACTTTCTGCCCGAAAATCCCAATATTCAAACAGGAATTTTCCAGCAGAAAGGCGCGCAAATCTGCGTTTTTCACGCAAATAATTCCATGAATCAATTTGAACAAGCACAGTGCACTATACATGTTAAGTTTACTTTGTTTTTGAAGTACTACATTTCTGACATATGATGCAACAGAATTGCAACATAGCCCAGTTTTCTTTTTTGCATGTCAAGTGAGAGATGGTCAAGTGCAGTTCCCAAGACTTGTGTTTATACATCTCTTTTATACATCTCTCTGGTAGAACAAAAGCCTTTCATTAATCAGTAACTCATTTATTATCTTAGCCAAACAGATACAGCTGTGCATATTCAGAGTATATTTTGAACTATAAAAATACTGGAAAACAGGCACTGTTTGCATTTAACAATTCACACTTTTGTGTTGTCTTTTTCTAACATGCTATGGGCGAAACCAGAGTCATGAATCGGCTTCTTAGTAAGACAGTGCATCAAAGGACAAAGTTTCCAAGCATAACTTGACCTGTTGACCTCAGGTAGAGCCATAACCCATTAAACAGTTTGTGGCTGTTGCATAGCTTGTGACCTCAGAGGCCTAAACCAGGTTTTAAATGAATATTTAATTTTGATGGAAACATGCAATTCACAGAAATATATTTGGAAATAAAATAATGGTACTGATTTAACCTGCACCCAAAATAAAATTATATTATCGGTCATAACTACGGAACGTTTTGCTTTGCTTGATTCAAAGGCAGCAAACAGATTTGAATTTAGTGAAGTGTTCTCCATAATCTATATATAAACATGTTATATTAGTATGTGATAGTTATTATTAATCCCTTAAAAGCCAAGTCCCCCCGCCCCCAGTGCCAAGGCCTTTTTTGGTGATTTCTGTATGTCGCCATTCAATCCCTTATAACTTTTTTGTTGCATGAGATATCTCAGCCAAATTTGGACCCTTTTCTTGTCTCACATGTAGGCGGTCATAACGCCACTAGGGAATCCTAGTTTGCTTTAGGGGGGTGAGAGAGAGTATCCAAAAAGGGAAAAAATGTGGGTTTTTTCAGAAAATGTCAATAAAATGATGTATCAAGAAGCCTGTGGTTTTTACCTTGTAAGAGCTAGGAACAAATGGTTTGCTGTGCTGAATTCACCATTTTCTAGGCGTTCAAGAATAGGTTGAGTGGAAACTAAAAAAACATATTTTGATATGGTTACCAGCCGTTTTGAGAGATGTAGGCGATTTTACCCTTTTCTTTCCAATAGGGCATGCGTGTACGGAATGGAAGAGACGGGTAAGAATGCTGAATGGGAGGACAGAAAGGCATACATTTCTGAAACTTAGTGTTAGGGAGAATTCTCACCCAAGTGCTACATTCCCTCTACCTTAGAGCCCTCCAGCTCTTTTGCTATATTTTGGGGCTCTGAACTTTTCATTTTCATTGTGTTTTACTTTTGTGTTCTTTGGTTATGGAGTTTTAAAACAACTCCATAGGCATCATCTTTTTCTGTGTGTCACACAGCACCTTCAGTCCAGTGACACAGGGATGTCTTTCAGACTTCCGAAGTTTTAAATACCTTCTCTGGGACAGACTACTGTCTCTTTAAATTTACTGACCCAGGACACACTATCTTCCTATAGAGTGTTTGAGGGTTTGCCTAGCTTCCCCTGAGTCAAAAAACTCATGTAAAAGTCAAATGTTACCCATTCCTACTTTAAATGGCTGGTGGCAGTGGTTTAGATAAAACTACCATGATTTTTCCCAACCTCTAACAACAGTAGCTAAAAATCAGGTCAGCCATGCTTTTCAATATGGCAACCCAGACCTATCTGTAAAAACAGACTCTGGTCCTCTTTTTTCACCATTTCTTTTAGGAAAGATTCTCCTTGTGTTTGTCTCTGCACGCCAAACCAGGTTTGGTCCCTTTGTTTGTTGGCCTTTGGCGGGCTTCAGTGCTGAAGCCCTCCTCTGGCGCCTCAGTGTCTGGGTTGGACAGGATGTGAGGGAGGTGCCTGAAACTCCCTGTGCTTAGACTCCTAGGAGACCTGAATGCACTCTGGCGTGATGGGCCAGCTGGCTGTCCGGCAAGGATAGCCACCCTGCTGTGTGAGTGACAGCCAGGCTGGAATGAAATAGGGAAAACTGTTTAAAAGCAGGTCTCTGGGACTTGGAAAGCAAAGTCGACCACTGGAACGAAAGAACCGAAGACGAGCTGAAGGAAGAGGACTGCTGCAACTCCTGGATGCCCGGTGAAGCTGTGCTGCAGGTCCGAATTGCCTAAAACTCCATCGACAGAGAAGCCCTAAGGTTAACTTCTTCCCTTGAGTTTGGTGGGAACAACCAACTCGCAGGCCACCTGGACACGATCCCCATCTGGTCAAATTTTCATCAGAGTGCTGTTGATAACCGGATAGCCAGAGGGAAGGAAACCAGCTTGTGGACTTTAAGGCACTCACACCTTAAACCAACGTCTTGCTAAAGCTTTTGTCCTCATTCCTGGGCAGTGCAGGTACCTCCCGATGTCCTCCTTCTTGTCTCTATGACTGAAGGTCAGGAACAGCAAGATCTGCAGGAACTTCCAGGAACAACTGCCTCAGCTACAGCGTTTCTTCATTAACAAGGTACTTTGCAATCGCAGTCCGGAAGTCTTTTCAAGATTCCGCGAGAGTTTGTGGAAACTTTCTCAACTTCGAAGGCTTGTCCTTCCCTAAATATTCCTCAAACTTTTCACCTAGCCAAATTCTTATAAACTCTGTGGCAAAGACTTAACCGTTTACTACCAGAACTGTGCTATCCTATACAAAGACTCTGAACCATTGACTTTGGCCCAGGCCTACAAATTGAATTGCTGGTTGTAGTTAACTGAAACGCTTTGCCCTGCCTATGAATGTATTTGGCTGTCTATTCTTATAATCTTCTCTTTTTACCCCTTTATTAAGTATCTGACGGGCCATTTTGCTCCCACTTCAGGGGAGCTAAACTTGTTCATTTACTTACAGGTTGTATTTTTGTGGTTTATTAGGGTGTGATATTGACCTGCTTGTGCTAGTGTAATTTTTTCAAACTGACTGAGTATATATATGTATATTATTTTACCAAGAAACCTTGAGTAAGTGTTTGTTTGAATCACTGTATTAGTTCGTCCTTTGTGTAACTTGATCTACTGCTCACTTAAACTCGTGAGATAAGTCTGGCTGCTCAGCCATAACTATCATTTTACTGTGCAGTACAGGCTTGAACCAAAGGTGAAATTGTGCTTACACTTGTAGTCTTAATTGCATGTAGTGTTCCCAAAGGGAAAAATTCCATAGTTTGGGGAAAAATTGGGAACATGACCGAAAAAAAGGTATGTGGTGGACATGTTTGGCCTGGTAAGGCAATGGCTTCTGTGAAATTTGAGAAAATCAATGCTCCGCTACATTCCCCCGACTCTTCCAGTTAGGAAATCGCAAGTTTTTTTAAATGTTTCACAAAACAAGCGATACCACATACCAAAAACGGACCCATGGTTCACAGGTTTTTTATGCTGACGGCCTAAACAGACGTACTTAGCATGTGTAAGTAAAGAAAACAAATGTGGTGAGGAAGGGCACACATACATTTTATGAAAGAGCACAGGCAGACCTTTTGAAGGGTAGGTGACTTGTGCAGGTTATAAAAGTGTATGGTGCCTAAAGCAGCGACTAAATGTAGGTCACATTTGCGAAATGAAAGGGTTGTGTGACAAAGTGCAGCAGCAAATGGTCGAACATGTTATGAAAACCACGCAAACACAAAAAATGACCTACCTTCCTGCTTTCCCACAAGTGCCCCGACAAAAATGGTACATAACATGTGTGGGTGCCCCTACCTGGGCGCAAAGGGAAAAGGCTAAACCACTGGTAACCCAAAGTCTTTCGGCAGAGCACATTTTGCGGGATTTTGCTCATGTGGACAACCTACAGATTTGGGCCTGGGGTGTCGAAGCCACTAAGGAAAGCAGGGAACCCCATGCATTTCCAAACAGAAGATACCCGTGGAAATCCACAGAGGTCTGATCTGCGCGAATCGGCCCAGAATGTATTACCCACAATCACTGGCAAAGTCCGAAATTTGGCAAAAAACCCACAATTTTCAGACATTTCCCTCTGCCCACCTACCGAAACAGGCCGCCAACAACACATGTCCTACCTTCCCGCGTTCCCACAGGTGTCCAGACAAAAACGGTACCTCACATGTGTGGGTGCACCTACCTGGGCCCAAAGGGAAAAGGCTAAACCCCTGGTAACACCAAGTCTTTTGGCAGAGCAGATTTTGCTGGATTTTGCTCATGTGGGCAACCTACAGATTTGGGCCTATGGGGACAAAGCCACCAAGGAAAACAGGGAACACAATGCATTTCCGAAAAGAAGACACCTGTTGGAATCTACAGAGATCTGACTTGTGTGAATCGGGTGGGAATGTATTACCCGCAACCCCGGCAAAGTCTGAAATTTGGCGAAAAAACACAATTTCCAGACATTTCGCTTTTCCAACCCACTGAAACACGCCACCAACAACACATGTCCTACTGTCCCGCATTCCCACAGGTGTCCCAATGAAAACAGTACCTCACATGTGTGGGTGCTGGGCGCAAAGGGAAAAGGATAAACCACTGGTGACCCCAAGTCTTTTTGGCAGAGCAGATTTTGAGGAATTTTGCTCTTGTTGACAACCTACAGATTTGGGCCTGGGGTGTCATAGACACCAAGGAAAACAGGGAACCCCATGCATTTCCAAAAAGAAGACACCAGTGGGAATCCACAGAGGTCTGACTTGCGTGAATTGGCCCTGGACCTGAATTTATTACCTACAATCCCTGGCAAATTCTGAAATGTGGCCAAAAAAAATACAATTGGCAGACATTTCCCTCTGCCCACCCATGAAAACACACCACCACCAACACATGTCCTACCTTCCAGCATTCCCACTGGTGTCCCGATGAAAACGGTATCTCACATATGTCGGTGAACCTACCTGGGCACAAAGGGAAAAGGCTAAACCCTGGTGACCCCAAGTCTTTTTGGCAGAGCAGATTTTTTGGGAATTTTGCTCTTGTTGACAACCTACAGATTTGGGCCTGGGGTGTCACAGCCACAAAGGAAAACAGGGAACCCCATGCATTTCCAAAAAGAAGACACCAGTGGGAATCCACAGAGGTCTGACTTGCGTGAATCGGCCCTGAATGTATTAGCCACAATCCCTGGCAAATTCTAAAATGTGGCCAAAAAAAACAATTGGCAGATATTTCCCTCTGCCCACCCACGAAAACACACTGCCACCAACACATGTCCTACCTTCCCGCGTTCCCACTAGTGTCCAAACGAAAACAGTATCTCACATGTGTAGGTGAACCTACCAGGGCACAAAGTGAAAAGGCTAAACCACTGGTAACCCCAAATCTTTCGGCAGAGCAGATTTTGCGGGATTATGCTCAAGTGGACAACATCCAGATTTGGGTTTAGGGTGTCGAAGCCACCAAGGAAAACATTGAACACCATTCATTTCCAATAAAGAAGACACCCGTGGGAATCTACAGAGGTCTGACCTGCGCAAATAGGCCCAAAATGTATTACCCGCAATCCACAGTAAAATCCGAAATTTGGCAAAAAACACAATTTTTAGACATTTCCCTCTGACCACCCACCGAAACAGGCCGTCAACAACACATGTCCTACTGTCCCGTGTTCCCACAGGTGTCCCGATGAAAACAGTACCTCACATGTGTGGATGCACCTACCTGGGCGCAAAGGGAAAATGATAAACCACTGGTAACCCCAAGTCTTTTGGCAGAGCAGATTTTGCAGGATTTTGCTCATGTGGGCAACCTACAGATTTGGGCCTAGGGTGTCAAAGCCATCAAGGAAAACAGGGAACCCCATATATTTCCAAAAAGAAGACACCCGTTTGATTCTACAGAGGTCTGACTTGCATTAATCGGCCCAGAATGTATTACCCACAATCCCGGCAAAGTCCGAAATTTGGCAAAAAACCCCACCATTTTCGGACATTTCCCGCTGCCTACCCATCGATAATGAGCACCACACACCGTGGGTAATAATAAGCAGCGCTCAGATACCTGAGGGTTCGTAGCGCTATATAAATGCTAAAATATTATTATTATCTGAAATTATTCCTATTTTAAAAAAAAGATTAGAGTGACCTATCCAATTATCACCCTATTTCCCTTCTGGATGGCCTAGGAAAATCTTTTGCGAAAGTTCTTCAGTACAGTTTAAATCAATTGGTCATAGAAAATGGAGTCGTAAGCAATGCTCAGGCCGGCTTCCATAAATGGACGGGGACTATTTAACAAGTTTCTAGGCTTGTTATAATTATAGATGTACACTATGGTAAAGTGAATCTCCCTTTACTTAATAGTGTTTGATCTTCGGGCAGCATTTGACAGCGTTAATCGAGAATTACTTTGGACAAGTTTAGATAACTTGGGCGCACCACTGAACTTTTTTCCAAGTGATTCAGTCATTACACACAGTCAATTTGGCTACAGTAAGATGGGGATAGATAGGACAAACATTTCCAAGGCTGTGTTTTGGCCCTGTTTCTATTTTCTCTTTTTTATCAACGATATTACTGTAACTTTACTAGAAACCCCTGTGGAGGCCCTGATAATTAACAGTGAAACAATCAGTATTTTGCTTTTTGCTGATGACGTGGTGCTTTTATTGACTTGTCCTATTGGCCTAAGGAATGCATTTAATCCATTTACCAAACTATTTAATGACAAACATTTTAATAATTAATTAAACTAAAACCAAATCCATGACATTCCACTGGAGATCTCCTCTCACCATCAGAATATAATCGAATGGCGTAGTTAGAACAAGTCTCACATTTTGACTATCTGGGTGTACGCTTTAACAATAAAGGAACCTAGAACAACCAGATAGCAAAATCAGACTTGATCCTAAAATTTTGCTTATTGTGCATTCAGTTTTAAAAACCTTACACAAATTCATCAACATTTAATTACAGTTAATTTCATTCATACGACATACTAGCTTTAAAACCTTAATTTTTTCATTTAAACACATTACCAAAAATATATAATAATAAAAGCAGGAAAACAAGAAAAATGAAATAAAATGAAACATACACAATCAAACCTCCATCACCATTGTTTCAAATTGTGCCATAACCATGGCCACCTCCTTTTTGGTCCCTACTCCAAATCTACCAACTTGATCATGGACGCATATTGAAACAAGGACTTACTCAGCTGGTACATCATACTAGACCAGCACAAGTCCCAAATGACGTTCCCTGTGTTATGACCATAAAGATCTGTAAATATTCTGAAGCAGGCTATACGTTGACTAGTTAGCTCTTCACAGTACAGTAGCAAATGCTGAAGAGATTCGCTATCTTCTGAGCAAAATCTACATCTGCCATCCTGAAATTCTTTGTCCTTCCATTTGAAGTGATTAACCATAGCTGGCAGAATATCAAGCCTGACTGCACCTTCCTCTGGTACTCATTGTCTATAGGTCTGTTTGCAAAGCAGGCAGCGTGTTATTTCTAAAAAGGCTAATTAGAGACTTGGCATCTTCTGAAGTCTGCAGACTTGTCAACAGTTTCACTGACTTTTAATCTACGGTCTACGAACCTTTAGATGAGACCTCCTGATTTGTTATCCATTGGGGTGCTCCAGAGGCAAATCGTTGTTGTCTATCCTGGCATTGCCATCCCCAGATAAGCTTCTACGGTACTGTAATTGGTGCATACTGCAGTGCTCCACAGCATGGCAGAGGGTGGCTTTGGGGTGATGACACCGTTTCCTGGGATTGCAGAGCCACATTGGGCTCATTGGAAATACACAAGTTGTGGTAAGCAATGAACAAGCTTCTCCAAATTAACCTACTGTAGATCCAGGCCATCATTTTGAAACTGAAGGCTTTCAACCAACTCATAGAATGGGAAAGGTT
Source organism: Ambystoma mexicanum (assembly GCF_040938575.1). Taxonomy (NCBI): domain Eukaryota; kingdom Metazoa; phylum Chordata; class Amphibia; order Caudata; family Ambystomatidae; genus Ambystoma; species Ambystoma mexicanum. The sequence continues at coordinate 11,268,938 of NC_090937.1, forward strand.
GCTTATTTGCACAGGCCACACAACTGTGATGTTTTATATGAACAAGCATGGGAGGGATACACGTAAATGTGCGGTGCATTCTAGAGAATACACAGAACAGAGAAGGGTAGAAGGGGCATACAAATGATCAGCCTCATCCAAGGTGTTAGGAATAAGGAGGCTACCATCTCTATGAAATTTCTGATAAAGTCTCCAGTCGACTCTGAGTCTTGCATGCTCAGCAGCCATGACATATGAGGCACAGACCAATAACAAACAATTTTAATTTAGCATTTGTTATATAGGCTACCAACCCTGAGGCATCTGAGCACTGCTATTATTACCCACAGTGTATGGTGCTCATTTATCGACCTGGGAAGGATGAAAGGCTGTGTTTGGCCCTGCCAGGATTCGAACATGCGTCAGCAGGTTCTGCACAGATGTCAAAGCGAGCGTTCTACTCTCTGTGATATCTGACTGCTTCATGTGACCATGCACCGAAGGTAGACAGCAAGCCTGCAGAGCTGATCTGGAAGCAGAGAGATGTGGACCACAGGAACAGCTGTCTTGTCTCCAGTGTGTACCCTAAAAGATGAAGGCCACACACAGCTAAGATAAAAGTAGTGCATTCATTGAGTCCCAAACAGCCAACTGGAAAACAGTGCACTCATCCACTGTCTGATCTTACACTCAAATTATAATCCTTCAAATGACATTCTGCATGACACAACATCCAGAATGTCACACGGGAATTAGCACAACAGACCTTGCTTGTAAAAGATAGTTACAGCTCCAATATTCTGTCCTAAACATTAATGGGCCCTAAAGGCACAGGAATATGGCTCCAAGGTCTGTGTTTCATAAGTGCATTTTTATGTACACCTTTTGTCTCCCTTGATGGGGCTGTTAACTCTCCATAGACACCCACTTCACTCTACTTCTTTCCACCCTTGTGTTTTATATTAATTATTTCTTACAAATTGTGTTACCCATGTCCATTTTTTGATTTTAATATAATTTTAGGAAGTGTATATTTACTAAACCACTTGTTCAATGCAGATAACGGCTGTGAAGCAGCAGGAAGGTGACATATAGCATTCCACATCCCCAAAATAATTAAATAACATAGTTAGTGGTACCCAGTTCAGGAGACAAGGACACATGGCCCATTGAAGACCCACAAAATCAAACTCTACAATACTTCAGAACCTATGATTACCATGCTGGGCTCTATTAACTGGACATGGTAACCAAAGCACTGTTTGAGTAGAACAGGCAAGGCTGGATTATGCAGATTAACTCCCAGAAGATCCCAGCCAAGCAGGAAGAATTGAACCTCCTGCACCACTATTACCATCTCCATAAAGATCCTTGTAGGGGTCAAGAACTTCCAGGCAGCCTAGTCCAGGGCCTTGCACCCAGTGGAGCCACTGTCCAAAAGCCATCCTCATTTAAGAGTGCTCGTAGTATCTCCTAGCTTCCCCGCCTATGGAATTTGGGTGTTTGCAATTATTTGGGGTTTTCAGAGAAAATGCTAGGGTGTGTGCCTGTCTGCAACTTACAATCATTGTGTGACTACACCTAGGCAGTGTAGGAAGATCTCAAAGCATAAGGTGCCAGTCAGCCTCTGCAAACAGGCCCTATGATGAGCAGTTCTCCTAGATTGTTTTCCTTAATGTTGAATATCTCCTTAATGCAGCTAGCTAGATGTGCATTATTTTACAATGTTATCTCTCATTTTAATTTCTCACACTCTATTCAAGTGGCTTTTTGAACCAATTAATTACATACACATTCTCTCTTCTCCAACCAAAGTTTATCTGGCATGAATCACGGTGGGGAGATCCCTTTGTCAATCTTTCCTTATATGTACCCCCAGTACTCATTCTGCATGCACCCAGACCTTGGCTCTGGCTCGCTGGTCAGCTGGTTTGGCTTTACCAGAACACCCTCTGGCTATCAGCAGGAGGACTTCCAATAGTCTCCCTGTAAGTCCTAGGAATTCATGAGCAGACCTCAAGACAATCACACATCAACAACATGACTTAGAGTAATGCCACAATTTGTATTTGTATTTGTATTTGTATTTATTTATTTGTAATGCGCACCAAACCCAAGGGTAACTGGGCGCAGAGGCAGCAAGAGGGTTGCAAAGCTTTGTTACATACAGTAAGGTGAGGTCCAGCTGGGGTTACATTGCCGGACGTATCACACCAAATAGGATGGGTAGAGCATGTACATTAGAGGCAGTAATATACATATTTACATTCAATGAGTAAGCTAGAGCATATATATTCGGGCAGTACTATAAACATATTTACATTCAATGAGGAGCCACAATCACATTAGTAATGACCTCTGTACATGTTCTGTCAGCCAACAAGGGAATCTCCCTGCCTTGTTTTGATTACATTTTCCTTTGGTCACAACACAGGAAACTATTCATTTGTATTTTATTTTGTATTTTATTTATCATTTATATAGTGCTTTATGCCAAAGCGCAGCACAAATCAAACTTACAGTACAATAAAAACAGGATAAAAGCAAGTACATAATTTTTGAAAATATTACATCAGTGCTGGAGGAAATGGTTCTTAAGTGTAAAATTAAATTAAGAATTGAAAGGGATAGAGTGAAGAGAGAGATGTAGAGCATTCCAGTGAAAAGGCGCCAACAGTGAGAAGGAGCAAAATCATGATTGGGCACAGGGAGGACAGGGAAATGATAATAAGATTTGAGAATGAGAACGGGAAGGTACGTAAAAGATATAGGAGATGAAAGATAAAGAGAAACAAGACCCTAAAGAGATTTAAAACAATATAGAGAAAATACATTTTGAGATGAGAGTGAAATGAAAGCCAACCAAGAGAGGATAAAGACGAACAGATAGAAAGTATCCTGAGGAGAAAGTAAATTTAAAACACAAATAGAGCAAGACATAGTAGAGATGTGATGAGAAAAATATAGATCAATGTAAAGATAAAGACCAAGGCTACAAGAAGTAGGAGACATAGGAAATAAAGATTGGGGAAAGGAAACAACAGAAAGAGAAGAAAGTGGAGAAATAGTGTGACCCAGAAAGATAAGATCCTCAGTTCTGGAGGCATTGAGAACAAGAAAATGATCGTACATTCAAGATTTGATAGCAAGAAGACAAGAGGAAAGATTATCCTTAATCGAAGAAGTAACAGAAGAAAAGGACAGAAAGTGTTGGGTATCATCAGCATAGCAGTGATGAGATATCCATTAAGATGAAATAATAGCTGCAAGAGGAGATGTGTAAAGAGAAAAAAGTAAAGGGCCTAAAACAGAGCCTTGGGGCACCACGTGAGAAAGAGTTAAAGTATTAGAAACAGTCCCAACCCAAGAAACTGAATATGTTCAATTAGATAGATAAGAATGAAACCAAGATAAAACAGAACCAGAAAAGCCAAAGGAAGAAAGAGAAGTTAAAAATAAAGTATGATCCAGCGTGTCAAAAGCAGCTGATAGAACCAAAAAGATAAGAAGAGAAGAATGTGTGGAATAGCAAGCAAAAGCACAGAGTCACAGACAGAAAGAAGAGCAGTTTCAGTAGAATGAAGAGGAAGAAAAACTCACTGGAAACAAGGAAGAATAGAGTTATCAGAAACAAAGAGGGGAGTCCTGAGAATAAACAAGACGTTCAAGTAACTTAGAAAGATGGGAAGAAGGGGAATAGGTCGGAATTTTGAAGGAGAAGAAGGATCTAAAGAAGGTTTTTTCAAAATAGGAAGAATGGAAGCATGTTTGAATAGGGAAGGGAACATCAAAGTACGAAGAGAAATATTGAAAAGACAGGTAAGATAAGCAGAGAGCAATATACTTTTGGTATAAGCAGTGATCGAAGTGTACAAAAAAGTAGTGGAACAATGTTCCTCTGCCCCACCCTCCTTTTATGCCCCACCCCTTTTTCTTCTCCCTTCATTCCCCCATACTCAGTCATTCACCCCACCCCCTCTCAATTCAAACCCCCTACTGGGGTCCTTCATTTCCTTCCCTCCACCCCAAAAAGCTGTGATTTACAAAGGTTTTCGCAAGACTAAAAAAAAATGAGGTGAAAGAAGACACATTTAAGTGACCACCATTGCTGTGTCATTGCCCCCTCAGCATGCAGCTTTATGTAGCCTCCCCTTCACTTCACCCACCATTCACATGTTTATGGGTCATGTATATGACTATTGCCATTGATACACCCCTCCCCTTACCTGCAAACACCTCTGTGTCTACACAAGCATCCCTGCCTGGGAATAGGCTTCATTCACAAGCAGTGCATTTAAATAAACGAAGTGCAACCAGCACTTGCGAGATAGCACAATGTGGTTTGACAGAGGATTGTTAACGCACATCATATGTTCAAATCCCCAGCAGGGGAACTCTTAGCTTCTTCTTTCTCGAAAGGTACTCCAGGTCACATAAATGAAGGGAACTATGACCGATTACCGTTTACTTCCCTCCTACTTCGACATCTGGGTATAAGTAATGATGGAATTGGATCACAAAGAGAAGTGGTGGAATGGGCATGTGCTAGCAAAGATATAGGGCCTCATTACACAGAATGCGGTAAGGGTTTACCGGTACCGGTAAGGGCACCGGTACCGGTAAACCCTTACCGCCTTACTACGAGGTCCCTTTGTGGGACCCGACCTTAACGGCTGGTGTAGACCGGCCGTTAAAGTTGGGACCCGCAAAGGAACCTTGGTGCTAATTAAGGTACCGCAATTTGCGGTACTGTAATTAGCTCCTTCCCCATTCCCAATGAGCCCTATGGGGCAAAAATGGGAATGGGGAAGGGCCATGGAGAAAGGGGGAATTACCGCCCCGCCAACCTTGGAATGGGGTGGTAATTCCCCTTTTCTCCATGGTGGTACCGGTATGGTACCGGCAGCAACCATGGTGCTAACAGCACCATGGTTTACCGCATTCCGTGTAATGAGGCCCATAGTATCCAAATAAGAAATCAAAGAAAATTATGAAATAACTGAAGTTGGAGAAGAAGATGTAGAAGAAAAAGAAGAAGGAGAAGGGCAAGATCGAACAATTGGAGCAGAAAGAGTAGGCAATTTAGAAGAAAACAAGTGACAATATCAGACGCAGTTAGAGTAGAGTTAAGTGAATAATCAGGGGATTTCAGAGAGAGAAGACAAGAGTGATTGGAACAGACACCTAGTATAAGCAGATTGAGTAGATAAAATATCCAGGTAGTACGACCATTTAGCAGAAAAAAGCACATTGACATATGATGAGAAGAAAAAGAGAAACAATCTGAATCGGAGCACATTTTATGCCCGCTCCGAAAGCTTGTAGCATTGAGTGAAGATGAGGGAGTAAGCCAGGGTTGAGGTGGCTTCCGAGGGTTCCATGTGTTAATATCCCCGCAAAAATATCGCCATACAAAGAATGGCACTGAATTTATGCTGTATTTATACAGCGATATTAACCCATTGAACCTCCGGGGGCCTCCCCTGTAACCCACATATTATTTTAAAGGGAGTGGGGGAAACCCCTGCAACCCCACTCCCATTTACCCCCAAAATTATCCCCACTTATTATATCACCTATGGCTATTCCCGATGACCATATATATGGTGATATTATTGGTGGGGATAATATTACTTGATACCCTTCCGTGAAGTAGAGACATCAGAGGCAGGATATAAGGAATCAAGAGATGACGAAAGAGAAGAAGAAAAAAGGAGCAGCAAATGAAAAATGAAAAGGGAGATCAGAAATACAAGAAGATACAAACAAGCAAGTCTTAAAAGCACGAAAATCATGACGAAAATAAGTAGATAATTCAGGAGAAGAAGAATGAGTTGATGAAGTAGAGGGACAAATAGAAAAGCAGAAACAGAAGATGTAGATAGTGATGAAGTAAAGATAAGATCAAGACAGGAACCAGACACATGAGAGGGGGGAGTAAGGAGACTAGAAAGATGAGACGAGTTAAGAATTGGAAGAAACAGGAGAGAAGAATGCACAGACGAGAGATGGCGATGAATCACTAAACTAAGTCCATTTGAACAGCTCTCACTGCAAGCCGTAATCCCTTCAGAGAATGGTACATTGAATACTCACTTTCACAGTGCTTAGTGGCAAGAAAAACCCTAGTATAAAGTACTCGACTAAAACATGGTCTTATTACATTGTTTTGCATATATCATACTGATTGCATGTATAACTAATTTTCAAATACATCCTTGCAAGTGGACATGCATGAATGTATCTTTGACATATCTGACAAATGTGCATGTAATTTTCATGTGATTGCATGTTATTAATTGTGCATGTGTTCTGTATATAAAATATAGCAGGCCCCTCAACTGTAGACAGTTGCTCTTGGGGTTGATATACTGATTTATACTAGCCCCTGTTCCATCTCTAGTGATGTGCCCCATAGAATACGGCTGACTCCATGAATAATTGTGGTCCAGCTGTCAGATAGTCACTGACATAGCAATCCCCACTGCGCCTGAGCACTTGTCATACTACGGCTACTGTAAAGTCACTATGCTAGTCATTTCTGTAAATAAATGAACAATCACTTGAAATTTCAGATACAACTTGCATGCAATGTAATGCTCTTTTTACGTTTTGACTGTTGAGAGTATGGTCTGGAGAAGGGTCATTTACCCCTCAGTGTGTCGAAGCCATAACAATGAAAGTAAGGCGCTACACAAGTATCAAGTAAAATAACAAAACATCACTAACACATGCCTTTAATTTCCCTACATGTTGGGAGTTCATTCTGTCAATTTTCTCTTACTGACTTCTCGCACTCTATCCCATTCTCGATCTCCTTGGGCCCCATTTCCCATTTACCTAACAGACTACAATCTGGCAGCAAACCTGGGCGGGGTCACAGTTCTGCTCTACACGGACAAGGTGTGCGTGATAGGGGCAGCTCGGAATTCCCTAAAATGAATGGAATAATGCCCTAGGACAAGGTCCCGGGGTATCCGTAGCCATCACCCCCTTGTTCGGGGGGTGGACAGAGCATGTGAATGCCCTGAGCCATCGCTGATGCCCCGATGAAGGCTTAGACTGTTTGCCATTACCTGCCCTGTCCACCCCTGAACATGAGGGTAATAGCTACGTTTGCACCGATTGGAGATGCTCTGGCTAGTCAGGAGGCCAGTAACTTGAGCATGAATGCACGATTACCACCCGCGTTCTCTCTTGACCACGCATGCCTTTCCGGGCACTCCTCACTCACCTTGCCAGAATTCTTTTTTTTATCATCACAGAAGCCTTTCCCCTTCATCCCACAATGCACTCATTGCTCTACCAATCCGGCAGCACACAAGCCCCATCTGCTCTCACTCCCTCACCATCACCACCATGGAAATATTACGGTTTATAGACATAATTTCGAAATCAAAAATGTCGAAAGTCAAAAAGTCGAAAAAAAAATGTCGAAAAAAATAATGTCGAATTTATATTTATGACATTTTTTTTCGAAATGGGGGGTTCCACCCCCAACCCCCCCTTTTTTTTAACCTATTTTTTTATATAAACTAGAGCCAAAAAAAAATATCGAAAAAAAAAATAATTCGACATTTTTATTTTCGACATTTTTGATTCGACTTTTTTGACATTCGACATTTTTGATTCGATATTATGACTGGACACCAAATATTACCATGCCAGTGGTCATCTGTTTGATTTTTAGGGAAATCGGGACCATGAAGTAAGCGCTGAGCCCCATTTCCAGTTAAGAAAATACATGAAGGGTATACACATCCAAGAGGGATATGTAGACCCTTAATGTACATTATGCTCAGGCTTGGAGGCCAGTACCATCCCTGTCTGCATCTGTACTGAGGGGTGATATTTATACTAGCACCTGTTGGGGGGGTAGGGGTGGCGGCCTGCCAGCCAATTAGGAGGCTAGTAATGGGGTTTTTACCTCATGGTTAAGCCCTCGCTCCAAGCCTTCTCAGAAGTGGAAGCCCACCATCTTTCCCATTGGGATTCAGGTAAGTGCGCCCCCGCTCGTCCCCTTGTCCCATTCCCACCACACGCTAACCCAAATTTCCACATCTCTCACCCACACCAGCCTCACTTACCTTGTGCTGCCTTGTCCGTCTCCGGGAACACTCACTCAGTGTTGCCGGTGCCTCCCTCGCGACAATATCCACCATGGAAAATGGACTACATGTAGTTCCCTTCTCCCTGATCCATGGCGCCCATCTTGGTTGGCTTCTCAAGTTGAACAATAAAAACTTTGTCATCCAGGATAAAATACCGGGATGCTAAAAGCAATAAACCCCTCCCGGGTGGGGTATTACTGAGACCGGTAATGCCACAGGGCATTACCTGACCCAATAGACCCACACCAGGGTTTGCTACTTAATTATAGCCCTCTGCCATAGCATTCTCTGCAAAAGAACTGTCAACATTCCAGCGTTGTAATATAGCAAACAATTTCGGGTGGCTACGCATTTGAGAGCTTAAAGGTTGTGTATAATGTTAAGATAGGTGATGCGGCCACATAAGGGTCACATAGGTGGAGCATGCAAATAATTCTGAAGAATATTCAGACGCAGCCAATGAAGGTCATTGGAAACTCTGGCTCTATTAGAAAAGGTAATTTTGGCTCAGAGGTCAGAGCACAGTACCAGATTTTTAAAGAAGCTTAAGTAAACTTGGATCTTGATTCAGAGTGTATTTGACCTGGCACTAAACTTTGTGCAAACCGCACATCAAACCCACAGTACATCTAATTATAGGGTCAAGTACGAGATTGAAGCCCTTGTCTTTGATCCGTTGCCAAATGGGCATTTCCCTTTAGAACGTAAGTTGTGTGGGTGGTGCTGAAAGGAGATACGAAGGGCAGTGAAAATGTGCAGCTGGCTGGAAATCCTGTAATGAATAACACCAAATCAACTCCGTTTTTCATAATGAATGCATAAGTTGACTGCTGGGGGTGGATGAATCAAAGGGCGATTGTGTGCTGCCATGGACCCTTGAATCCATAAAGAAAAAGGCTCTGCTTCATTAACTGTGTGCTTCTGGACATTAAGATTTAATGTACGATTGGATTAATTCTTCCATTAAATTTGACTATGAGCATTTTATGTATTCGTTTGAACTACATTAATAAAAACTAAGTTGCCGTTGGCGCCTGCTTTCAAATAAAGCAACAGAGCTGATTAACATAACTACACTTACGTTTTCATTTTTAGAAAATGCTGAATTGAATAAAATCGTTGATGAATGTATTGTTAATTCTATGCTTGGTATGATTGTCATAAATGCAAGTCATTTATATAGGCAGGTGACCACCTGCATAGATATTCCATCCATAGTAGGCGAATGGGAGACACTTGCAGTAACATCAGTACCATTAAATTGCATAGTAAAACCGGCAAGTATTGCACCCCTTAGAAGCTGGAACAAGGAGTTATGCACTGATATAAAAACACATATTATCATTATTATTATTTTTCAAGTCATAGCAACTCTCAGCTAAACATCTTCTTCCGGGAAATTGAGTGGTATGTAGTATAGACGGGCCTCTTTTTCCTTTTTTCATGACGGCCCAGGGCAGCATTCCAACATACCTTGATTCTTAGCCTCAAGCTATGACACCTCAAGTAGCCCACAGCTAGTTGATCGATAGTCTGTTAGCACTGAATGGGATTGTGATTCTGCAGAACAATATGGATGCAGTTGTTAAGTGAGTGGTTAGGTATGTGAGGTATGTCTCAGTATTCAGGGCCTGGAACTAGCTGGCTCAGTCCTACACATTGCCCTATGGATGGTTTTCGAGGGAGACCATTTGTTCTGTTGTTGTTTAGGCTACTCATTCCCATGCAGTCCTCATTGTAGTGTTAAAATTCAAACTGTACCCAATGGTCAGAGTGAGCTTTAGGGAGCACTGACATGATTAGCAGTGATAGCTGTTAGAGGAAGAAAAGTAAAAAGACTGGCCTCCATGTCAGAGGCCATCACTTTTGGCAGTAAATGATGGCTCCAGAGACTCTCGTGAAGGCTGTGTTATAGTTGGCATGAGAATCCGTTGCCCTGGTGGTGCTCATAGTGGCTGCCTGTGAGAGTCAGCTGCTTAACAACCTAGGGCCACCACGTGGAAGCTAGAATGAAGACTCATTTCCTTTAGTTTGGCCAGTCAATATCACTGAGACTAACTATGTAACAAGGGTTTATTAACTGCTTCATGAACTAACCAGAATTTGGGAATTTTGTTTAGTGAACTTTTTCCTAATTTGTATTTGTATTTGAGTATTTATATCATGCACATGACGGACTAAACCGTATAGCGGCACAGCTGGAACATACATTGAGACAAAACAAGAGAAGAACCCAGAGCAGTGTCAGCGACAAGGTCAGAAACTATAGTAGGGTATTTACTATTATCTGAACAAAAATGTCTTCTGTGCTTTGCGGAATTGACAGAGTGATTTCAGGGTCCTAATTTCTCTGGGGATAGAGTTCCACAGTTTAGGGCCAAAGACCGCAAATCTTCTGTCTCGCCTTGAAGTGTAAACTGAGGAGGGAACAGTCAGGAGTAAACATTGGGCCTCATTATAAGGGTGGCAGTCATGGTATGAATGGTGCCGGTAAAGCACTGGCACTGTTCATACCGTGCCGCTGAATTACGAGTTCCTCTCGCGGGTACATGACAGCCCGCCTGGCGGGCTGTGCGGCACCCAAGACCAGAACTCGTAATTGCACCGACACTGTTATCAACGGTGCCGGTACAAGCATGCTCCCCACCCCCATTCTGCCCTATAGGGCAGAATGGGGATCGAGAAGCTGGCATTACCGCCACCCGCGAATGGGCAATTACCGGCCCATTCAACTCGTAATGGGCCGGTTATTGCCCAATCGTGGGTGGTGGTGCCAGTAGCGAATTTGGTGGTAGCCGTCCCAGCTACTGCCAAACTCGTAATAAGACCCATTCTCTAGATTGTAGGCACCTAGATGGTTGATAGTGTCGGATCTTGTCTCTCAAGTAGGGTGGGGCCATTCCATTAAAGCATTTGAAGATAAGGCTGGCCACCTTAAGTGTAAACTAGCCAGTGTAGTGCACAACAAAATGGAGAGACGTGAACAGTTTTACCCAGCCAACAAATCAGTCTGATGGCAACGTTCTGGGCTTTTTAAAGGCCAAAGGCCACAGATAGAGATTTAACAGTAAGGGTGAGAGTGAGGACCTACTCTACATCCCATCTTAGTGTCGTCTGAGGTATACTCTCCCAGTCTGACATGCTGTTGACGGTTGGTGAAAAATGATTCAAACCACATAATGGCATGATCAGAAACCCTGCCCACCACTCTAAATCGGTCAAGAAGGATGTGATGGTTAACTGTATCAAAGGCCGCAGACAGGTCTAGCATCACCAATAGCTCACCTTGGTCCTTGGCCTCTAAAAGGTCACCCTGAACAGTCAGTAGACCAGTCTCAGTTCCACACTTAGATCAGAAACCCGACTGAAAAGAATACAGCAATAGCTCTATTTCCACTAAATCCTGCAGCTGGCAGGTAACCACCTTCTCAGGGGTAACCACCTTCTCATGGGAGTCCCGCAATAGGTTGATGGTTGTGGACAGTCTCTAGATCCAGAGTAGGTTTTTTTCAATAAAGGAGTCAAGATGGAGTTTTGTAGTCGTTGGGGCACTATGCCCTGGATCAGGGATGTATTGATAAATGTAGTCATAAAAGGTGTTATTTCCAGACACAGGCGCTTTGCTGCGTATACGGGTAGAGAGAATAAGTAGTTGTTAGTGGGTTTCAGCACTTTAATCAGCGAATATACATAATTCTGCAATAACTGAAGAAAGTCAAAGTGAGCTGATGGGCTCTTGTCCAGTGACTGAATTGGTACCACTAGGGACTGATCATTCACCTGTCTTGGTAAGTTCAAAGCTATGGTCTGAGCTTCAATTGCAATATCATTTTTAATTCCTAAATACAAAACAAACTTCTTCAGAGACTTCTTAATTCCCAGGAAAGTAACATCTATGTTGAACAGCTAATTGGATTTTAAATGTTGCTGGCAGAACACAATGCTTCTGACTAAACATGTTAGCAGTTGATTCTATTACTTATTGATAAAGTGAACACGGTGGCACGATATTTTGCTAAGCATGCTTTGTTTTTTCAGTTGTAGAAGTTGTGAATGCCTTTTCAATATGTCATAGGAGTCCCTCGCACTGCTTCCATCTTCTTTTGCATCACCCTCTCCCTAGCCAGACCTCATTTGTCATTGGTCGCTCATTCACTCATTTTGCACTAATAAAAATCAAGTTGGACATCATGTTAATTTATTTAAATTTTATTTATTTCTTAAAATCAAAGGGAAAACAATACATTTCTGGCACAGAAATGCATACCCAAATTACCATTGTTAACAGAGCAGAAAGGCCATAGGTCCATTACAATGGGATAACAGAACGTGACTTGAAGACCAGATGTTACAGGGGAAGGCGGAAACATAAACCAGGGACGAAGACAGGACAGAATGACATAGGAGCAGTATGGTGGAGGAAGTGCTAAATTAAGGCTGCGAAATAATGGACAAGTGCTCTAGGATTGTCTGTGAAGGGTAGGGAGACAGAGAAAACAGGGTGATGCAGTGCCTAGAGTGCTAAGTAAACAGGTTCTTCAGGAAGAAGGAGAGCTTTGAGTTTCTGTTTAAATAGTGGTAGAGGTGGAGTAGTTCAGAGAAGGTGACGAAGAGGATTCCAGAGTAGGGGAGCAACGAGAGAGAGAGCTGGAAAGAGAGCACTGGAGGCTCCAGTGATGGTAAGTAGGTAAGCAGAAGGCAATGAGGAATCCCATTGGTTTCAATTAACTCTGTACCTTATAGCTGAAAACAAACACAAAATTACGAACACCTCCTTACTGTGCACATATTGCACTGCAAAACTTGACAATAACCAAAGGCCTTCACTAGCAATTAGTAATAATTGGGAAGTATTTCCACTGCCAAACACACTGCAGAAGCTTAATTTGTATAAGAGCATTATAATCCAAACAGTTCACTCTTTTCAAGCAATAATACGACTTCAACTGAAAACTGCTAAATTGCTTCCCACGGAATTACTGAGAGGCATTCGTGGTAAAGTAGATTATTGATCTTTTTTTTGTTTTTAAATTTCTTCTATTGGTTTTAACAACATAAACAACCAAAAACAACCAAACAATGAACATCAATCATCCCTCCCCCGAGCTTACTCCACTACATCATTTACAATTGTGTCCTCTGCTAATGTATTTATTCTTGCCCCTGTTGAGGAGTCATCAGCTTCCGGGCCTGTCTGGGCCGGCTCAAACAGTGTGGCGACCAAATGCCTCCAAGTGATCAATGTCTCTCCCAAGTCATCCCCCCTCTGCCAATTGCCTCGCTCCACATCGTTGACTCTGCGTCATTAGATCTCAAACAAAATATAGACACTTTATGAGTGCAAAGGCCAATACAAGAATCTTTGATTATCCTGGTAAATGGTGTACCTACAAAAGACAAAAACATTTGGCAGCAACTAGTGGACTTAAGCAAAGTAAGGGAAGCGTGGCAATACCTTAAAGAAAACAATGAATACCACAAGGAAATAAACATTCAAGAAAACCTGAGAGAAACAACCGAAATAATTCAGGACTGAACAACTGGCCAATTATCTTTTTTTAAAATTTATTTTAACATGCATTTTGTTTATTTCCTAAACCTTACATTTATACATGTATACATTACAATACAATCATTTGCTTGGGTTAAGTGCAGGATTTTTCCATAGTGCATTTAAGTGCAAAGTCCTCAGAGGTTATATCCTGCCAAAAATGAACAATTGTTGTCACCATTTTCTTATTGTTACCCATTAAAATATCGGTCCAGCGCTCTTCAGTTTTAAGTTCATTAGGGGCAGATGCATATCTTTTGCTGTATGTTAATCGGTTCTGGTTTAGTGCTTCACATTCCATTATTACATGGCGGTTGGTTTCTATCTGACCACTGATTTTACAGAATCGGCATTCAGTGCTGATGTTTTTATTTTGTTTCCATTTTCCCAATATTTGATGGGTGGGAAGAATGTTCAGCCTGAGTCTTAGGAAAGTGTCGCTAATTTGGCAATCAGAAAATAAATTGAGGGAATGTGGCAAATGGTTCAATGCTCTTGATTCTCCGTCACATTTCAGGTTTAGCTTGTATTGATCTTTTTTATTTTGAGTCTCAATCCAGTCCATTCTTGCTAATTGCTTTTTTGCATTTTGTGGCCTTTTTATCAGCATGTCAAGCGGAATGTCATTTTCTAGGCATATGTTCTCTACTGCTTCTCTCCATTTTGTCAGAGTTGCGTTATTAGACTTCAGCTTTGAAGTTCTTATAATGTCTATTGCCGGAATGTTGTCTTCGCTGTGCAATTTTCGGTAGATGTCTAGCGTTTTCCACATGACAATTGACTGTAAGGATTGTAGGCCGAGCTCATAGCGTATTCGTGGCATAGGTGTTGATTGCGGGAGAGCGAGAGTTTTCCACCAGAAAATGGCCTCAAGTTGCATCCATATTGTTTGGTCCATATTGATCATGGCTTCGCCTCCATATGATAGTATTGCTGTCACTTTTCGCTTGTAAAACACTAAGGGCCTCATTACGACCCTGGCGGAGGACCATGGTGCAATTTGCAGCATGGTCCATGGCGCAGAGCTGCCAACTCCGCCATGGGGGTTGGCGGACTTACCGCCCCCAATCCCCATTTACCCTTCCCCATTCCCATTTTTGCACCATAGGGTATAATGGGAGTGGGGAAGGCGTTAATTACGCCACCGTAAATTACGGTGGCGTAATTAACAACAGGTCCCGTAGCGCCATGGATTTTTCCGCCCGGAAAAACCAGGCGTAAAAATCGCCATGGCGCTACGGAAACTCGTAGTATGGCGGAAAGGTACGCCATGCATTACGCTGGCGTAAAACCCTTTCCGCCAGGGTCGTAATGAGGCCCTAAGAAAGGGTTGAGGAAAAATGTACCAAATTGTCGATGAATGATTAGTGCTTGTCTAGCCAGGGCTTTGGCTTTTGATTTCAGATGGAGTGCCCACGGGAGTTCGTTCATGGATTGGTTAATCCAGATTCCTAGGTATTTGTAGGTAACAACCTGTTCCAATTTTTGTTTTTGGAGGTAGAATACCGGAAGCGGCTGTTTCTTTTGTGTTTTCCGGGTTAACGTTTTGGTTTTCATTTTTGTTGTGTTTATTGACAGTTCGTTGTGGTCCATGTACTCTTGTGTATTATTCAGAGCAATTTGCAGTCCTCGTGGTGTTTTAGCAAGGAGTATGATGTCGTCAGCATAGATTAAACATGGTACAGCTTTGGCATTAAGCTTAGGATGATTTATGGTGGGTATATGGATGCTTTCCTCGTAATCAGATGTTAACAGGTTAAATAATGCAGCAGCAAGTGGGCATCCCTGCCTCATGCCATGCCAAGTATCGATTTTATTAGTTCCTATGCCGTCAGACAACATTCTCACCTGAATTTTAGTATTCGAGTAAAGCAGCTTTATTGGCTCTAGTATGTCCTTCGGACAACCCCACATTTCCAATTTTGCCCATAGGAGATCTCTGTTGATTTTATCGAACGCAAGGCTTAAATCCACGTGTGCAAGGTATGTTTGAGTTCGTGAGTTATCAGATTTGTGTTTCAATAGATTCATGATTAGCAGATTTATACTCGTGCCTACATTTTGGACGAAGTCGGTTTGATGTACTGCCTGATGTTTTGCCTGCTTCAACCAAGCATTTAGCTTTATTAGAAGGTGGTTGGAAAATGTTTTCCCCAAAGGGTCAAGTAGGGCCAGGGGACGATAGTTCACTGGATCTTTGGTTGAACCCTGTTTATATATGGGGATTATGGTTGCCAATTGCCATGATGCTGGTATTCTTTTGGTGCAATTGATTAAAATCAATGATTGCTCCACAGAAGGCGCCCCAAATTTGTGGATTCTTTTTAAGGGTCACATTTGAAAGGCCGTCGGGGACAGGGGCTCTTGATGCATTAAGTTTCTGTATTGAGTTTGCTAGGACTTTGATCTCGTAAGAGATTTTTCAGCTCATTTCATTTAGGGTAGCTCTTTTCTGTGTGTATTCTATTGTTGATATTCTTTCTTTATAGAGCTCCGTAAAATAGGAGGTCCAGTCAGCTTCCGGGTCATCAACTATCATGGAGTCCTTTGAGCTCAAATTTGGATTTAGTTACTCCCACAACTGTCGGGTATTGTTGTTTTTAAGAACATCCATCATATTTTCTACATTTTCTTGTTCTTGTATCATTTTTGCATTTTTAAAACAATTTTTGTATTTTTGTTTGGCTAAATAAATTTTTCTTTTTTTGATTAGTGGGGGTTCGTATTGAGGTCTCTTCACAGCAATTTTCCTTTCTTTTTTTTTCAGCAATCGACTTGTTATAGATATGTTTGTTCGTCGAGTGTAGGGGTTCTTTCGGGACAATCGTCAGTTTGAACTGATTAAGTAGCCATGCATAGTTGAGTTTGTTGCTGTCTTCTAACTAAGAATTCTTGAATGTTTCCATCTAGGTTTTCTAGTTTTGCTTGCGATATCTTAAGACGGTTCATTCTCGGGTTCACCGTCATAGAAGGAATGTTTATTCTCCGTGGGCAGATACCATTTGTTTCCCATGTGTGCTTCAAAATGTAATGATCACTGGAGGTACTGAATATGTTTACCGCATCTTTAATAGTTTCCGAAATTCCTTTTGTTGTGTAGCAGTAGTCTATTATTGATTTCTTATTTCCATATGTCCAAGTTGGTGTAGGCATGACCGTGTCCCTGTTCACTGCATCAGGACGATCAAAGTTCCATTTTTTTGTCTCCATTGACCATCTTTGAGCTCGATGTGCAAGCAGGTGTTCTTCAATTTTGTTTCCTTTCTCGTCGTATAGATGGAAATTAAAATCGCCACATATAATATGTTCAATACGTCCATATTTCTGTGTGACATTGTCAATTACAGATAGAACGGTATCAATTACGGGCTCATCCTCTTGTTTTCTCGGGTTCCAGTAGAGGTTTGTTATGCTGAGATAGTTTACGGGTGGACAGGTGTACTTGTCAGTCTTTCCTTGCAATGTTGGTGATCGTTTTTTCAGGCTCGTGTTTTGTGCCCAACATTCTATGTTTGTATATTCTATAATTTCATATGTTAAATCCTATTTAATCAGAGTGAGTAGCCCAGTGGATGGCCTGCCTGTCGTTCTTACAATTGCAGGATTCGTCTGTGTAAGGTAACCTTCGCATGTTGGGGGCTCGATAAGCCATGTCTCTTGGATACATATAATATTTGCTTGATTCAGGGCAACGAGCTCTTTATGAAATAAATGGGAGTGTCCTTGTGTGTTCCTTGAACAAATTGTCATCAATTGTTTGTTCTCTATCGTTTGTTGTTATTGTGGCGTTTTGTCATACGATTTGTTAAAGTTAGTAGGTAAATTGAAGTCTCGCCTGAAGGGGGTTTGGTAAAATCCCCTTCTATTGTGTTCTCGTCTATTCCGGTGTTGTTGTTCCAAATGATTGTCAAAGAGTTTGTTGTTTTCGTTGTTGTTGATCTTGTACCTGTCTTGATTCACACTGGTTTCAAGGCTGTCAGAGCTACTCATTTCTGAATACATTCTGCTGGTTCTTTGGTCATTCAGATATGAGGTGTCCACTTGTTTTTGGTCTGTACATTCTTTTGTGCTCAAATCAAAGCCTAGAAGCCATATCTCTTTCCTACAAGATTCCATTTTCGTCATAATCTCTGCACAGTAACAATGAATCCTGATTTTGCCTAGATTTATTTCGTCAATAAATTAAATTATTTTTAGGCCTTTAGTGGTGGGAGATCTTAAATTGGGTATTGGCTGGAATAGCCGAAGCGTATTGGTCCTGTTCATGATTAATTTGGTATCTCGGTTTAGCTTTCTTGCTAATCTCAAAAGATATCATTGGGGTTTTTGTGCTGTGTCTACAAATTGAGGGTAGACTAGAGGTGTGTTTTGTTCACTCAAGCTTCTGTTTTCATAATTGCGTTGTGCTTGGTTGTCTGTCTTTATACTTTGTTCTTCTCTGGATGCTTCTAGTAAAGTTGAAGTTAGAGAGTGGTTTACTGATCTTAATTCTGCATCAGAAATCTCTTTGCATGATAATTCAATCATTGTTTGTGATTCTGTGATAGTTTCCTCATAACAGTCTAGAATAATCATTGACAACGTGTTTGTTTGTTCTTCATGTCGATCAGGCCTCGTGATTTTTTCGTTGGGATCATGCTCAGATTCCTGCATTGAGTATATTGACAGGTTCATTAGTGATTCCAAATTTCCTTGATCGTTTTCTTCTGGTTTAGGAGGCTTTGTTGTCATGTTGGCTCGAGGTGACGCTTTTTTAATTTGGGAGTTTTGGAGGGCTGAAGGATTCTGTTTAATTTTGTCGATTCTTGTTTCTGAGGGTTGAGCTTGTGTAGCTTTTTTATTTTCATTTGCACTATGGAGCAAGTTTCTAAGAAACGCTCTAGACCCTCTCTGTTGTTTTTTAGGTTGATTTTTTATATTTTAAATTTTTGTTTGTGGTGAACCATTTGGAGGTTGTTGCTCGAAGATACTATAGTTTTGATTCCCCTTGTTTTGAGTTCCTTTGGACACAATTATTTCTGGGTTTTGTTCGGCCGTGCAGGCGGATCTCACTTTTCCCACTTTGCTAGATGGAGCATCAGATGTTAAGTCTATGAAAATTGTTTCCAGGTCAGGGTTCTGATGCTCTTTTGTTTGGGTTCACTTGACTCTGTAGCTTTGTTCAGACAATTTCGGCGCCTTTATTTCTGCTTGGATGTTTGTTTTGCACGTTGATGTTAGAGTGATTAGAGCTTCACTGAATCGTGCTTTATCCGTTCTATCTTGTCTTGCAATTTCAGCTAAATGTTTCTGCCAGGTATAGCTGGTTTCTGCTTCAAAACTGAGGCGTTCTTGTATCTTGGCTATTGGTGCTTCAAGGCTCTTTTGTTTGGCATAAATTGAGCCTAATAATGTTGTATGCTCTCTGGCAGTTTCCGTATTTATTTCTTGAAGCTTAATGTACGGAATCATTGTTTGGGTTGTTACTGCCATTGACATGTTTTGTAAATCAACCATAGTGGTTGCAATGGACTCACGGTGTTCGGGTGTGTTTGCTGGGCATGTGCATTTATTGGTATCATTCCTGGAAGCCCTCATGTCTTCCATTATGTCTAAGTTCGTCATTTGTTTTAGGCTGTTTGTTGAGGAATCCATGTGAATACTAGTTTCCATTTTGATGGAGGGTTGGCCAGCTTGGTATGTGCGCCGCTTGTTTTTCCTGTTTTTTTCTTGTAGTTCCATCAGGCCTTCAATTTCAGTCAAATCAAATTATAAACCCTCCATGCGTTTTGCATTGAGGGGAGGAGCTCTCGTGGCATTATGATCAGATTTTCTCAAGCTTTCATATTGGTTTTTCCATTGCATTTTAGCATTCATGGCTCTCTCTTTTTGTGAGCTGGTTCCTGGTGTGGATGTAGGAGCATTTTTTCTCGGTGCTTGTTCTTCTGTTGTTTCTATAGTCTTGTGCACTTCGTTATCTTCTGTCGGTTCAGATATATGTTCGCTTTCTTTGCATGCCTGTGCTATAATCGTGGCTACAGCACACTTGCTGTTGCCTTTGTGATGTCTTTCCTGCGGTGCTGTACAGAGATTTTCTTCTTTCTCGATGGGGCAATCAATTGGATCTGTATAAAGGTCTGGAGGAACAAGATAGTTCAGATCATTTGGCTGCAATGTATTACGAGCTGAAATACACATCTCCCTCATTATTTTTGTTCTCATTCTGGTGTGCGGGTGCTTATTGTATAGTGTCTCTACATGATTTTCTGGCATGTTTACTGTGGCACGTCTCCTGAATTCAGAACAGCCAGCGAGCTGTGTGACCAGGTGGCTGAGTGTTTCAGAGGTGGAGCTTCCAAGGCGTTCAGCAACACGTGCTTGGATACGGGCCACGAGCGGCCTGAACAGACCAGTCTGCGGCGTTTCCGGGTACGTTCCCTTCTCCTCTCATGCTGCTCGTGGGGGGGGGGGCACGGTCAGCTTGCGGCACCGGCGGGCAAACTCGAACGCAGGCAAGAGGCGGCTGACAAACAAGGTAAGCGGCTGGAATCAGTGCAGGCTGGGGGGAGCAAATGGAGCAGCAGAGGTGTGTGGGTCAAAGGACAAGGTCCCACATTCCCCACACGCCAGACACTCACTCAGGGGCAACGAAAAGCTGTTGGTAGAATATGATTGTAGCTCAGGCAGTTCTTTGAAATTGGAGGACAGGGAAGGCTTACAGTTCGGTTCCTCTCAGAAACAGTTAACCAGCACGGCTTACAAGCAAGCATTCCTCAGTTTATTTTCTTACCTGCTGGTTCCGGCTTCCGCTTATCCCACGGACTCCAGCAGACTCCACACTCTACCTCCACACTCCGCGGCCCGCTCCGCGGCCAGGTGGGGGTTATGTAGAGACAGATAGGCACCTCCTCAATGGAAACAGAAACAGGGAATGTGGCAACTCCAGCAGAATCCACACTCTACCTCCACACTTCGCGGCCCGCTCCGCGGCCATGTGGGGGTTATGTAGAGACAGATAGGCTCCTCTTCAATGGAAACAGAAACAGGGAATGTGGCAACTCCAGCAGACTCCAGCAAACTCCACACTCTACCTCCACAACTGGCCAATTTGAACTTCTAGATGCCAGTCCCGCCTCCAATATTTTAGACCACTATACAATTAACCCACTGCACTCCAAAGACACCATAGACGACGCACTTGAAACATATCAAAGGCGGCAAACCAAAGGAGCAGCAATCAGTATATGGGAAAAAAGTGTGGAAGCACGAGCCTTTCCTCTACTCTTCCCGACTGGCAAAGGTGGAAATTATGATGAAAGATGCACACTTATAACAGCATCAGAATAACGCTGTTTACGAGTGTATTCTGAAGACCCTGGATTTAGACAGAACGTGTACATATTCCACCTCCTCTTTGAAAGTGAATTGGCAACGCTATGTTACGGAGTTGACCACACTTTAAAAACAGGTTCCCATTTTCAAAACATGTCTGCTACACAACTACTTCAAAGGGTGCAAGAGAAGGATGAAGTTTTACAGTCAAGTATTACAAATTTCTTGGCAAACATGCACGGTATGAAAGAGTACTGGTTCTGACGGCACGCAGATGTATGGTGTATGCTACGCAACCTTGGCCCACCCACATGGTTTGTCACTTTAAGTTGTGCAGAGTATGCATGGGAAGACTTGCAAACATTCCTTAACATAGCAAACAAAACAAAACAGGTGTAGACATGAAAACACCAGTAGAGCTTTGCTCTCTTGATCCAGTAAATGTTTCACGCTACTTCCATCATCGCTTCCTTGCCATGCTGAACTTCATTTGCAATAAAGCACTTCCTCCCCTCAGAGAAGTGGAACACTTCTTTGGAGAAAAGAATATCAAGCCAGAGGAGCACCACACATCCACATGCTTTTGTGGATTAAAAATGCTCCTACATTTGGTGAGGAGAGTGATGAAACTGTTTTGCAGTTCATTTAGAAATATGTCACTTGCGAAATCCCTTCGGAAAGTACACATAGTGACCTATGAGCACACATTTTGCAATTCCAAAGACACAAGTGTGGCAAGTATTGTCGACGCAAATATAAGAACAGAGGCAAATACTACACCAAATGCCACCTTGGTTTCCCTAGCCAAGTTTAAAAAAAGGACCAGGTAAACAGCTTCATGTCTTCGGTTCAACACAGTGTGAAAGGAAAATCTCCTAAGAACACATGCTACATAAAAAGGAGCAAAGCATCAAAGTACATCAATGATTACAATGTAATTATTGCCCTCCTATGGAATGCCAATGTTGATGTACAGTACATTTCAGACAATTCCACTGCAGTTGCACAATATGTCACAGCCTACTTAAACAAAGCAGAGAAAAAACAGAGCTCAAAGACCTCTGGGGTGACATATCATCTGACAAAACACTGGTACAAAAATTGTACAGCTTTGGCATTAAGGTAGGGTGACAGTCTTTCCACACTGTCACCCTACAGCAACTTAGGATACTGCAAGCATTGACGGAAAAGCACTAAAGTGTGTGTTGGAAATATTTATCCCCAATGAACCCAATGAATACACTCACACAAACAATACGTGTACACAAATCACAGTAGGAGTATTTTCCACAGGATACGTGACAGGGAAAGTACTAATTATGAGGGTTCAAAACTATCCTCAGTAACCTCTGAAACCACCACATATGCAAATTAGTCACCGTCTCTCTAAGAATATTCATACAACTCCAAGACATATGGACCTATCACGACGTAAACGCATAATGGTACATTAACACTTCAGAATGTACACAGATCTGCAAGTAGCAACAGGAATGCACTAGCTTGTAAACGTACCCTTTACGAATGGGACACTGTGAACAGTTAGAATACGCCACCTGGTAACTAACTGTGACCAGAATACTACAATGTTATTTGCAGCATTAAAACAACCCAACTCAACCTTCATCAACTACTGTGCTACAAACATATCCTGAAACACTTTCAAAGTATGAGCGGTTACATTACGCCAACAGGTACGTAAACTACAGTCGCATTTCTGCAGTAGCACAGTACAATGCAACAATACTTGCAAACCGCCAGCAGCAACCAAACGCATAAAGAGACAGTGGTAGAAAAACGAAGCAGGTCACCTTTTACAAAACACCACCTGCTATACAACACCACCCACCCTACCAACATGTATAGGCCACAAATTGTAAACCATAACATTTCCTCCAACTTCAAGAGTACACCTTAAAAAGTGCAGTAAACACTCCAAACGTGACTATCATTCCTTGTGCAACATAGCAGAAAAGCAATTTGGAAGGTTTTTTTAATCCAGCATGGATTTTTTTCCCCACAGACCCCACAGACCCAATGATTATGCAAAGAAACACAGGAACTGTGCTCGTTGCACAGTGCACTGGTTCAAAGCATAGTACTTATGAAGTACTAGTTATGAGAGCCCACAAAGTAAAGAAATATATGCTATGTAGTGGACGGCATCGAATGAAATACCTGCTCTAAAAAGCTCTGTTTTCTTTTCCCACAGATAATGCAGCAACCAGTACTACAACATTTCACATTCGATACACAAAACACAGTACAGGCCCTCCTCAATGCAAACAGCAAGTCTGCAAAGATTGCTATTATACTTGTCTACAATATCCACAGTGCAATCTGTGCACTTATTTCTGCTATACTCATAGCAATGCCACCATTTTCAATGCACACCTATATTACACTACGCAGCTTGTGCCTACACGCTACATGCTTCACTACACCCAGTACAGTGTAGGGGTTGCGGCCATGCACTCAACATTGCACACCCGGCCCACAATTGCTGCTGCACTGTACAAGTATGCATACAAACATCTATCCACGTATCACTAACCCCACGCATAACACAGCTACCTACCTCTTAGCCACTGCAGTTGACATTGGCTGCCATTTCTTACACACAATACATAGCCTGTTTCCTACGTACACTCTTCACTTAAGCCTATAATAAGTGCACACACTGAATGCACAACACTACAGTAAGCTACCTGATAATCTGCACAACCACAACATTGCAAATTGATGAATGCATCCATACATCTTACGTATCCCTCCTAACTGCTGCCACATTTGGCTCCTTGCTTTCCACTGCCACCGTGTAGGCTATTAGGTCATTGTCCTTGTTATGTACAGCATTTCAAAAAAAGGTATCCAACACATATTTCACTGCAGCGCATGGGTCATAGCTCGCCAGCCATAATGCAACCACTGTGTTACTGCTTAAGTTTTTAAACTTCTATTTCCCTTTCTTATTGTATAAAGGAAACACCATTTGAACACCATAACCCCCTTACAATGTTTGACGAACGTACACACTTATTCCTTTTCTTTGATGAACGTCAGCCCCAAACAAGTTCATGCTGCACAACACCAAACTGCGTACGATGGGCCACCCACCCACATATGCTGAGGCAGCGAACACACAGTCTGCCATCGTCCACCATTGCCTCGTAACACACTGCACATATAACTGTTCCTTAGGCACTGTATAAGCACATTTTATGTATGTTACCATCTGTGCATTCACGGCAGCATGTGTACAGCACCATCATCTCTACTTGTACGTCATACTACATTCACCGTAATGTAGAGCCAAAGTTCATAGGCCAAGCCCACTTTGAATTGAGCAAGGCGAAATGTGCCCAAGATCACACGGTTTAGCAATGCAGTCAAGTCTTTGTAGAAATCTTCAAAATAGGTTGGGGTGGTTCAAAAGACAAAGTTAGAAGGTCTGGGGGCCAACCCAGTTGGAAAGCCAAGGATTTTAGGGTCACCTTGGGCAAACCGAAGAAAGGGAGGCCAGGTGGAACGCAGTACCTTAAAGAGTGAGGAAGCTCCAGTGGTGGCAGTTGTGCCTGGCAGCGGGTGCAGTATAGGTTTCGACCGGGGGAAGAGAGGATCTCGTCGAGGAGGAAACTTGGAGTCGTTGCACTGCCCAGGGAAAAAACCAGCTGCAAAGATTGTCGGTGAAAAGGTGTGTTCCTGGTATTCGCGGTCACAGTGGTGCAGCTTGGCTATCCGGCCACCGGGGTGCTTGGCATGGGCGATTCGACCAAGGGACGTCCTGGAAGGCGAAATCGTTGATCCCACCAGCTCAGAGGGAGAAGACTCTTCCAGCAGAAGATCTCCTCTTGTCGTCGGGAATGTGGTGAGGTCGTTTCAGCAGGGCTCCACCGGTGGTGTTGTTGTTGCAGATGACTCAGCTTCTTCCCTCTTTGGATTTCTTAGGTCCTCTGGCGACTTCTGAAGTTCCAGTCCCAAAAGCCCTGCTTTTATGCAGAAAACCCCCATTCAACAGCCTAGCTGTCACTCAAACATGCTATCACCACTGGCCCAATCAGAACAGAGTGCGACTTGAGTTGCTAAGGCAACGCAGTCCAGGGTGCCAATTCCCCCACCCACACATCCTGTGGAACCCAGACAGAGTGGCACCATTTGGAGGGCTTCTGTGGAGAAGGCCACCAAAAAGTGGAACAAAGGGCCCGACCGTGGTTGGAGTTACAGAGACGGACACAAACGCTATTTTAGAAAAGAGTTCTGGCAAAAAGACCCAACCGTTGATTTAATATTAAATAAATAAACCAGCGGTATCTTTAACATTGCACCAAAAAAGTGGTGCGTTTAAAATCAATGGGAAAATCCCGTAGGAAATATTCCGGTGGAATATTTTGCGTGGTAACCACTGCCACCAGCCAGAAACTCAACAAGGGGGGACTGGACAGTGCCCCCTTGAAAACAGACCAGGGGGCAATCGAATTAACCCCTTCCAGTACTTCCACAATATGATGGTTTGTACTGGTTCCGTTCACAATTTTGAACTAGTAAAGTGAATGGTGACTTTACATGCCCTGGGAGACAGTAGTCAGTCCCAGGGTATGGAGTCTATGTTTGGGGGTCACTATGACACCCCTGTGTTACTGCACTGAGGGTGCTGTGTAACACATACACAAAAAACAGATGATACCCTACAGAGTAAAAGACCCCATAGCGCATAAGCACACAAAAAGTCAGAGACATACCTCAAATCATGCCTAAGAGTGGGAGGAAAAAGATCTCACTCTTAGCAGGAGAAAAAAACAAACCCCAAAAATCCAGCAAAGCTGTTGGGGGACTCAATAGGTTTGGGAAATTAGCCTTATAAGAGATTTCTCCCTAACATCAACCAGCACACAAACATCGACAGCTCACATTTCATTGACGCACTTCTTAGCAAACCAGCACCTGCATTCTCCAGCAATCCGAGGTGACCCCCATGAAGGTTCTTGTTTTATTGCTTTCTTTGCAGACACACAGACACATTGGGCCTCATTACGACTTTGGCGGTAGCCATGCCGCTATTGGCGGCATGGCTGCCGCCAAAATCGGGTCCGGGGTCTCTGAATGGTGAATTACCGGGCCATCCCAAGTTCGGAAGGCCCAGTAATTCCTCCCTCCAGGAACCCGGGCCCGGACCTTCCCCATTCCCATTTGAGCCCCCATACGGCTCAATGGGAATGGGGGAGGGAGCTAACAACGGGCCGATTACGGCCGGCCCGTTGTTAGCTCCCTGGTCCCCTCGCGGGACCCAGTAAGGACGCCTGGTTTGACCAGGCGTTCCTTACCGGGTCCCGTGAGGGAACCTCGTAATGGGGCAGAACGGGTTTGACGGGTCTGCCTCCTTTAGCTGAGCCCATTAACCCGTTCCGCCTCAGCTGTAATGAGGCCCATTGTGACCTGGGTCGAACAACACTTGCTACTACTGTCATGTTTTGTAAAAAGGAAACACATGAAAAGAGCGTCTGGTGGCAATGTTTCCAAGACATTTTGCTTGTGTGGATCCGTACAATCACAGTATCACCTACAAAACAGAGAGCAAGGCAGTGGGTTAATATATGACGGTACTCACTAACACAAAGTACATGTCCATTAGGCAGCTACCTATTATGAGATCCTTCCCGCAAACTCTTGTCCTGTACGCTGCCACTTATAGTGGCTACTTACATCTACTCTTATTCCTCTTTCTTCTCAGACATCTTGCACCTTACTGTGCATGCCACTCCTTCCACCTTCCAATAGATGGGTGGTGGGCCAAGCATTGGAAGATTACCATAAGCAATTTATTTTCCGTCGTTATTATCTGGGCCGACCGATATGGGCCTCTATGTCCATTTGTGGTTCCCGAAATACAAACCAACCTGCAAACCTTTTTGCTATAAGGCACCCCAGAGGCAACAACAGCTACCTTATCTACCTTTCAAAGAAAATGTGTTGTTCCACATGGCCCACCAAGCACGACTAAGTACTCCTTTTCCCACTTTGCTAGATGAAAACAGAAGTACAGAAGTGCACACATAGCATTGCTCACTGGATTTTGTTTGCAAAATGAAAGATTGGTGAATGCAGCCAACTTACACGTTCTTGTTAACAGTCTGTAGCAAAATAAAGCACTTGCAACAATTCACTGTGGTGTTAGTAAACTATGGGAATGTTCTGGAACCGTATGCTCTGTGTGCGCATGTCTGCTTTTGCTTTTGTTTATGTTGTTCCTTTCCGTAGCTAGATGCTCACATGACAGAGTATGCTACGCTTGGCAAGCACATAAAGAAAATACCTGGAGTGCACGCCATAAGGAACGACTCTCCACAAGTAAAGTCACTGATGCCAGTGACTGCTGTGCTAGTGTATGCCGCATACACGTATAGCTAATGGAAGCGATGCACAGATTACAAATGCACACAGTAGAAGCGCCAACCCTGTTCGTTAGCCATCTCAACAAGTATGCAAAACAAAGCTAAGAGTCAGATGGCCTGCCTCCTGTATATCGCTGTACTTAACAGCGTTGATGAGGGTGTCGGCTGCAAATGTATGTGGGTTGGTCTGTACATTATCCATACTTTACATGTGTAATGCTTAGTAACTCGTGCCATGTCGCAATATCTTCCTTCACTCTCAAAGCACAAGGTATTATGAGGGGCACACCATACGAAACATAAATGGTGGCATCTCAGACCGTGAACAACAAGGCCAATAACGTACACCATATGCAAGTGAAGGCACTTCACGCCACCTCTAGTGGTGTACCAACTGCAAAATGTCCTCCACAACCATTCTGTAATGGTGAGCACCCATAGGAGACATAGATATTTGCAAGAGTGTACTCTGGAGTTACATATAAGTATAAGAACGGACCCAAAGAAGGCAACATTCTGAAACCTACCTCCAACCAGTGTCCAGACTGTTAGGTCAAAGGGCCCTAGCCATGCATACACAGCAGTAGGGGCTTGCCACTCCCAACACAACATAGTACACCGATTACAGAAATCCCGATATCATCTGCAATACACTCCCCATCCCCAATGGGCTCAGAAGGTAGTTGCCTGTGTAGCTACCCGACAATGAATTATATGTCAGTAGCTGCATACATGGGCCATGTCGCAAAAGTTATGTTGTAAAAAAAATCCTTTCATATCCCTATTTCTTACTACACTCCCTCAAGCAAGGCTCTGTTCATGGCCACACCATTCCAAACGCAAATGGTGTCTTATCTCACCAATGCTGCTGTAGGGACTATAACATGGCCTCCACAATGATTCTAAAAGGCACGTACCTTAGGAAACTTACATATATAAAAGTCTATGGTATGTCAAATGGTATGGTTATAATAACTTATACAAATTACCTAAGGCAAACGGAATGCACTCTTTGTACATATGTGTGCAATCCACACACCAATATCACAGTACTCCCATTCATGGCAGCATTGCATTGAGGGTTTGTGCCCAACAGCCTAGTTCTTCGGCACACACACTACAAGGCAATACAGCCATGTATGGGAACATTTGGCCACATACCTTTCCTGCCTACAGGTGCATATGGGTACAGTAAGGAACCTAACCGAGGCAACATTCTGATACCTACTTCAAACCAGTGGCCGGACGGTTAGGTCGAAGGGCCCCAGCCATGTACAGAAGCCAGTAGGGGTTTTGCAGGCACAACTCAACATATCACATTGACTGGAAATATCCTCAAATTGTCTGCAATACACTCCCCATCCCCAATGGAGTCTGCCTGCACTCACCAAAAAGGGATAGTTGCCTCTACATCTGCCCGCCAATGAAGTATATGTGAGTACCTGCGTAAGAGGTCGTGTAAAGACTGGAGGGGGGGTCTGTACTTCTGCTCTCTATATGGTAGAGGAGAGGCACAGAGGTACCCCAGACAAGATTCTCTATTATTGGTACGTGGTCGAGCAATCAAGGCCTAGCTTCTCAGGAGGTGATGCAGGCTGGTTCTTAAGTACAGTGTAGTCCCCAAGCTCCCACAAAGGAATGTCCACACACTGTATTAGTTAAAACACAGTCTTTATATAATTAATGTTCAAGGTTCTATACAATCAAAATAACTCACTTTGTGCTTAGTTAATCTATAATGGCAAATATATACAGTTCTAAAGTGGTACCACAATTATTATCAGATCTCATTAAAGTGCATCAACTATACTCTGGTTAAATGTCACACAGATCACTTAATAAAGGCAACCAACAATAGACATAGGAGGAAAGCAGTTGGTTACAACAAGTGGCAGAATACTGGCCTCGACCGTTAAACACAGTTTTGTGTGGAGATCCCCCCACCTGGGCAACCTGTAAAATAAAGATATAACACAAGCCCAGTCCAAATATTGTTCTATAAGTCTTATTTCCTTCTATAATGTTTCTACCCACCCAATGTACCTGGTAGAGCAGAGTTCTTAGAAGAGGCGTCGATGGATCCTTCTTGAGAGACTCCCTTTAAAGCAGGAGCCACGGATCGTCGAGAGGCGTCAAAGAAGGTGAACTTGGCATCGACGGCGTTGATGAAAAGTTTGAGGATGCAGAGACCACGGCGTCGATACAGGCGGTGCTCATCAGCGACGTCCTGTGAGGATGAGGGGTGCGGGGCACCTCAGCGTTTGATAGTTCAGGACCGCAAAGAGTTTCTGAAGAACTGTGGCCCGACAAGGGTGTCAATTCATCGAAGTCTTTGTGGTCTTTGGGTAGCGGGAAACCCACCGGCGGATTCTCCTCAGTGCGTCGGTGTTAAGACGGATTTCTGAACTCTGTCCTGGTGGCGCAGAAGTTCAGAAGGCCAACCTAATTACTTGGAACAGGGTAACCTCTGGATGAGCCAGACCAATCAAGGTAGCGATCGTGGCGGTCAAGACTAGATCTCAAGAGGGGTGAGGGTGACTGAAAGCCCGCAATGAGCACACAAAGCAAGAGCGCTTACAAACTACTCCAAACAGTTGTTATATCAAAAATAGATACACATTTATTTTAAGGCCTTTAAAATAATGACCGTAGCGAGAAAATCACAATATCACAATATTAAACCAACAGATACCATATCAACACAATATATATACAAATACACAGTCGCAAGCGTTTAAAGCATGAAATATGTAGTCCACCTGAAAGGAAAGGAAAACAGGCAGTGCGATAACGCTTTAGACTCAGTTCGCCTTCAGAGGCACCTAACTAGATGGAAGTCCGAGCCCTGCGAAGAGTGGAGCCTTGAGCTCAAAGTACCTGCCACGCCGGTGCCAACGGGCAAAAGGGGAAGCTCTTCGGAGGAAGTCAGGCAGTTCGGGTTAGTGCACAGCAGAAGGAGAACAGGTTCCGCAACTCAAGCGCAGCCTCCACAGCGGGCAGAAGCAGAGCGCGAGTACGGCCAAAAGGGTGCTGTTTTTACACAGCAGGGAAAAGCAATGGGATACTGCAGGAGGGCGACCAGATCCTAGCTAAACTACTCACCGGTCCCCGGAGCAAGCAGACCCAGGCTTCTCCACGTTAGTTTCAGTAGCTGGCAGGTTCAGAAGAGCAGGGAAAGCCTCGTAGTCGTGTATAGCAAAAAGACATCCCAATCGACGAAACCAGCACAGTTTGTTGCCGCAGCAGGACAACGGAGCGGCCGTGTGTATTCAAGCCAAATGTACACTCCTCCCTTCAGACCTGGGGACGCCAAGCGTACGAAGCGTGGGAGAGTGACAAGGACTCGAAATACAACACAACCTGGCGGCGGTTACAGAGCAGGACTCCCTTGTAAGCTGGTCAGTCAACTGGATGGCCCAGAGACACTTCCGAAGGCTTACTTGGCAGGAGATGATGAAGTCGCCGGGAATAGCTGTTCCTGCTATTCCAAAGGTCGAAGCACCAGTACAGGCCTTCTGGTTCGATCCAAGGAGGAAAGGGCTTCGCAGGACGACAGCAGTGCAAAGGAGGATTCCTTCAGCGGGTCACCAGCGATTCCTCGGTCCAGCCTCTTGGTTGCAGGATACTTGGCTCCTGTATTCCTTCGTTCGTGAGAACTCAGGAGATCGACATGGTAGTGGTGTTTCCAGCTCCCTCTTATCCACGGTTCCCTTCGCGCCAAAACGGAGGGGAGCCAATGGGAGATCCGCTCATCAACACACATACATACGTGGACCAATCACGGACCACGGTGGTCCCAGGCATTCACACCACCCTAGACTCTCTGGCACCCAGGCTGTGTATTGGGACCAGACATCCCAGCCCACACCCTGGAGGCACACAAACGACATGTAGAAGCCCGCGAAAGCAACCACGTTTCGCGGGAAAGTACATGCCCAAATAAGGAAGGCCCCGGGTCGCCCGACCTGGGGAAGGTGAAGGGAGCAAGACGGTCAGTGGACAGGACAAAGGAGCCTCGTGGTCTGGCCATTTTGGGAGCCAGGCCACCATTTTGGGTTCAGTGCGAAAAACGTGCTCAGAACGCCAAAAGGAGCTCAAAATAAACAAAACGATCGCTGCCACCATTCCAGTCCCTGAATGACTTGCACCGATCAAATACCATCCTAAAAGAGTATCTAGGGCCTGTAGAAGGCTAGAGACCCAAGAGAGCTGTAACTTAGCTTACAGTGCCCTCTTGTGTCATGTTGCACTAAAGCCGCAACATGATAAAAGAAACTACGGGAAACAGCGTTCCCCGGTACTGACTGTCTTAAGGGCATGTCAGTTTCCCCATAAGAAAAGAGCGAAAGCCCAGAGGAGTGCGGCAGAAGGCTGCACTTCTCTGGCAAAGTCCAGAACAAGGTGTAAAACAACAGCAAAAAGTTTAGGGGTTGCCACATGGAAGGAAAATTACTTACAATTACGAAATCTTTCCTAACACTCGCCCCTCCCAGACTATGGACAGGGGGAACTAATCCACCCCTGGATGAGTCTCTTGTTCAGGTTGGTAAAACATTCTGGACAACCCATCAGCATTGCTATGTTGGACACCTGGCCTATGCTCAATAGTGAAGTCGAAGCCTTGTAGACTTATGGACCACCTAAGCAACTTTGGATTCTCCCCCTTCATGTTCATTAGCCACTTTAACGGCTTATGGTCAGTCTGCACAGTGAAGTGGGTCCCATAGAGGTAGGGCCTCCGCTTCCTTAGGGCCCACACAACAGAGAAACATTCTTTCTCTACCGTGGACCATCTGAGCTCTCTGTCCTTAAGCTGGCGACTAATAAAACCGATAGGGTGTTCCTTACCCTTCTCATCTACTTGTGATAGTACAGCTCCTATCCCAGTGTCAGAGGCATCCGTCTGCACGATAAAAGGTCTTTGATAATCAGGGGCCCTTAGGACAGGGGCCTGGCACAAGGAGTCTTTTAAGCCATTGAAGGCCTTCTCACACTCGTCGGTCCAAGTTACCTTCTTGGGTTTCTTCGGAGTTGTGAGGGCAGTCAGAGGAGCAGCTATGGTACCATAGTCTGCCACAAAATTGCGGTAATACCCCGTGAGTCCTAAGAAGGCTCTCACTTGGGTTTGCGTAGTGGGGGTAGGCCAGTCTTGTACTGCTTGTACTTTACTGGGTAGAGGCTGTATCCTCCCTCCACCTACTTCATGTCCAAGGTAAACCACTGAGCCTTGTCCAATCTGGCATTTACTAGCCTTTATGGTCAAGTGGGCTTTCTGAAGAGCCTGGAGCACAATCCTGAGGTGTTTCACATGGTCTTCCCAGGTGGCACTGAAAACTGCTATATCGTCCAGATATGCAAGACAGAATTCGTCCAACCCATTCAACACATGATTCACAAGCCTCTGGAAAGTGGCAGGTGCATTCTTCAACCCGAACGGCATTACCCGGAATTGGTAAAGGCCGTCTGGAGTAGAAAATGCTGTCTTCTCCTTGGCATGTTCTGCTAAAGCTATTTGCCAATAGCCAGCAGTGAGGTCAAACGTGCTGAGGTACTTGGAGGCACCCAAAGTATCCACCAGCTCATCTGTTCGAGGCAAGGGGTGTGCATCTGTCTTGGTGACAGCATTCAGAGCCCTGTAATCCACGCAGAACCTCAATTCAGAAGTGCCTGCTTTTGGAACCAACACCACAGGACTGGACCAAGGACTACTAGAGGGTTCAATCACCCCAAGATCTAACATCTTGTTGACCTCGGTCTTAATATAAGACCGTACTTTGTCTGACATCCTGTATCCCCTACTTTTGGTAGGTACACTGTCTCCTGTGTTAATGTTATGTTTGCACCAAGGTGTCAAACCAGGCGACTGTGAAAACAGGGGGTAAAACTGCCTAAGCAAACTTTTCACCTCAGCCTGCTGATCAGAAGTCAGGTGAGGGGCCACTCGGACACCCTCAACGGAGCTATCTGAAGGACCGCTTTGGAACAGGTCGGGAAGAGGTTCAGACTCCTCTTCCTCAACGTCTGACGCCAGTAGCAGTGCTGCGATTTCGACTCTTGGGACGAAAGCCTTCAGCCTATTCACGTGAAACACTTTTGGAGCCTGTCCAGGCCTTCCAAGGTCCACTAAATAGTTCACCTCACCCAGGGGCTCCACCACTGTGTAAGGGCCAGACCATTTGTCCTGTAAAGCTCGAGGCCTTATGGGATTCATGATCAGGACTTGCTGACCAGGTGTAAAGTTGATGAGGGAAGCTTTCTGGTCGTACCAATGTTTCACCAGCGCTTGCCCTGCCTTCAATTTATCACTAGCCAAGCCCATCAGAAGTACCATCCGTTTTCTGAGCCCTAGCACATAATCAACTACATTGGTAGTAACAGGGGGAGTGGGCATCTCCCATCCCTCTTTGACGATGGCTAAGGGTCCCCGTACGGGATGACCGAACAGAAGTTCGAAGGGGCTGAAGCCAACACCCTCCTGTGGTACCTCTCGGTAGGCAAACAGCAAGCATGGTAAAAGAAGATCCCATTTTCTTCTCTGAGGCTCCTCCAGAGCCCCAATCATGCTCTTTAACGTTCTGTTGAAACGTTCCACCAGACCATTGGTCTGGGGGTGGTATGCAGAAGAGAACTTGTAGGTGACCCCACATTCTTTCCACATAGCCTGCATATACTTCGACATAAAGTTGCTGCCACGATCTGACACAACTTCTTTAGGGAAGCCAACCCTAGTAAATATGCCGAGTAAAGCTTTTGCAACTGACTTGGCAGTTACAGTCTTCAATGGGATGGCCTCAGGATACCTGGTTGCATGGTCGACCAGCACCAGGATAAACCTATTGCCCGAGGATGTTTGCGGGTCAAGGGGACCAACGATGTCGATCCCTACCCTTTCAAATGGTACCCCCACAACTGGGAGCGGTACCAACGGAGCTTGGATTGTCGCGCCAACCTTACCAGACAACTGGCAGGAGGCACAACTCCTGCAGTGACTTTCTACTTGCACCCCCATCTTGGGCCAGTAGAAGTGCATGGATAACCTTTGCTTGGTCCTCTTCATACCAAGGTGACCAGCAAGGGGAACTTCATGCGCCAACTGCAGGAGGAAGGGCCTAACAGCAAGGGGAACCACCAACCTCCTATGGTCTCCTTCTGTAGACTCTGTGGGCTCACTATACAGGAGTCCACCTTCCCAATAAATCCTATGCTTCCCAGGAGGTTCACCCTCAAGCTGGGAGCAGGCCTGTCTCCTTAGGCCTTCCAGAGATGGGCACTCAAGTTGGCCTTTATTGAATTCGTCCCTATCAGGACCTCCTTCAACTAACAAGTCTTTTAGTTCAGGATGATCGTTGGGGTCGAATACTTCAGGCATCGCCACCTCCTCGTCAGGCCCGGGCGATTGACCAACTTCCTCCACCGCAGTGGTAGGCGAGCTCGGTGGAATATTCTCTTTCCCTCGTTTTGACTTGTAGACTCCTTTCGCCTTGGGTTTCCCCTTCGGCTGGGGCGGTGTATTGGACTTGGCCAATGCTGCCCGTGCTTGAGACCGTGTGTAGGGTCTTTCGGCAGTGTCTCCTACGAGCCCTAAAGCTCTGAGATCATTACCCAACAAGACCTTTCCCGGGACGTTTCTCTGAATGCTCACTGGAATCCTGACTGCTGTACCATTTAAAGTAAGATCTACAGGTATTACTGGAAACATACGGAGGGGGCCGTCAGCCAACTTAGTGGGCATCAGAGTAGCTCTGGCAACTTCCTCTGAGTCTACCAAGGTAGAATCCACTACAGTGCGACTGCACCCACTATCCCTAAGAGCTGGAGTATCCACTCCATTGATCAGCACACTGTCTTTAAAGTAGTGCTTGGTATTATCCGGAATCCTAGCATAAGCCTCTGCGACTTTAGGCTCCCAGGAACCCAGGGACACTAAAACTACCTCAGCCTCTATTCCGCTGGGAAATGAGTCTGAGGAGAAGGATGCTCCTGTAATCTCTTCTTCCTCGTAGGAGGAGAAGGCCAGATTAGCGGAGTGGACCCCCAAAGGTCTAACCTTACAACGGGGATCCCCCTTCACATGGTCAGTTGCTCCACAAGAAAAACAAGCCCCATTGGGTCTGTTTACGTAGGGAGGCTTATTGTAACCAGAGTTCTGTTTCGGAGGCGGTCCTCCACTGCCCTGTGAGTTCTCTTGTGTCTTACCCTTATTTTTCTTTTTGTGGCCCTTATGGGAAGAAGATTTAGCAGATTCCCCACCCTCCATATCTTTGGACTTTTTCCCTTCCTCCTGCTTACCAGGATGAGTTTTGTCCTTATGGGACACTCGATGTGACACCCATAAGTCTGCTGCAATGGCCAGCTTCTTAGGATCTATCTCCTTCGAATCGGCCAAATGCTGCTTAAGCTCCGGGGAAGAAGAACCAAAAATGTGTTCCAGCATGACAAGATTTATCATGCCTTCGAAGGTAGAAACCTTATAACCTTCGACCCAGCCAGTTAAGTTTTTCAAGGATTCAGCGACATAAGATACCCAAGTACCACCTTCCTTTTTCTTATACTCTCGAAAACGCTTTAAATATTGGGCCAGAGTCTTCCCGAACTTTAAAATGAGAGTTTGCTTTAACATTGCGAAATCAGCTCGCTCAGTCTTCGACATTTCCATAATGGCACTACAGCCAGAATGGGGCAGTCTACTGAGCAACCACGCAATCTTATCAGCATTGTCAACTTCTTGAACTTCGCATGCATACTCAAACGCATTCAGCCAGTCCATAATGTCATTCCTTTCTTCATACACACTGAGCAGATCTTTCGGAAACCGTGGATGAGAGGAAGCCCCAGACCCATGTCCAGGACCCTTGGATCCATTTGCAACCTGAAGCTTGGCCAGTTCCAACTGGTGATCCCTGTCTTTCTGTTTTTCGGCCTGTTCGATTTTTAGTTTGGCTATGCTGAATTCAAGCTCCTGCTGCCTAAACCGCAGCTCTTGCTTCTTGAATTCAAGCATAGCCTCCCCATCAGCACTGGCAGAGGAAGCATTAGACATCTCGTCCTCCCTGTCCTCGTGGTCGCGGTGGATCAGTGCGGCGGCAGAACCGTCGGTTCTACCAGTGAGAGCAGCCCCACCACCTTCCGCACTGTCCTCAGAAGTTATAGCGTCAAGCTGCGCTTCTTGCCACGCCACGATTCTTTGGATCATTTCCAATTTTGTGCCTTGAGAGGAAACACCTCTCTCCGCACACATCTTTTTCAGCGTTTCTGATTTAGAAGCATTCAAAGTTAACAAGGTCCTTGTTTCCATACTGTTTGATATGACTATGGCCTTTTTAAAGTTATACTATAACAATTCACTACGTGTACTGTTTGGAATAACCTGAAATGCCTTAGTTCGAGCGCAACACTGGATACCTTCAGTCGTATCCCACCGCTGTACACCAATTTGTTAAGACGGATTTCTGAACTCTGTCCTGGTGGCGCAGAAGTTCAGAAGGCCAACCTAATTACTTGGAACAGGGTAACCTCTGGACGAGCCAGACCAATCAAGGTAGCGATCGCGGCGGTCAAGACTAGATCTCAAGAGGGGTGAGGGTGACTGAAAGCCCGCAAGAGCGCTTACAAACTACTCCAAACAGTTGTTATATCAAAAATAGATACACATTTATTTTAAGGCCTTTAAAATAATGACCGTAGCGAGAAAATCACAATATCACAATATTAAACCAACACATACCATATCAACACAATATATATACAAATACACAGTCGCAAGCGTTTAAAGCACGAAATATGTAGTCCACCTGAAAGGAAAGGAAAACAGGCAGTGCGATAACGCTTTAGACTCAGTTCGCCTTCAGAGGCACCTAACTAGATGGAAGTCCGAGCCCTGCGAAGAGTGGAGCCTTGAGCTCAAAGTACCTGCCACGCCGGTGCCAACGGGCAAAAGGGGAAGCTCTTCGGAGGAAGTCAGGCAGTTCGGGTTAGTGCACAGCAGAAGGAGAACAGGTTCCGCAACTCAAGCGCAGCCTCCACAGCGGGCAGAAGCAGAGCGCGAGTACGGCCAAAAGGGTGCTGTTTTTACACAGCAGGGAAAAGCAATGGGATACTGCAGGAGGGCGACCATATCCTAGCTAAACTACTCACCGGTCCCCGAAGCAAGCAGACCCAGGCTTCTCCACGTTAGTTTCAGTAGCTGGCAGGTTCAGAAGAGCAGGGAACGCCTCGTAGTCGTGTAGAGCAAAAAGACATCCCAATCGACGAAACCAGCACAGTTTGTTGCCGCAGCAGGACAACGGAGCGGCCGTGTGTATTCAAGCCAAATGTACACTCCTCCCTTCAGACCTGGGGACGCCAAGCGTACGAAGCGTGGGAGAGTGACAAGGACTCGAAATACAACACAACCTGGCGGCGGTTACAGAGCAGGACTCCCTTGTAAGCTGGTCAGTCAACTGGATGGCCCAGAGACACTTCCGAAGGCTTACTTGGCAGGAGATGATGAAGTCGCCGGGAATAGCTGTTCCTGCTATTCCAAAGGTCGAAGCACCAGTACAGGCCTTCTGGTTCGATCCAAGGAGGAAAGGGCTTCGCAGGGCGACAGCAGTGCAAAGGAGGATTCCTTCAGCGGGTCACCAGCGATTCCTCGGTCCAGCCTCTTGGTTGCAGGATACTTGGCTCCTGTATTCCTTCGTTCGTGAGAACTCAGGAGATCGACATGGTAGTGGTGTTTCCAGCTCCCTCTTATCCACGGTTCCCTTCGCGCCAAAACGGAGGGGAGCCAATGGGAGATCCGCTCATCAACACACATACCATACGTGGACCAATCACGGACCACGGTGGTCCCAGGCATTCACACCACCCTAGACTCTCTGGCACCCAGGCTGTGTATTGGGACCAGACATCCCAGCCCACACCCTGGAGGCACACAAACGACATGTAGAAGCCCGCGAAAGCAACCACGTTTCGCGGGAAAGTACATGCCCAAATAAGGAAGGCCCCGGGTCGCCCGACCTGGGGAAGGTGAAGGGAGCAAGACGGTCAGTGGACAGGACAAAGGAGCCTCGTGGTCTGGCCATTTTGGGAGCCAGGCCACCATTTTGGGTTCAGTGCGAAAAACGTGCTCAGAACGCCAAAAGGAGCTCAAAATAAACAAAACGATCGCTGCCACCATTCCAGTCCCTGAATGACTTGCGCCGATCAAATACCATCCTAAAAGAGTAT
Organism: Ambystoma mexicanum; assembly: GCF_040938575.1. NCBI lineage: Eukaryota > Metazoa > Chordata > Amphibia > Caudata > Ambystomatidae > Ambystoma > Ambystoma mexicanum. The sequence continues at coordinate 11,307,487 of NC_090937.1, forward strand.
CTAGGGCCTGTAGAAGGCTAGAGACCCAAGAGAGCTGTAACTTAGCTTACAGTGCCCTCTTGTGTCATGTTGCACTAAAGCCGCAACATGATAAAAGAAACTACGGGAAACAGCGTTCCCCGGTACTGACTGTCTTAAGGGCATGTCAGTTTCCCCATAAGAAAAGAGCGAAAGCCCAGAGGAGTGCGGCAGAAGGCTGCACTTCTCTGGCAAAGTCCAGAACAAGGTGTGGCCCGACAAGGGTGTCAATTCGTCGAAGTCTTTGTGGTCTTTGGGTAGCGGGAAACCCACCGGCGGATTCTCCTCAGTGCGTCGGTGTCCTCGACTTTCTCCAGCGGGATAAAGTGGTCCACGGTGTGGACAAGGGACTCCTTCGATTCAACAGTCTTAGGCAAAGGAGCAGCGGCTACGGTCGTTGGCGGCACGACGTCAAGCGGACACCTCTTCTGGGCAAAACGGCTTTGATGGGCCTCCAGCAGTTACGGCGATACTCCAAACCCTGGTCAACGGCAATGGACTTCGACGGCGTCGATGTCCGGGTGCTTCACTTCGCACTCCTCGGCGGTACCGTCACCGGTCGGCAGCCTTTCGAGGGTCTGACTTCGAAAGAGCTTCGGCGAAGGTTAGCAGTGCTCGATGGTCCCTCTGAGCATGGGAAGAGGGTGCCTAGCCAGGTCCTCTCTCGGATCAGTCCTCGACGAACTCGACAGCTTTCGGATCGGGTCAAAGCAAATGCAGCAGTGGTTCTTCTTCTTCCAGCTGGATGTCGAGGATAAACCGTTCCAGTTACTCTTCAAGTGTCAACTCAGCTTCTGAAATATTTCCAGTGGTGAGAGGTCCCCAGATATACTATTCTGTCTCTCATCCACACTGCTCGGTCACACTCAGCAGCCAGTCATACAGAAGGGCATTCATGCAGTCAGTCAGCCAATCAGGCATACACTGCAAGTACCCAACCATTCAACACTGCACACTGCATTCCTGCTAGTTTTGGGCAGGGCTGTCTCAGTCTTTGTCTCTCATACCAGAAACCAAACATCCACAACAAGAAGTGCATATTGGTCACACACTCCATTCACCCAGGTCCCACCCACAGGGTGTACCCACAGCATACAGTCACTGGGAAGGCTCTAGCCAGTCTGGCCTTGGCTTCACAACAACACCATATATGGAACTTCCACCCAACAGCCAGTGAGGGGGAATGGACAGAGTCAAAGCTTATCAGGACTTTGGGAAAACAAGGTAACAGGCAATAGAAAGCTATCAGGAATCAACTGATTCCAATGGCAGGGCCTGGGTATCCCAAAATGGAGGATACTCAAAGCACCTGTCAAATTCAGCATGGAGCTGCCACCAGCCCATACCCTGCTCTGTGGGTCATACACAGGTGCCCAAAAACATACACTAGGGGCACAGGGTTGCACACCCACCCATGGGTGCCATAAGGGTTTCCCATGGGTCTGTACACCAAACCAAAAACAGGAAGAGCTGCACTGCCAGGAGTCCCACATGGACACCTGGGCAGAAACAATACAGAACACAAATGAAAAAGGACTACAGGACAAAGACTGGGAGGCATCTCATTTCCAGCATCACAGTCGCCCCCCCCAGACTGAGGTTAGGGTGCCTAATCTCCCACGGGATAGACACCCTCATCCAGACGGTCAACATACCTTCTGGAAAGGCCATCTGCATTATCGTGACTCTTCCCTGGTCTATGATCTATGGTAAAGTCTAGCCCTTGCAGGCTAATGGACCACCTGAGCAGTTTCTGGTTTTCAACCTTCATCTTCATAAGCCACTTCAGGGGCTTATGATCTGTTTGGACCTTGAAAGTAGACCCCATAAGGTAGGGCCTAAAATGCCTAATGCTCCAAACTATACTGAAACACGCCTTTTCAACAGTAGCCCACCTAAATTCTCTACCCTTGAGTTGTCTACTGATGAAGATGATCGGATGTTCCCTCCCTTTGTCATCTAACTGGGACAAGACAGCTCCAATTCCAGTGTCTCAGGCATCCGTCTGGACAATAGAGGGTTTGCTGTGGTCAGGCGCACACAACACAGGTGCCCTACACAGACTTTCTTTCAAACCATCAAAGGCCCTCTGACAGTCTTCAGTCCAATTAACCTTCCTAGGCTGTTCGGGTGAAGTCAGAGCTGTCAGCGGTACAGCTATGGTTCCATAGTCCGCCATGAAATTTGAGTAGTGGGAGTCGCCCAGTCATGTACATCCTGTACTTTATTGGGGAGAGGTTGGATTTGACCCCCTCCTACCTCATGACCAAGATACGTGACTTTCCCCTGAGCTATCTGGCACTTGGTGGCCTTAATAGTGAGATTAGCCATTTTCAAAGCCTGCAACACCTTATCCAGATGTGTCAAATGCTCTTCCCAGGTGGAACTGTAGACGGCAATGTCGTCTAAGTAAGCCACACAAAAGGCTTCCAGCCCACTGAGCGCATGATTGACCAATCTCTGGAAGGTGGCAGGGGCATTCTTCAACCCAAAAGGCATGACCCTAAACTGGTAGAGTCCCTCAGGTGTTGAGAAGGCCGTCTTTTCCTTGGCATGATCCGTCAGAGCTATTTGCCAATAGCCTGAGGTAAGGTCAAAGGTGCTCACAAATTTGGCAGCACCTCTGGTGTCCACAAGCTCATCAGCCCTGGGCAATGGGTGCGCGTCAGTTTTGGTGACGGCATTGACTCCTCCGTAGTCCACACCCAACCTCCCAGTCTCCGGATCGTCGTCCTTGGCCCGTCTCAAGGTTTTCTTTCTCCTAGGACGACAAAGGAAGAGAGGCAATACCTATTCATGGACATTTCCACCACTGTTGAGATAGTGGGGCAGCATATGCATTTCATCATAACAAACATTACATTCTTATTTTGAAAAAAAAAACAGTATAACTAAGAGACAGTTTCATGCAAATCACAATATTTTAGAGACTAGATGTGGTATGTTTTATGGTTGGAACTGAATTAGTCTGAGACAGTACCCGCTAGGATTCCAGAGGATTCCTCCAGTTGTTGCAGAGTGTGCCTGGGATGGCAACATTTCAACTGGTTTATGTGGACCCACTTGTCTTCCCCCGCTGCCAAAGGAGCTTTGGGGATGTGGATTTTGTAGGCCACAGGGGAGATCTTGTCGATGATCTCAAAGGGTCCCTTCCATGTAGGCAAAAATTTGCGCTGTTTTGCCTGGTTTCTTTGGAAGTTGTATAGATAGACCCGGTCCCCCACCTGATATTCCTTCCTGGAAGTTTTCAGGTCATAGTGGGTCTTCATGCTATCAGCCGATCTTTCTAGATTTCGCTGAGCGTAAGCAAAAGCATGTTGGAGGTGTTTCCTTAAATTCTCCACATACTCATGAGTAGTGGAGGCATTTATCAGTGTCTGCTCTTGGGTCCTATAGAGCAAATGCTGAGGAAGTACCATCTTGCGCCCAGTCATCAACTCAAATGGTGACATTTTGGTTGCAGATGAAGGGGTAGATCTGATGGCCATTAGGACCAGAGGTAATCGGATATCCCAACTTGGCCCAGAATCTGCCACAAACTTCTTTAATATGCTCACAATTGTCCGGTTATATCTCTCTACTGCCCCAGAAGAAGCTGGTCTATAAGCAATATGCAACTTCCTTTTGACCCCCAGCATCTCCCACATCTTTGTCATTACTTCACTGGTGAAGTGGCTACCCCTGTCTGACTCAATCCTTTGAGGTAGACCAAAACGGGAAAAGATATGGTTAATCATCAGGGCAGCTGCGGTTTCTGCCTTGCAATTTGGGGCTGGGAGACATTCCACCCACTTGGTAAACAAGCATGTCACAGTCAACATGTACTTATTCCCCCTAGCAGAGCGAATCACGGGGCCTACAAAGTCGATTTGTAAATCTGACCATGGCAGTGTCATCCCCCGCTTTTGGGGAGGCGCACGGTGCGTGAGGGATGATGGCTGAAATTGTGCACACACAAGACACCCCTTCAAGTATTGGTCGAGGTCCTGCCCCATGTGTGGCCAGTATGCAACCTCTCTTAAGATTTCCAATGTTGTGTGAAACCCCCTATGACCGGCGGTGGCCGCATCATGGGCGTGACTTAACATCAGGCTTCGGAATGAGGTAGGAACCACCCACTGATCGTGGCCAGCTTTGGATTTCCTTACCAACAATCCGTCTTGGATCCGGAACATTTTTGGACATTTCATCAACACTCTTAGGTCCTCTTTCCCAATGTAATCGGTATCCGTCAGGGGAAAGTTCTCAGGGTCCTCGAGGTGCTGGTAAAACTTACCAATAATTGGATCCCCCTTCTGAGCGGTAATCAAATCAGCATCAGGGGTCTCCTTACTCCATTGTGCAATTGAAAGGTCGTTGTGAGCATTTGTCTGGGACTTAGTGATAGCAGTGACCTGGATTTCCCCCAACAGGGACTCAATCTCAATTAGATCCCCTTGGATGGCCCCGGTTTTGGCCAGCTGATCAGCTAAGTCATTTCCAGTTTTGTCTGGTCCCTCTACTTTGGAATGACCCTTGATCTTTTTCCAATAGATGGTCATCTCATTCGAGGTGACCAGATCATCAATGTTTTGGATCAACTTCCCATGTTTCAAGGGTTTGTTGTTAGCACATAACATGCCTCTGGTTTTCCAATTAACCAGGTGCTCCACGAACCCGTTCCGTACATAATCCGAATCTGTGATTATGACCAGTTCGTGGAGTTGATGCTGGACAGCAGTGAGGATGGCCTGATGCACAGCCATCAATTCTGCCACCTGACTACTTCGGGGACCAATTTTGTATCCAGCGGAGGGTTCTGGGGACTCATTCACCCATGCATTCCCTACGCTGGCCACCAGTTCTTTCTCCCCGTTGTTGTCAACATGGTAAGAGCATCCATCCACATAGACAGTGGGCATTCCCTCACACTTGTCCTCTTCAAAGACTTTGTGTGGGGAATTAAGGTATGCCTCCATGTTGTCCTTGATTTTTAGACTTTCGTCCTCGAGACAGTTTTCTCTGACACAATCATGCAAGTCAGCCAGACCTTGCGCGAGGTGACTCTTCTTGTTTTGGCCATATCTGACCCCCACAGGAAAGCATTGCATTGACAGAATCCAGGAAGTAATTCGGGAATTACTCACATTTCCGGCCCGGATTCTGTCACTTTGGAGATATTGCAGAGGCTGGTGTGGAGTCTCCACTATGATGTGTTCCCCCTGGATAAACGGGCGGTAATTCTTCAATGCCCACACCGTTGCCAGGAGTGCCTTCTCACAATCGTTGAATTTTTCCTCCACAGAGGATAAAGTTTTGCTCGCATAGGAGATTACTTTATTGACCTTGTCATGCTTTTGGTATAATACTGCCGTCAAGCACGTATTAGAGAACCCCGTCTCCAGGAAGAACTGCTTGTTTCTGACAGGGTAAGCTAGGCAAGGCGCTTGTGAGAGGCTTCTCTTGAGTTGTCTTACTGCCTCGGCTTGTTCTGGACCCCATTCCCACTTGACCCCCCCTTTCAGGAGATGAATCAGGGGTCTGGTGATCTCTGCGTAGCCCTCAATGAACTTTCTGCTGTAATTAGTCAGTCCAAGGAGGCTCCTTAGTTCCCGCAGAGTTGTGGGGTCTTTCAGTTTCTGAAGTGCTTCCACTTTCTTTTCCTGGGGACAGAGACCCTGAGGAGTAATCTCATGCCCCAAGAAATTAACACGGGTTCTACACCACTGTGCTTTTTGAAAGGAAAGTTTTGCTCCGGCGGCCCTCAACTTGGTCAGAACATAACGGATCTCCGCTATGTGTTCCTCCACAGATGAACTTTTGATGAGGACATCATCTACATAAGCCAGGTTACCCCTCGCACCCAGGTCGGGCATGGCCTTATGTAGGAAAATGTTGAATTCATTGCCGGAGTTGAGGTATCCGAAAGGAGTCCGGGTCCATGTGTACTGCTGGCCCCCAAAGGTAAAAGCCAGTTTGTATTGGTCCTCCCTACTGACAGGCACGGTCCAGTATCCATTGGTCAGGTCTATTGCAGTGAATACCTGTGACCCCTGGATCTGGGCCAGCCCTTGGTCAATGTAGGGCAGAGGCCATCGGGAAGTATGGACCCGTTTGTTGAGCTCCCTGAGGTCGGCGCAGAGCCTCCACTGGCCGTTTGGCTTCAATATTTCCAGCACCGGATTATTGAAGGTGCTGTGGACTGGACGGATTATTCCCCTGGACTCAAGGTTCTTAATTATTTCAGTAAGGGACTCCATTGATGCGAGAGGCAAGCGATATTGCTTCACAAACACAGGAGTCATGCCAGGGTCCGTGGGGATTGTGGTTGTGTGGATGTCGGTGCGACCACAGTCATATGAGTCTACCGCAAAGAGATCTTGGAAATCCAAGAAAACTTGTTTCAACTTTTGCTTTTGTTCCGGAGTCACACAGGCATCAGCTAGGTTGACTCTCTCTTCCACCATCTGCCTGAAGCCTGGAAAGACTTCTGGTTTGGCTATTTCAGCGGCCTCCTCCAGCTGGGCGGAGAAGTCCCTGGTCAGAGTGCTGATTTGGACTGGAGGCTTCAGGTGGGAAAGGCAGCCCTCATGGACCTGGAAAATCACCTCATCCCTCCTGAAGTCACAAGTCACATCTTCCTTACCATAGGGGCAGGAAGTGTACACCAGGAAGTTCCCCCCATGCCGGGTAAAAATCCTGTCTGGTGTTGTATTGTCATCACTGTCACTGTCAAAACAGTCCTTGGGGATTAGTCCTAACAGTTCATTTCCAAGATCAATGGAGAAATGTCGGTCATCAACCGCCATTCCAATAATGGTGCCTGCGGCTAGAGTAATACTCTTTAAGTCGCTGTTATCCACCTCTATTGGAATGGTGTCATGTTCTATGTTGACTAATGGAGTTGGGTTTACCCCTAACCCTTGCTGTTGGAGAGAAGCGTTTAGATGTATGTAAGCATCAGGGTTTTGCAAATATTGTCCTCTTTTAACTTTCACTTCCAGGGAGAATTGTCGGGTCCTTTCTGGGATGGTGACTTCCTCTTTAACCTGAATTTCAATTGCATAAGGTAGCAATTGAGCTGACCTAAATGCTTTTTCTGGATCATCAAAGCCCATGGGATTATCCGCTAATCGGGACCAAGCTTTGAAGTTTATTAGGTCCAAACTAATGGGAAAGCGATTGAGAATGTCACTGCCTAAGTAAAAGGCGGCAGGGACGTCTCGCACGACCCAACAATTGTGGACTATGCTCTTGTTGCCAATGGAGATTTTGAGCATATACCTGCTTGGCAGGAGATGTTTGGAATTAGGCGCTTCCAGGTCCATTTCCCATTTGTCTATCAGTTTGAATGTGGGAATGGCTGGATCTTTTGGGAGTTGGCGGAACATGGCTTCGCTGATGAAGCTCTTACCGTTGTTCACACACACTCGAGCGAGAACAGAGTCCTTCCCATCATTTAACTGAACAGGGATGAACAACTGCTCTCCAATTTGCTGAATATCAGCCAGGCTCTGAGCTGATTTCGCATCTTTCTGGACTATAGGAGTGGGAGTTTCTGATTGTGGATTAGTATAGAATCTCAGAGTGTTTCCTTCCAGCGTGGAATACCACTTTAGACTGGAAGGAAGGTTGATTTTCAGAAATAGAGAGGACCCTCCATCACCAGTCTGTTGTCCTACTGCTATTACTGTCACGTCTGGAATTTGGCTATTCTGGAAGTGAAATTCTACTTGGTCAGGTTTTTGTTCAACCATGTGGCAGGTGCCGTTTAAACTAACATGGTTGACACTCTGTTTTAATTTTATTGGTCGGCTAGTCTGGGTCCAGAGGACCTTGTTTACGCAATCTATTAGGGGTGACAACCTTCTCAGGAGGTCATTCCCTAGTAAACAAGGGGTGTCCTCTGGGGTCACAACTATGACCGGGTGTTTCAACTTGTGTCGCCCAATTTTAATGTCCAAGTCTGCCGTCCCCTCGACGGGAATTTCCTTCCCGTCAAAGTTCTGGAGTTGTCCAGGAAGAGAGGTGAGAGGAATACGATAATTCTCTCCCCTTCCTGCATTCAGTTCGTCAAAGGCCCTTCTGGACAGAAGGGTAGCTTGAGATCCAGTGTCCACCAGTGCCAAAATTGTACCCTGCCCCTGTACTTGTACCGGGGCATAATATCTTCCCTCCTTCTCCTCAAGGGGGCACAGATAATGCACATTTTTGGACAACTGGTTGGCTAACTTTCTGGTTTTGGACATGGCGAGAGAAGAGATTTGGGCAGAATTCTGTGGAGAGCCTTGGGAATCTGAAAGAAAAATGTGGCAACTGGAGATCAGAGCCATTGTGGGTTCCCCTGGCTCTGGTTCTGGGCCGCCCACCCCTTTTTGGAGGCAGTCACCAGGATGGGTTTGAACCAGGGGAGTTTCTTGCTGTTGGTTCTGGGATGAGATGGTGGGCGGCAGTAGCTCAGTCTCCACATCCCCCCAGTCTGGATTTGCATCCCTAGGGACCCATTTTTCTTTGGGAGGAGTTCCCCCCTCTCTGAAGGAGAAGATCCTTTTCCCAGGATCCTCTGAGGATCCCTCTCCCTCAAATTGGAAGATCTGTACCTCCTCCTCAAACTGAGTCTATTTGGGTCTTTTGTTTCTCCTACCACCCCTCTGCTCCTTAGGAGGCAGACTTTCAGGGGCAAGAGATTTTGTTTCCGGTTCCTGGGTTTCCAGGGGCTGTTTACAAGTGAGGAAGGAAGCTTCCTCCAAGGCTTTACACCCACCTTCCCTTTGTGCCTCCTCCCTGGGAACCGGTGAGTTATCGGGGTGCTGCCCCCGTCATTGTTCTGGAGCACCAGGTCCAGAGTTGGGTGCGTTCTGCGCCGGCATGCCGATCTGAGGGTTCTGCTGAGCCCTCAGTATGTGACCCAGATCCCGCGCCATGTTTTGAACCTGGCGCTCTAACTGGGAAACCCGCTCAGGCTGATACGGGGCCCTGTTTTCTCCCTGGGCTGATCCCGGGAAGGGTAGCTATCCCTTCTCTGGTAGTACCCCGGGTTGGGAAGATTTGGGTACCCCTCCACCCTTGGCCTCCCCTCTCCCGGATTAGGTTGTCTGGGCTCAGGGAATTGGGGAAAGAAGGATGGAGGATTTTGGGGCTGGAAGTTGGGTGGATACCTGGGGAAGAAGTTCTGCCCAGGGTTTGGTGAGTTTCTGCCCTCCTGTGAGAAGTTGGGAGGGAAGTTCCCTGGGTTAGGTGCTTGGCTGGATCCCCCCCCTTGGGCTGGAGGAGTCCACACATAACCCAGGATGGGTCGATTTCCCTTGTAACGGGGACTTACATAATCAGGAGAGCGAGGGACCCCATTTGTGGGGCTGCCTCCTTGGCTCCCTGTCTGTGACTGACCCGAGGACCTTCTGGGCCTAGCATTATTAGGTGCAGGTAGGTTTTTAGGCCCCCCCATCTCCAAATCCAAAACGGGGGTGACCTTTACCTCTGCCACCTTGGCAGCAGCAGGGGTGCTGTTGGCTTTGGGGTTTTTCTGGGAATTACTTTTGCTATCTACCGGTTTCTGCACCTCATAGATCCGGGTAGCCTGTTCAATGACCCAGTCTAAAGATCTTTTCTCATGAAAATCCCTCACGAGCTGGGTCATTATGTATTTGGGCAAGGCATGGAAAAACGTATTAATAAATTCTCTGCTATCCGTGCGCACCCTTCTTGTGGTCTGTGCAAAAGCACGCTTTAACTCCTGCACAAATTCTTGTGGGGCCTGATCCTCCCCACATTGTAAATTGTAGGCTGCCTTGCGAGCCTCTTGAGGATTTCTGTGAACAGAAAAATGTTTCAAGATGGCCGCCTTATAGGTGGACCATCTTAAATGATTTTGGTCCTCCAGCCCCGCAAAGAAACTGGAGTATTCCGGGGAGAAGGTCCACTTTACATATTGAATACAGCTTTGGCTGTCCTTCAAATGGAAAGTCTCCATCATTTGCTCAAACAACTCTAAGTGCTCCCAAACAGAATACTTAGCGTTCTTATGGTAAGGCGTGATGACGCTCCTGATCGCCTTAATCTGCTTTAAGGGGTCCTTAAGCAAGGCCCTTTTTGCCTTATTGGCCTTTTTGGTTCGGGTAACCCTTGTCCATTCATCCTCTGACTCAGAGGCACTGCTCCCAGAGGTTCCTGTCTGCTCTTCCAGGTTTTCCCGGATTCTGCGAGCCTGGGAATGGCTGGCAGAATGTGGGGACCTGGTCTCCTGTGTCCTGCGCAGTTCAGAGGAGTCTTCAGATTCCTCCTTGCTGCCAGGATTTGATGGGTACCCCCTCCACTGACCTAACTGGGCAGAGGTTTTCAGGATGCCCTTAATGGGCCTACTCTCCTGGGGTTCCCCACTGAACTGTACTGTACTTGGGTGCCCATACCCGGATGCCCACCCCTCCATTCCTGAGTGGTACTGGCCTATGAGCCCCATACTTTTAGCTGGATAGTAATCTGCCATCCCTGTGGCCCTGTGCTCATGTGCGCCAGGGGACATGGGGGTGGTAGAGTCCAGGGACTGGGAGAGATGAAGGCCCCTGGTGTTAGGGCTCCTGAGGTTATGGTCAGGAGTCTCTCTTTCCCAGCGGACCTCATCTCTATCCGCCCCTGCTCCCTGTTGCAATGCAAGAGCCTGCATTTGTGCTTTCAGTTCCTCAGTCAAGGCCTTACTAGACTCTATCAGTCTCTCCTGCATCGCTACCTGTTGTTGGAGCCTATCATTGTGTTGACAGAGGGCCTCATTTTCCCTCTGTGCTTCCTGGTTGGTCCTGGAGAACTGGGCCAGTCTTTGCTGCAGGAGGTTTACCTCCTGAGTCCCATCCCTACCGGCCTGCTCCTTTCTTGCCAGAGCATCTTCCACCCTTCTGGTGTGCTCTACCAAGTTCTGGTTTTCTTTTTGGAGGTCACCCAGCCCCTGGAGGGCCAGGTGATTTTCTTCAATTTCCTTTTTTAAGTGGCAGACTTCCTGGCCTAAAGTGTCTCTTTCCTGACTGAGAGCCTGCATCTGTGCTGCCAGGTCGTCCCTCTGCCTTTGAAGGGCACCAGCTTTCCGGCGCTCTTCATCAAACTCTGCCTGGGTATCCAGGTCTTTCAGAATCAGTTTATTGCTTTCTGCCTTTTCCCTATCTAGGTGGCCTTGCAGGGTGACTACCTGCTCAGCACATACCCTGTTGAAGTCCAGTTGTTGCTCCAGCTTTTTCTGGCTTTGCAGTAGGGAGTCCAAACCTTCTTGGTGTTCCTTCTGCAAGGCCCGAAATCTGGTATCCTGTTCTGACTTTTCCTTTTGCAGCACATCCATATCCTCCTTTATTTTAGTGATGTACTGTCTGGTCTCATTTTCTGACTCCTGGCTTCTGTGCAGCCTTTGCTCAGAAGAGTCCAGATCAGATTGGGCCTTCTCTAACGCCATCTGTTGCCTTTTTGCCAGATCATGGCCTTCAGCACATTTATTCTGTATGGCTCCCATATATAAATATAAATATGCCGCTATCCTAACAATCTTGTCGTGTTCATCTTTGGCCTTAGGAGCCATATATAGTTCACTCAGGGCCACATGTAATGGACCCTGATCTCTCCATAGTCTGACCCTGTTTCAGTGGCCTGTCGCGTGATGGCCTGCAACCAGGCATCCTGGCCCTGCTCAGCCCATTCACCTCTCACAAATAGTTTATGTAAGAAGTGCTCTCTGGCTATTTTCATATCTACCAAGGTCGTCATTCTAGAGATTGGTCTCTGTCCTGACTTACAGAAGTTAGTATTTTATTTTTGCAGAACAGAACTTTTCTTGGAGTGTCCCTTTTGAGGAATGCTTCACAGCGTAATGCAGCGTGGTGATCCGACTGGATGTATGTATCCCGTCAGTTAGCACACTGTATTAAGCTGCACAAGTGGTATTCTAACCCAGACGTCCGGCACGAGCCCCCAATTTGTAAGAGGATTCAATTCAACACTACAGCTAAGTCAATGCCTAGTCTGGGATACTGAATGGAAACCCTTATTGATATATCTTTATGTCCAGTTCATGCGTTCTGGATGACTACCCCTATATAACACCCCTCTCTCAGAATCCCCCTGACCCCACTGAGCCAAGAAGTAGTTCTGTTTTGCAAATTAAAAGGTTTATTTGAGAAGTAAAGCAATATATATCTATCACACTTTATAATAAATTAATAATTGAATATCACACTTAATCTGATATGATAAAGATTAACAACGGAGAATCTGGCACTAGCACACTTCTTGATAATCACTAAGGAGTTGACATGAAATGGTTAAGGTAGCAACAATACTTTTATGGTTTCAAATGGATGCAATGTGGAATGAAATGCAGTACAGAAAATAACTTGATAGGATTTCAGCAAAAGACAATGTAATCACTTTCTTGGACAATTCACCCCCCCCTTTTATGCAATGCAAGGAAATGGAAGGAAGGCACACAGTTCTCAGAAATGCAATTAAATGTGATTCAGTTCACCCAGCAACTTAGACTACAGACGTTGAAAACACAGGCAAAATGCTTTGATAGGTGCTGGCAATGGAGTGAAAATATGTTAAAATGCTTTTAATTCCCTCTAGGAGGTTCAGGGTGAGTGAAATCAAGTTAATATTAGTCCAGGCTCACTTTAGCAAGGATCTAGGAGTAATTGGTAGGTTAAACGAATTTTTGGCAAATGGAAGGCAAGCAAACTGCTGTTTTCACACGTGGAGAAATTTGCAAATCGCGGTAAAATGTCAAATCGCGGCTAAATTTGCGAATGCGCCGAGCGCAATTACAGAGGAACTACAAGGACTATCACTATCGTTTTGGGGTCTTAAGAAAGCCTAGGATCTCAGCTTCCAGATGAAAGTTACTGCAAGTCTCTAGCACAAACGGTCACGGAGATATGAGCGATTAAATAAAGGTCGTTTTTCAGATTTGAAATTTTAAAGTTCAAAAAGACAAGTGCAGCTTGCAACTAGAAAATGACAGGTGACAGCTTTGCAAATGACAGGTGACAGTTAGGAGACAGTTCTACTTAGATTAAGCTAGATTGAATTATATTATTTTAACTAGGAGATTGGTTCTGCACAGTTTTCTAGGTACTCACACTATATTCTTGAGTGAAATGGGCCTCGCCATGGATCTGGTCAGGTTTTAGACGGGACTCTGGTCTCTGCACTTCACAGTGATCTGGGTCTGCTCTCTCTCTGGATTCTGAAGATTGAGGGATTTAAAGTCTGGATCTTTCTGCACAGCTTTCTCTGGAGATTGATGGAGGTAAAGTATGGATTTTCCCGGCAGAGCTTCCAGCTGCAAATGGATTTGAAAGTCCCTATCTGTCCTGTCTCTCGGCTTTTATGTGTTTTGAAAATGGGTGTGTGTGAGCAGCATCACTAGCCAGCCCCTCTCCACTTATCATTGGCCAAGCTTTCATTTCTCCCCTGATTGGGGGAGCTAAGTTGTGTCAGAGTGATGTCATTTTACAGCCTGCAGAAAGTCCACTCCTCCTGTCAACTTACACACAAATCTAGATTTGAACCAAATACATATTTGCAGAGGTACATATTGTTTTAAAATTACACGCACCCCTCACATATCACAGGAGGTATCTCCTGTTCAAACTCTGCTCTTCCTGGGAGCTTGCATTCAGAAATGGCAATATTTTGCACTTTTTAACTGATTTGCAATTCCGGACATTACCCCAAATTTACACACATGTGCGCAAGGAGTATGGACATTAGTTGATGAAGTGTCAGATTTTTCACATGCACACATTTTGAGTAATATCCTCTTTTCCGCTAAAACCCCCCTGAACATGCCACCGGTTCTAAAAACCTCTTAAAATGTGGGCAGAAAAATCACAAGAATTATGGTGTCATTTATACAATTTTCACATGTCCGCTCTATGAGTTATTCATCTTTTTAGAGTTATGTTCTGGCCCCAAAGGGGTGTGGTTTTCCTCCAGCACAAGGTTGAATTTCTGGTTTTTCCAGTTCTGCCAAGCCAGCTTGCTCTCACAGGCAGTGCCCCTCCCCTTTGCTTCAGGAGGAAGCTACTTTTACGATATCTGCAATAAACCATCTGCCTGAGTCAGGAGAGGGCTTTGTTCAGAGCTCCTGTATTCTGTGGGGGCTTCCCTTAATTCAATTATCAGAGAGATGGCATATCCTTAGTGTGGCCAGCAAAAGGCAGATAGGCCTGGGAACACAGCTGTGACTCAAGTTTCACTCCTGATGGGGGTAGTTGCCAGGCAAATTGGAATCTCTTTAAGCCAGTTTTTAGCTCCATGTCATTTCTGTTCCCCAGTTTCTGCATTCAAATAAACTAACAATTTCACATATGCAGCTAGAATGCTGATTCTAAGTTTAAAACTATGACATTTAAACAATTGCAACCTATGTGACACTCAAAAGTAGGTCACTCATTTCTCTTAAACATTGAGATTTTTAATGTCTTTGGCCCTCATTACGACCCTTGCGGAAATCGAAAAACGATGGCGGAAATGGAATACCGCCATCGAATAGCGCTCGGTGCGATTATGACCCGTCACCGTAAAGTACGATGCCATTAGCGACACCGTAGTGAACGCCAATGCTAACTGCACCAAGTACGCGCACGCGCGCCATGCCAAACCGTAATTACCACCATGGCGCAATGGTACGCGAATTCTGACCCTAGCGGACATGTACCTAACGCCATCAAGCATTGCGAAAAGTACCGTTCCGCCATGGCGAGAAGTACGGCATCGCGAATCAACCGTAAACGCCCTACTGAGTGCCTGTACACCACTCCCTGGCCACATTGCACAACTCCTCGTAGGTGCAATGAAGTCACACAATGCAACCAGTCAAATGTACAAGTCACCCATGCATGCCAACGAACAAATCAATCTAGGGGCTCCAAGTGCCTTGTGAGTGGCCATCCATATTTGCCATGGCACCATTGCCGCACTGATGCAGCACAGGCATGCGAAGGTTCAAGTACAGCAACATGAGCAGAAAAATGAGACAAACAAAAACAGGCCCCCCCCCCCATCGACTGACACCAGTGTAAGGCAACATTCAAAGCAGTATCCTGAGTCAGACTGCACCAGCCCTGTACTCCTGCCAGTAAACAAACCAACCATCAGCAGAAGCATGTACCACACAAGTTGGCAGAGTGACTGAGCAGCCAGGCACATCTCAAGAGGGGCCAATGGGAGCTGCAGGGCACAGATGGCACGAATACAGAAGCTATTCCAATGGACATGACCTCAGTCTCCCTCCAAGAAACGCACGCAAACACAGGCACCTGTGACCAGCCATATACTGATAACCACATCCATCCACCAATCCACCTGGCTGACCGGCATCTGTTACACAAAAGCTAATCCCCCGCCCCTGAGCATGACATCATCAAAACAGTCATAATGGTAGCCCCTATCCCTGACCACACTGGGCTTCGTAGGCAAACGCGGCCAGTACAGTAACACGCAACTATACTCAGAAGCCGGAACCCAATGCAGATATACTCACAATACATCGCTCCACAAATAGGAATATGCTCCATTACTTGCAAAGAATAACGCTACACGGTTAATATCAGAATAGAAATTTAATGCTCCACAAAATCACCAAGCCCATAAAGCCATTAGGTCATGAACCCCAAAAATATATTTCATAATTGTGGGCTGCATCCGCAATAAATGACCAGCTTCTTCTTGTGTGACGCCCTGTTCCTTCATGGTACACAGGGGCTACATTCACGTTCAAAAAGGCAACATGGAAGCGCCTAGAACCGCAGGGCCATTCCATTAGGTAGGCACTAGTCCAGCTGAAAGGTCGAAATGTCGCTCCTAGCCACTAGTACCGCGTAAGGGCATGTGGCCCATTGGCGATCGTCCCATAAGATCGTAATGGTGCTCCACTGATTAACTCGAAGCAGCAGGTGTCGGGAGTAGAAGCCATCTGCAGGAGTGGCATACAGATGGCAGCGGCAAAAGGGGAGGAGATACCTGTCACCCAAATGAAATGAAAAAGAATATTATGGCCATCTGAACTTGATTTGTATTACTCACTTCAATGATCACACTAAATCTACAGCCATATGCATGCTAGCCCACTCCAAAGGATTATTCCCACCCAAATATCACTTGCGAATCATAACTATAAATATCGAGGTGAAAACACTATTACAAACGAGTGTTTGTGTGCATGCGTCTGTCAAAACAGAATCCATTCGATGGGATTAGTAACGTGCATAGACACAAGTGTTTGAAGGCGCGTCGAGACAGGGAGGGTTCAACAAGGCCAGATAGACGATGGTCCCACTATGGCAGCTCTGCATCACATAGCGCAGGGGAGGTGGATAGATTCCAAAAAGCCCTGTACATGGCAAACTCTCCATCAAATCATCTGTCCATGCATCCATACATCATTCCCTCATCCCGGTATGAAAACGCCTGATTATGTACTCACATAACATGTGCAATTTCCATTGAGTCTGTGCGTAATGCAGTCTGCAAAATCCACTGTGCTCCAGGCCGGAATTCCAGTGTTGTGAAGTAACATGTATTTGGGAACGTCCTGCCTTATCGTCCACCACGCTATTGCGCATCCCATACTATTCATATCAATCATTGCATTCTCGCCATGGCCCCTGTCCCAAGGACATTAAACAATAGAACGTCATATTTGCAGTCAGACCTGTGGGCGTCTCCTCGCCGCTAGCTGAAGACCGAAAGCGCCGTCCTTCGAATTCCTCATTTGCAACATCACGTCGAAAAGGCATCTGTGACCGCTTTAAATCACAAATCCATCCATGTAGTGCGGCAATGTGTGGAAATGCAAAGTGGCTTCACTCACAAATGGGACGCCCCGCCCGTCGTTGAGCCGCGGTACAGTGCTGCATGAGGGTCCACCGTTAATCGAGTACTACATTCCACTGACCCTTCACAAGTTTGTTCGCGACTGCAAAGATAGTATGGGAAACAATGGGACCATAGCAGAATGAACATATGAGCCAATATTTCACTGCCATCGGGATCAAATACATGATTGTAATAGCAAGATGCCATGCGTCGAATTGCAGCGTTGCGTGCGGGACGTGCTCGCCCAAAGGGGATTGCAGCTTGCACAGGTGGAATGAATCACCACAGGTGGAGGCAATACAGCTTGAAAACACATAAATTGCACACCCAACCCCCTCACACAACCACACCCACTCCAAAATGCTACCGGCAGGACTAGCGATGTTGGCCCTGGGGGACCTGATAGCACTGCAAGTACTCCAACTACAAGAAGAAGACGAACAGCAACTACTACAACAACCGGCCGCACAGAGGAGACGCAGGAGGAGGAGGAGGGCAAGGCAGGCCCAGCAAGGCCCGCCAGCACAGCCACTACCACCACGCAGGCAGCCCGCAATCCCACGCCTCCGAGCACATCCGTTCAACCTGACGGATGAGCAGATCCACACCCTCTACCGTTTGGACCGGGACACCATAACCGCCATTGTGGACATGACACAGGCTGACCTTGTCAGCATGATAGATAGCCCAACCGCCATCCCACCCCTACTGAAGGTGGTGTCTGTACTCCACTTCCTGGCCACAGGCACCTACCAGCACACAGTCGGACAGTTGCATGGCATTTCACAGCCACTGTTCTCACGGACACTATTGCAAGTGCTCGATGCCCTCCTGAAGCACGCAGACGACTACATCTCTCTACCACGCTCGGAGCAGGAAATTACGAACACAAAAGTGGGATTCCATGCACTTGGCGGCATACCGGGTTGCATTGGTGCCATCGACTGCACCCATGTTGAATTGGTCGTCCCACATGCCATGGAGGCTCAGTACCGCAACCGAAAACAATTTCATTCACTTAATGTACAAATGGTGTGTGACTCCAACAGGATCATTACACATTGTTGTGCACGCTTTCCTGGATCAACCCATGATTCTATGGTCTTGAGGAACTCTAGAATACCACGCTACATGGAGCGACACGCAGGGAACAGATCCTGGCTACTCGGTGAGTCTCATTTCATGCATGATAATGTGGGGTATGTGATGCGGCAATGACCTGGCGGGGGGGGGGCGTACGTAGCAATGTCATTCCACAAACATCCTTTATTGTCCACATACAGGTGATGCCGGGTATCCACTGAAGAGATGGCTCCTTACACCACTCCGGAACCCACAGAACCAGCCTGAGGAGGACTACAACCATGCCCACTCACGTACCCGTGTAGTCATAGAACAGGCATTCAGCCTACTGAAGGCTCGTTTCCGCTGCCTCAGCAGGTCTGGCGGGGCACTCCTGTACCGCCATGAGAAGGTTGCAAAGATGGTCATGGCATGTGTCATGCTACACAACATGTGCGTACGTAGAAATGTGCCCATGCCCCCTGACGCAGAACTGCAAGCACCTGATGATGGTCATGATGAGGGTGGGGATGTGGCAGCACCTCAAGGAGTCCGTGAGGCACAGGAGGGCCGTGACATTCGTCAGCATCTCATAGATGCATGCTTCTAGCACTCACGCCTGGTGGCTGATACATGGAAACGGGACTCGTGGCACTGTGTGTGTCTGGAACATGCACAATATGGACTGTACGCCTATAATGGCCTCGTACACAAAGATCAATGTCCACACATCTCTTTGCATGATCGTGCATTGTTTATGGCATATGTGATATCATGTTAAACACCCTATCGACCCGCCACCCAAGTGAGCCCAACACACCCCCTCCACCCTCCTACCTCCCCCCCGAACACCAGTGTCCGAAGATGCTCATTGTCAGTGGGCAGACACTATTGCAAGCCCCCTCTCCGGGTATCAGGGGCACCCCTGCCTGTGGAGCGCAGGTTCCTCCCAGATCTACGTTGGGGGCTGCCCTGGACGGTACTTGCAACGGATGATGTCTCTGCCTGCTCACGTCCATGCATGTCCCTAAGGGTTTGTGAGAGCTCAGTGAGCACACGGCGCACAGCGGCAAGTTCAGCACATACGTCTTTGGACGTCGCATGCAGTTGCCCCCTCAGGCTCTCGGTGCTTCTCTCCATTTGTACTCTCAGGCTCTCGGTTCTTCTCTCCATTTGTACTCTCAGGCTCTCGGTGCTTCTCTCCATTTGTGCCCTTAGTGTCTCTGTACTTCTCTCCATTTCTGCCCTAAGTGTCTCAGTTGATGTTTCTATGGCTGCCTTAGTACCCCCACATTCATCAGCATGGTCCTTGAGGAGCGTGGCCAGTTGCTGCTGTTGCTCGATCACCTGGTCGAGGGACTGTTGCCTCTGCTGTGCCATGCCCATTTGCGGTGGTGTCACAGAGGGGCTGGTCACCTCATGTTGCCTTGCCACAGGGCTTGCGGGGGATGGCCAGTCGTCGTCTTGTGGGTGCCCCTGCGTGGTATCCTCATGGTGTACGGGATGGAACAAACAGGGGGATTGAGACAGGTCATGGATGGATCTTACTTCGACATTCCCGTTTTCTGTGTCGGAGCATGCTGCCATTAATGCAGTGTCACCTATGGTGCTGCTGCCACCAGAAGCAGTGCCTTCTGTGGCATCCCTTGGGGGGACCTGTGGTGGTGTTGTTGTGGGCATGCTGGCTGCTGGGGTGCCTGTTGAAGTTCCCTCCTGTGTGCTGTCACTTGATTTGTGCTGCTGCCGTGTCTTGATGCGTGCAGCTGAGGTGGAGGGTCTTTGGCCGTTGGTCTTGGCCCTCTTTGCAGGTGTGCTGGTAGGGGTGTCCTGGAGCTCGTCGTTTGAATCGGACCCTGTGGTGGAGTAAAGGAGGGCGAGCGTTATTAATGGGTCTGTTGAAATTGGAATGGCAATGTATCACATGCATTGGGGTGGTACCTGAGGGTGATTTGGGTCGGGGCCTTGGGGGTGGTTTCATTTTTGTGTGGATTGAGGATGCAGTTGTTTTGCAGCCTGAGGTTAGGGTGTGCCTGCTGCACGTGTAGAGGGTGTTTTTAGGATTTTTAATTATTTATGTATTTAATGTGAGTTTTAAAGTGCGCTATCAGGCCAATGTATGTGGACGTTCTCCGGTGTCCAGTCAACTGGTCGACTGCAATTTGGTCGACTGCAATTTGGTCGACGCAATTTGGTCGAATGCCAAATGGTCGAATTTTTTTTTTTTTATGTATATGTGTTTTGTGGGTTTTCGTGTGGGGAAAAAAATAAAAAAGAAAAAAAAGGGGGTTGGGGGGGGACCCCCCCAAAATAAACCAAAAAATGGGTAAAAAAAAAAAAAAAAAAAAAATTCGACCATTTGGCATTCGACCAAATGGTGTCGACCAAATTGTCTGTCGACCAAATGTTTTCGACCATTTGACTGGTAACCACGTTCTCCTGGACATGTGTTACTGTTGCACTATGTGGACACATGGTACTTCACATGATTGGACATTGTGGATTTAGCATTGTTTTATTTGGCCCACCTACCTGATTCTTCGGATGTCTGCACTCCTTTCTCCATCCCTCCGACTCCCTCTATACTCTCCATTCCAATGGTGGAGGCACAGATTTCTTCCCAGGGGGTCAACTTGATGGGTGATTCCGATCCTCCCCCGGTAGCTGTGGCAATGTTTCGGTTGGCAGAAAGTATGCTCCGGACGCGTATCCGCAGGTCGTCCCATCGCTTTCTGCATTGCTGTGGGTTGCGGGGTGCGGTCCCCACCGCACTTACCCGCTGTGCCACCAGGGCCCATATGGCCTTCTTGTTCGCAAGTGCCGTCCTGGTCATTTGCGTGGAGAAGACGACGGCAGCATTCTCCTGGAGGGTCTCCGTGAGCACCGTGAGTTCCTCACGGGAGAAGTGGACCTGCCGCTTGCGGTCGCACGCTTTTTTCGCAACTTTTCCCATTTTTATTGCTTTCACTGGGGTGGATGACGGGTTGGGATGTGTCTCAGGGTAGTATTTTTTATGGTTGTGTGGGAATTCTGATTTTATAGGTGTACGCCGTGCTGTTTCCCGTTCCGGGACCATTTTTTGACTTCCGTTTCCGTATATTTACGGTCACCGTACTTTCCGATTGCCGCTCATTACGGTGACCGTTCAGATGGGTGGCGGAATTGCACCTAGGGCGCCGTACGACGGCGGTGAGGGGCGTTTTCGGGACTTTTCCGCCATCGCGGACTTTGCACTTCCGCCATGGCGTAGTGCTCGTGCCCGATGGGTCGGAATTAGCCGCACTTTGCTACGTCGTGCAATGGCGGAAACGCTATTTACGCTATGGCGGTCAGGTCAGTCACTTTCCGCCAGGGTCGTAATGAGGGCCTTTCAGTCCACATTTACTTAAACTGCTGAAATCCACAGCTCAGCCAGTCTTGTTATAAACCTTCAAGTCACTTCAGAATATAACTTTACATTGGATCCACCTCTTAAAATGTCTTTCTTTGGCATGTTTTGGGTTCATTTATTCAGTTTTACAAAAAGTAAAATCTGGTGGTTTTAAAACGCCGGCTTTTGGATAGTGGTGAGTACTGGTACTGCACCCCTTTTTGGGATTTAAGAAAATGAATTCTCCACAGTTATGGGTTTGCTTTTGGCAATCAGCATTGCCATTCCCAATGGTTTCAGACTACTGTGTGGGTAGTCCAATGGTGGTTTTAGGCAGTGTCCTTCTGTGCCCATAACATCGGCAAAAAAATGAGTGGCAGCCTATTCTTCATGCATTTCCCTGTGCATTTTCTGGGAAACTGTGGCCATCATGATGTTTTCCATGTCAGTACTGCACAGTTTTGAGGTAGGGCTCGGATGCATGGGTAAATACATCCCACAAACACTCGCGTTGTCCTGAAATGTTCGCAAATAAACAAGATGGGGGTGTTCTGAAGACGTTTTTAAGAACACTCCCGGTGTCCTGGAATGTTCGTAGGGGGTGAGCTGAGGACGCTGTCCGTATTGTTCTCTGTCAAGTGGAATGTGTCCTAAGAACACTCGCGGTGTCCTGAAATGTTCGCAAATAAACAAGATGGGGGTGTTCTGAAGACGTTTTTGAGAACACTCCCGGTGTCCTGGAATGTTCGTAGGGGGTGTCCTTAGGACGCTGTCCGTATTGTTCGTTGTTAAGTTGAAAGTGTTCTAAGAACTATCGCGTTGTTCTGAAATGTTCATAGGGGGTGTCCTGAAAACGGTGTCCGTATTGTTCGCTGGCAAGTTCAAAGTGTTCTAAGAACACTCACATTGTTCGCGGACATTAAAAGTTTCCCATAGATCATAGTTGAAATGTTTGACTCTATGGATGTGATATGCTGCGGTGGTTGTTGCCAGGGCATAGAGTCTTGGGTGCATGGCCATTTGGCCATGCACCCAAGACTCTATGCCCTGGCAACAACCACCGCAGCATATCACATTCATATTTGTTTATGACTTTGGGTGAAAAACAAATGTATAAGGAACAAAGTTATTAGATACTATGGATGTGATGTGCTGCTATGGTTGTCCTTATTATTGTATACTTACTGTTTGGTCTAGTAATGGGAGTCCATGTTTTTCTTCTTCATTTCTGTGATAAAAAAAAAATAGCATGTTAGTATTAGTATTTTGTAATGACTTATTACATTGTATAAGCAATATACTTTTATTTTTTTTCCACCCTCATATTTAGTAGAGTACAAATCAGAGTACTGTGCAATTTGCTCAGTTTCTGTATTTGTTGCTAAAATCATTGGGTCTGTGGGAGAAAAAAAAATCCATGTTGGATTTAAAAAAAACCCTTTTTCTGTTATGATACAGTTTATTTGTTTGTTTGTTTTCAGTGTTCACTTGTTGTTTCTGGCTAATGCTTTATACTTTGCTTTGTTGTATTTTTTTTGGAACAGTAACAGATTCTTCATTTGTTTTGATATTATAAAATTTTGGAGCAGTTAGATACCAATTGGCGTATTCTAACTGTCTATTTTTTTAATATATCTTAGTGGTTTTCGTTTACCTATTTGGATTTTGTTAAATTTTGGGACAGTTAGATACCAATTGGCGTATTCTAACTGTGTATTTTTTGGCCTAATTTAGTGGTATTCATTTATCTGATTAGTTGTTGTAGAATCTTTGAGCTGTTAGATAGCTTTTGGAGTATTCTAACAGTTTGTATTATTTTAACACACATTTATAATTTTGGGACAGTTAGATACCAATTGGCGTATTCTAACTGTGTATTTTTTGGTCTAATTTAGTTGTATTCATTTATCTGATTAGTTGTTGTAGAATCTTTGAGCAGTTAGATAGCTTTTGGAGTATTCCAACAGTTTATATTTTTGTAACACAAATTTACTTAAAGGTTTAAATACAGTTTATTTATCAAATTTTGGTTTTAAGAACATCAAATAGGCGTTTGTAAGATTTACTGGTAATCTCTGCTTTAGAGTAATGGTACTATCATTACATTCAAACCATCCACATTTCTTTTTTATGTATGCAGTGTAGTGCCCTGAATTGGTTGTGGCTCCTGCGTGGTAGATTATACCTATTGTTGTGAAGGTTTTCTTACCAAGTGATATTTGACCATGTGTGAATCCAGTCAGCTTGCAGTTGTTTTTGGTACCATCTGCATTGTAATGTAGAAGCATTAGTATTACGTATTTACTATGTGTTTGTATTACTAACGTGGAGCGATTATCTGAATTGCAGGTAGAGCATAATCTACCATGGTTTGCATTTTGTACAAGTTGCTGAAATGGAATGGATTCACAATTTGGTATTGATATATATATGAAGCGTTCATTGGGGATTTCTTCTTGTGTCACATTGTTGCAGAGAGTGCATGTATGTTTCCACATGTATGAAATCTGAAAGATTTCATTTATAGGTATGTTTTTGTTTTCCAGTACTTGTAGTAAGTACATTAGAAATTCTTGTGGATCTTCCTGTGAGTTTATAGTGAATTTCACCATTCCAGCACAGTAGTCCAATTGTCGTCTTATTCCAAAAACACTATATGTGTTGTCAGGATTGTTTGCTGCATTTCTGTGAAGTACTAACATTTGCAAACACAATGGTTCTGTACTGTGTGAGTAAATGTTGTCAACAATTGGTGGTAATTGAAATAGAATATTCATTGCTACATTTGCATAGCAACTTACACCAACTATATTTGAGAATTTAAATGTTCCAGGTAGTTCTGTATCTAACTGCTTTTTTTGGAGTTTGTCTTCCTTCTTTAAAGAAGTACCTGGTTTACTCTCTCTAATTGATTCTTTTTTGTTTGTGGTACTTGATGAAGTATTAGTTTCTTTTACTCTCTTTGGAGGATTTGCAGTGACGTCCTGTTGCATTTCAGTTTGATTTAGTTTTCTTTTACAACGTTTTAGTTTTTGTGGAACAGAATATGTGTTTAGATGGGGAGTGTATAGTGAGCGAAGTCTATTATATTCTAAAATGCAAGGAATATCAGCGTTTACTTTACTTGCATCAAAGTTGATTAGAAATAGACTGTCAAGTGTACGTAAGCGTGATAGTGCTACGTAGCTCATGCCTTCTTTAAAGACTGTGTTACCAATATCTATCATTGCTTTGTCTAGGATAAGACCTTGTGATTTATGAATTGTGACTGCGTATGCAAGAGTTAGAGAAAATTGTTCTCTGCGTATATACATATCTTTGAAGAGAAGGAATCTAGCTGTTGAGCGTCCTATCCATTTTACTTCTGAAATTTTGTCAAAGAGTATATTGACAAACTGAATTTTGTTGTCACGTGGGTATGTTTGAAAGCCAACAACTGTACCCAGTGCTCCATTAACTAGTCCTTGGTCCACGTCAAGGTTACGTTTAAGCATTACTCTGCAATTTAAGGATAATTTTAACATCTTTTCTAAGCCTGCTGTGTTTGAGATTGATTTTTCTAAATTATTTAGTCTTGTTGTGGCTTGGTCACACATGGGTAGTGTCATACCATGTACATCTAGTTTGTCTGTGGCGCTAATTTCCATTATTGGTTGCATTTCTTTACTTAGCATGATTTCATTTAATTTGAAACAGCTTGCAAGAGTTGGCATTAAGGCCATACAATTGACATTTTTGTGGGCTAATTGTTCCATAACATCTGTAGCACATGCATTATCGCCATAAAGTGCATTAATGTGCCGGGTTTTCAATGTTGCTTCTGCTTCTTTAGAAAGTATACCAACTCTCAAACTTTTTAAAATGTTGGCATAAGTTAGATCTGTAGATTTTCGCATGTTTTCTGTTAATTCTCTGTATTGGAAATGTTGCCAAAGGTTGACATTTCCAATGCTGCCAACAGTTTTACAGCAGAGTTTGTGCCCTAATGTTTTAAAAATAGGTTCACCTTTTACTGGTGTTAATTGAAGCAGATCTCCAAAAACAATAATGTGTTTTCCTGCAAAGAGCTCTTCATAGTCTGTTTGAGTACTTCTTGTAATCTGAGGTGAATCAAAGCTAACATCAGGTTGGAGACCATGCTCACTTCATCTATTAGTAGCATTTTCATTTGTTTCAATACTCTGCGTAATTCCATTGCAGCTTCTGCAGAAAGTTTGTAATAGTCTAATTTGTTCTGGTGTTCTACTGGTAATAGTAGTAATCGGTGTAATGTAACACCACCTATGTTGTAGGCAGCTAAACCTGTGGGGGCAGTGACAACAGCTGGCAGTTTGTTGTTTGTCAATTGTTGAAGGAACTTACTAATGATTTTGATTAGGAATGTTTTGTCAGAACCAGCTTCACCACTGACGTACAGTAGTATAGGTTTATAATTATGGCAGGAACATTCTTTATTTTCATGTTTTACACCATGTGCAATTTGTTTTGTTACTTCTTGAAAAATGCTACTTTGCTCATTGTTTAGTTTTGATTGTAGTATAGTTAAGTCTTCCTTATCTTCATACTGACACATGGTGTTTTCTACTTCTATCATAGCTAATTCTGCCTCATTTGTTATTAGTGGTTCTCCCAGTGGTTCTTGGCTTCCTGTTACAGAAGGTTGACTACTGTCAGGAGTATCCTTATCTAGTTGAGCTTGGAGTTCTTCTTCATGTTGCTGTTCATTGTGCAACATTGTTTTGTACTGTGTAAAGTTTACATCATTTATAGTGCTTTCATTTGCTTTGAATGCATCCTCATATGAGTCATAGTTATCTAGTAATTGTTCTTCTTTTCTCCATGGTTTGAAGAGTTGTAGCAGGGACATGTAATATACTTCTTTATGTTGAGGAGTCTTCAATGACAATTTGATATGATTAATTAAATTTGGTTTAGTGAGTTTAACTAAGCTGCCTTCACAGTCTGTCACTCTATATTTACCTTTTTTTATCGGGTTTCATATTATTTTTGTATGTGTAGTTTTGGGCTATTTGGTATAGACACATGTTTTCCAAAGTATTACTTCTGTTTGGGTAGTATGTGTCCAATAAATTGTTTTTTAAAATGTCTTGGCTGTTGGGATCATGTTTGGCTATTGTTTCTATATCTTCATATGATTTTAGAACTATTTTTCTAGATTTAGCTGGACCAAGACTAAGCCATACTATATTTTCAGATTTACCATACAATGAAGTACCAGTTAAACGATCAGCTGCTTCATAAGATCCACATTCTCTATGGGTGAGCATTTTTATGCCCAAGCTGTATAATTTCTGAGATACTGTTTTATCTGATGACAGGTCATTCCAGAGGTCTTGGAGCTCTGTCTTTTCTGCTTTAGTTAAGTATGCTGTGACATATCGTGCAACTGCAGTAGAATTGTCTGCAATGTACTGCACATCTATGTTTGCATTCCATAAGTGGGCAATGATTGCATTATAATCATTGATATATTTTTCGTCTTCTTTTCTTTTTATGTAATATGTATTTTTAGGTGACTTTCCTTTAACAGTATGTCTAACTGAAGACATGAGGTTGTTTACTTGACCTGTATTTGTAACTGGTCTAGGGAAACCAAATCGGCATTTGGTGTAGTATTTGCCTTTGTTTTTGTATTTGCGACGACAATATTTTCCACATTTGTGTCTTTGAAATTGTAAAATTTGTGCACAAAGATCACTATTTGTGGCTTCTGATGGAATTTGACAAGTGACATATTTTTCAATAAACTGTAAAACAGTGGCATCACTGTCTTGACCAAATTTAGGAGCATCTTTAATCCATACAAGCATGTGGATATGTGGTGCTCCTCTGGCTTGGTATTCTTTTCTCCAAAAGAAGTGTTGCACTTCTCCAAGGGGAGGAACAGTTTTATTACAAATAAAATGTAGCATAGCAATGAAGCAATGGTGAAAATATCTTGAAACATTAAGAGGATCCAAAGAACAAAGTTCTCCAGGTGTTAGAATATCTATGTTTGTTTTGTTTTTATTTGATATGCGTAGGAAATCATGTAAATCTTCCCATGCATAGTCTGCACAACTTAACGTAACAAACCAAGTGGGTGGGCCAAGGTTTCTGATCATACAACGTACATCTCCATGACGTCGAAACCAGTACTCTTTAGTACCACGCATATTTGCTAATAGATTTGTAATATTTGATTGTAAAACCTCATCCTTTTGTTGCACTTTCTCTAATAATTGTGTAGCTGTCATATTTTGAAAGTGTGATCCTGATTTTAATATGTGTGCAACTCCGTAACATAAAGTTGCTAGTTCACTTTCAAAGAGTAGGTGGAATATGTATTCCACATTTTGTCTAAATCTGGGATCTTCAGAATACATCCGTAATGAGCGGTATTCTGAAGCTGATATTTGAATAGGTCTATCATCATATCTTCCTCCTTTGCCAGTTGGAAAGAGTAGAGGAAAAGC
Source organism: Ambystoma mexicanum (assembly GCF_040938575.1). Lineage (NCBI taxonomy): Eukaryota > Metazoa > Chordata > Amphibia > Caudata > Ambystomatidae > Ambystoma > Ambystoma mexicanum. Next base: position 11,335,240 of record NC_090937.1, read on the forward strand.
ACGTGCTTCTATACTTTTTTCCCATATACTGATTGGCGATCCTTTTGTTTGACGCATTTGGTAAGTTTCCAGTACATCTTGTACGGTGTCATTACAGTGCAAAGGATGAATTGTATACTGGTCTAAAGTATTTGATATTGTAGCAGGATCTAGTAGCTCAAATTGACCAGCTTCTTGTGTTTCTTGAATTATTTCAGTTGTATCTTTCAAGTTTTCTTCAATATTAATTTCTTTGTAATATTCATTATTCTCTTTAAGATATTGGAAGGCTTGTCTAACTTTATATAAATCTACCAGCTGTTGCCATAATTTTTTGTCTTTTGTAGGTACTCCATTTACTAATATAATTAAAGATTGCTGCATTGGACGTTGCACTCCTAGAGTATGCACATTTTCTTTTAGATTTAATGGTAAATAAACTACTTTTCCACGAATGCCTTTTACCAATTCAGAGGGAGGTAATTTTGCTGTTTTTGGTTGAAGGCGTATTATTGCTTGAAATGGGTGTACTGTTTGAATTATGATGCTCTCATATAAATTAAGTTGTTGTAGAGGTTTTGGTACTGGGTATAATTCCAAATTATTTGTGATAGAACGTGAAGGAGTTTGGTTGTTGTCAAGTTTTGTAGTGCAATAACTGCAAAGTATTAAGGGCTCAGTTATTTCATATTTGTTTTCTGCTAGAAGGTAGAGAGCTAATTCAAACCATTTAGAATCTTCATTGTCTTCTATTTTGTATGATAGGTCCACAGTTTTTGTGTTACTTTTATAAAAAATTCTACGGCAACATACACATACATGGTTTGGTACTTCAGCTGATGTACTTTTAAATTTTAGTATTTCTTTTTTGTATGTGTTTAGCAAAAGGTTGCCATGTGTAGAATTGTTGCTTAATTGGTTTAAAACTATTTCATTCTGTAAATGGCTTTCACTTCCAAAATATTTTTTCTGGATATAGTGAATTTCTTCAAGTAGGTCTTTTGCTGTACCATATAGAAGGATGTTATTTAACTTTGCTAGTGCTAAAGCAGGACTTTTAGCATAGTACAGTTTATAGACTAGATTTCTTATAGTTGAATGATGTGTTGATATCCTTTTGATATCATGGAAAGTGGTTTTACAAGTAGGTCCTGTAATGCAGGCCAATGAATGTCCTTGTAGTCCTGTGTACTTGCGCACTGGACAGGTATCTATATTTTGCAGTAATTTAATTTTGATTTTCGTCTTTGCTTTTTACATATTTATTGAGGAATTGGTGTAAAGATTTGAAACATTGTTTGGGAATGTTACACATTGACGTGCATGGCCATTTGTACACTAGACGTTCTGATTCAGTTGAATGGAGGGGTAATTCTAAGTTTTCAGGGCATATTTTTGTAAGGAGTACTTCTTGTTCCATTATGGTATTATTCACTTTTTCATAACCTCGACCACTGCTATTTATGGCAATTGTATTCGTTTGCTTTTGTTTGTACGCTTCTTCATTAAAATATGGTTCTGTGCTCGTAGTGTGATTCCATTCAAATCCGCAGATACTTAAGAAGTTCTTTCTGTTGACATTTCGCTTATTGAGAAGTCTTTTTTGTAATTTAGTTATTAGTTTTGTTAGTGGTTTCATTTTGTTTAACAGTAAAATAAATAAATTTCTTTTGAGAAGAATTGCACTGTCCATCAATGCTTCTAAGATTAATTTCCTACAATAGGTTTTAAGCTTTGAACCTGATTTCTCTCCTGTTTTTATAAGATTTTGAAGGACTTTGTGACGGTATATTTTGGCTAAAATACTTTTCTTGGTATGCTTACTTTGCACTATATTAAAATTTGAAGAAGTAGTTTTATCTGTACTGATAGGTGATTTTCTGTTAATTGTTTTTTGGTTTGTTTTACATTTTGATAGAGGAAGCGAAGTTGTTGTACTTGAAACTTCTTGTGTTTCACTAAATGATTGTATTAGCTGTTTTGTTTCAACTTTTTTTGCAAATTCTGCTAGAGATGGATGCTTATGTTGGACACCTTTATTTTCATTTGCTCTAATTTTGTGTTGCTTTCTACGGAGTTGTCTTTTGGTAGGCATTCTTTAGGGTCTGGTGAAAAAAATAAAGAAGATATGGGTTGGGGTGTTCTGGAATGTATGTGTGCTGTGTGCATGAGTGTTTGAGTAAGATGATAAAGATGTATGTAATGGTGTGTGATTGTGCATTGGGAACTATACCTAGTAGGTGTCAGAATGTACCAAAGTATTAACTGAAAAGGATACAATACTCAAAAGGATACAGGAGGTAGGGTCTTCCGGATCCCTGTTCACACGATTTGATAGTCGTGAAGTCAATTGAAGACCTTCCAAATGATACAACCCTCTGGCTGATAAAACAGGCAGAGCGATGGATCACTGGAAAGGGCGTGGGTAAGGTATAGAAAGCCAGCCTAGGACAAATTAAAGTATCATGAATAACTGCTCCAACCTGAGTATGATGAATAGATAATGACAGGAAAGTTCACACTGACCTTTAGATTTGGGTAGAATAATCCAGAAGTCTCTTGATGGATTTGAATGAAGAACAAACGACAAGGAAGGGAAAATTAGTAAGGGAGACTTATCCCGAACGGAACGAGGCTCACGCTAGATACGGGTTGAATTCACCACAGGATAGCGTCCAAAGTTCAGTTCAATGTCACCTTCCAATAATCCTTGAAAGGCTTCCTTCCCACTATAGGGATCAATCCTTCTGTTAATTCCACAGATGCAGGAGTTAGAAGTACACGCGGTTATAAACAGCCGCGAAGAAAATAACGTTTGAAGACAACGTGCGCGTGTGGATTTTACACGCGGGCAGGATTCGCGCAGTCTGGGCCAGCCGCGTGTGAAGACAACGTGCGCGTGTGGATTTACACGCGGGCAGGATTTACGCAGTCCGGGCCAGCCGCGTATGAAGACAGAGAGCGCGTGTGGATTTTACACGCGGACAGGATTCACGCAGCCTTGGCCAGCCGCACTTGAAGACAGAGAGCGCGTGTGGATTTTACACGCGGGCAGGATTCACGCAGCCTTGGCCAGCCGCACTTGAAGACAGAGAGCGCGTGTGGATTTTACACGCGGGCAGGATTCACGCAGCCTTGGCCAGCCGCACTTGAAGACAGAGAGCGCGTGTGGATTTACACGCGGGCAGGATTTACGCAGCCTTGGCCAGGCGCGCTTGAAGACAGAGAGCGCGTGTGGAATAACACGCGGGCGGTGTTCCCGCAGTCCGGAACAGCCGCGTTTAGAGACAGCGTGCGCGTGTGGAATTACACGCGGGCAGGATTTACGCAGTCCGGGCCAGCCGCGTATGAAGACAGAGTGTACGTGTGGATGTACACGCGGGCAGGATTCCCGCAGTCCGGACCAGCCACGCTTGAAGACAGAGAACGCGTGTGAATTATCACGTGAAGGAATAGCTCCAGGAATCAGCGTGTGGCGGAACACACGCTATTGAAGGCCCAAAAGTAGCTGTAGAAATATGCCAGGATGCAGATCAGAGGTTCAGCTACACAACGCCAATAGATTCGATCAGAAGCAGCGAGTGAAGTTTCTACGCTGCTTAAATACGTAATACCGTAGTTCACGTGACGAAGCAAAAGTCACGTGAAGTTAGCGACGTGAAAAGTGCAAACGTCGTTTTCCCGGTAACGTATCGAATAACCTCCATTTGGAGTAGAACGGTCTAGCTGTTCTACGAGCGTAGCGTCCAGCATGCATGACAGTGCCATCCCCCAAAGGGACAACCTCTCCCCTTCTTGTGTGAAAGCGCTTCAATAAAGCAGGAGCATGAATATTGGAAAGAGGTTCCCAGGACCTATCTTCGGGACCATAGCCCTTCCAATCCACCAGATAATATGGTCTACCAGAACGTAGTTTCATATCCAGTATGTCTTGTACCTCGTATTCATCAGAACCCCGCACAGAAATAGCAACAGGCCGTACAGGCAGTCTAGTAGCTTCAGAGAATGGCTTAATGAGTGACACGTGGAATACAGGATGCACCCGCCATCGTTGTGGCAAAGCCAGACGTACAGCAGCAGGATTAAGAACTTGGAGCACTACATACGGACCGATGTATTTAGGCAACAATTTCTTTTTGCCTGGAATTCTTAAGTTCTTAGTGGATAGCCAGACTTTCATACCAGCCTTATAGACAGGTGCGGATACTCTATGAGCATCGGCATAGAACTTGTCACGTCGTTTAGCCTGCTCCAATTGCTGCTTCACCTTTCTTTGTAATCTCTTCAGATCACGAAGAGTACAGCCTGCGGCAGGCGTGTCCAAGGATAGACCGGAATCCAGAGGTATTGATCGGGGGTGTTGTCCATAGAGAGCATAGAACGGTGAAGTGCCTATGGCACTATGATAAGAGTTGTTATAGGCGAATTCAGCCGCCGGCAGTACCGTGAGCCAATCCGATTGGTATTGCAAACACAGACACCGCAGATATTGTTCCATAGTACAATTGACCCTTTCAGTCTGTCCGTCAGTTTGAGGATGATAAGCACTGGACATTCTATCATCAATCAGTAATGCAGATGTTAAAGCTCTCCAAAAGCGTGACGCAAACTGTGAGCCCCTGTCAGTAATGATTACTGATGGTAGACCAAAGAAACGAAATATATGTTGGATGAATAGTTCAGCCAGAACAGCAGCAGTTGGTAAACCAATACAGGGAATAAAAAGAGCCAATTTAGTGAAATAATCCACTACGACCCATATGGTATCATATCCCTGATTTGGGGGGAGTTCTACCACAAAGTCCATAGATATCATGTCCCATGGTTTGTTAGGGACAGGTAGGGACTGGAGTAAGCCCACTGGTTTACCAGGAGTATTTTTACATTGGATACATACAGAACAAGAAGATACATAGTTTATAACATCTTTTGCCATGGATGGCCACCAGCACCACCTTTTGAGCAGATCCAGTGTTTTCTTCCGTCCAGGATGGGCTGCAATCAAGGAATCATGATTCCATTTGAGGGCTTTATTCCGCATTGAAGGAGTTGGTAGATAAAGTACTCCTTGTGTGAATGGTAAACCGTTATGTACGTCCAGATTCATATCCTGGACTACTTGTGGATGAATTTTTACCCACTCTTGTACTTCGGTTTTTAGGGATGGTTGAACCGAACAACTACATATTACATGATCTGCCAACAGCTGAATCTGTACTTGTTTTTCTTCCTGCGCCTCTTCACTTATACGGGACAAAGCGTCCGACTTAACATGTTCTCGGGCAGGACGATAGGTGACCTGGAAATCGTATTGGGCAAAAAAGACATGCCATCTGGCCTGACGGGCTGTAAGGCATTTCATGGATTTGAATGCTTGGAGATTTCTATGGTCAGAGTACACCAACACCTGTTGTTTGGCCCCAAGGAGATGATGACGCCATTCTCGGAAAGCATCTTTGATAGCCAGTAGTTCCCGCTCAGTGACGGTGTAGTTCCGTTCATATGAGGTGAGTTTGCGAGAGAAGAAAGCCACTGGGTGTTCCTCCTTGGTTTCTGTGCAAACTTGTGAGAGTACTGCACCAATAGCGACACTGGATGCATCCGCTTCAACGACAAACTGGCGATCAGGATCCGGATGTTGAAGCACGGGTGCAGTGGTAAATGCTTCCTTCAGCTTTTCGAATGCTGCTTGGGCATGTTGGTTCCAACAGAAAGGAACTTTAGAACTAGTTAAAGCCGTCAAAGGAGCTACTGTTTTGGAAAAGGAATGGATAAATCTGCGATAGAAATTCGCAAAGCCTAAGAAAGACTGTAGTGACTTGACATTATGCGGAATCGGCCAACTCAAGACGGCCTTTACCTTGGAACGACTCATTCGAGCACCTAGATTGGTAATGTCGTAACCAAGGAATTCCACTTCCTGTGAATGAAAGACACATTTTTCGGCTTTCACATAAAGATGGTTCTCCCTGAGTCTTTGTAGGACTGTAGAAACATGTCTGACGTGTTCCGATAAAGATGATGAGTAGATCAGAATGTCATCCAGATAGATAACCACAAATTGGTCCATTATGTCTCTGAATATATCATTCATGAAGAATTGAAATGTGGCGGGAGCATTGCACAGACCAAAAGGCATCACCAAATATTCGTAAAGACCATACCGTGTCTTAAAAGCGGTCTTCCATTCGTCGCCTTCACGAATGCGAACCAAATTGTATGCACTTCGCAAGTCCAATTTGGTGAAATAACTGGAAGTGCCTAACTGATCCAATAGAACGTTTATTAGTGGTAAGGGGTATTGGTTTTTGATGGTGATATCATTAAGTGCCCTGTGATCAATGCATGGTCTGAGATCTCCCTCTTTCTTAGGAACAAAGAATAGAGGAGATGCAGCAGGTGATTGTGAGGGCCGTATAAAGCCCATTGCTAGCGCTTTATCAATGTATTATTTTAACACAACATCTTCTTTAGGTGTTAGTGAATAAACACGGCCTGTAGGAATTTTGGCACCAGGAATCAATTCGATAGGACAGTCGTACTGTCGATGAGGAGGTAATTGTTCTGCCTGGCCTTTATCAAAGACATCAGCATAATCAGCGTATTCGCATGGTATGATATTGTCGCATTGATGTACAACGCTGATAGTAGAATCCTCCACCATAGAGGCCAATATATGTTGTTTATTTGACACCTCCTGACTGGTAAAGCAATGTTCATTGCAATGAGTCGAAGGATATTGGAGCGATCCCGAAACCCAGTCAACAGCAGGATTGTGAAGGGTTAACCATTCAAGACCAAGTATGATCTCGTACTGTGGAGCAGCAATAACATCGAAGATGATTTCTTCTGAATGGTTATTCGATAACGTCATCTGAACAGGTACCGTCTCCTGGGTTACCATACCAGAAATCAAAACAGATCCGTCCACGGTGTTCACCGTTTCAGGTCTTTTTTTGTTTACAAGGGGTAAGGAACAGTTCTTGGCATAAGTGATGTCTATGTAATTGCTGTTGGCTCCAGAATCAACCATGGCCTTAGAAACCACTTCTCGCTCATCACAACGTAACGTCACCTGAACTATTACAGGTGCATGTTTAGGAATGGTACTGGAGTCCGATGAAACACTCGACATAGGGACTCCTGCTATTGTCGAGTTTTGGCGTTTCCCGCACGCTTGATGGGTTTTTTAGGACATGTTGCCAATAAATGCTCGGAAGAACCACAGTACATACATAAGTGGTTTTTTCTTCGGTTCTCCCGTTCTGCATTGGACAATCGGCCTCTCACGGCGCCAATCTGCATGGGTTCAGGGTCGTTAGAGATGACTGCTGGTGTCTCTGACCGCCCCGAGACTGGCATGAAGGGCTTTTTCTCTCCCTTTCGAGCATTCCTTCGGGCGTCGATTTGTAGAACCAAATCGAGCAACTCTGGAAAACCCGTAGGAACCACAGGAACTGTAGATAAGGCATCTTTCAGTTCTTCAGAAAGACCCTTGTAGAAAACAGCCGTTTTCTTGCTGTCAGGCCATTGGGTTTCCGCCGTCAGTTGATTGAACCGGGCAACGTAAGACATAAGGGGTTGGCTGCCCTGTTGTAGGTTAAGCAACTCTAAATCTGTGGCTTGAGTAGAGTAACGCATGTCAAAGACTTTACTCATAGCAGTCAAGAGATCGTCACAATCGTACAACAAAGGGCTATTTGTTTCCAACAAAGGGTTAGCCCAAGCAGCAGCTGTGCCCCCTAAATGGGAAAGCACGAAGGCTGCTTTTGTGGTTAGATCAGGAAAAGATGTAGGACGGCAAAGAAAATGGAGTCGGCACTGATTTACAAAGGTTCTATAGGTTTTGGGATCACCCGTGAACCGTTCCGGAGGGGCCAAGGGAAACTGAGTGGGCATAACCACATTAATAGTTTCCTGTGGGGGTGCCGTAGTCCCAGATCCAGATGCAGTAGCCATCGGCGCCTGTGCTCCCTGAGCACTACCATGTAGGGCGTCTTGCATAACGTCCATACAGTGCCGTAACATGTCCTGTGCTGTAACCATTTCATTTCTCAAATCGCTGATCAACTGTGTCAAAACAGCTAAAGGATCCGTACCCTCCATGGCTTCTGATTCTGTCAGAATGTACCAAAGTATTAACTGAAAAGGATACAATACTCAAAAGGATACAGGAGGTAGGGTCTTCCGGATCCCTGTTCACACTATTTGATAGTCGTGAAGTCAATTGAAGACCTTCCAAATGATACAACCCTCTGGCTGATAAAACAGGCAGAGCGATGGATCACTGGAAAGGGCGTGGGTAAGGTATAGAAAGCCAGCCTAGGACAAATTAAAGTATCATGAATAACTGCTCCAACCTGAGTATGATGAATAGATAATGACAGGAAAGTTCACACTGACCTTTAGATTTGGGTAGAATAATCCAGAAGTCTCTTGATGGATTTGAATGAAGAACAAACGACAAGGAAGGGAAAATTAGTAAGGGAGACTTATCCCGAACGGAACGAGGCTCACGCTAGATACGGGTTGAATTCACCACAGGATAGCGTCCAAAGTTCAGTTCAATGTCACCTTCCAATAATCCTTGAAAGGCTTCCTTCCCACTATAGGGATCAATCCTTCTGTTAATTCCACAGATGCAGGAGTTAGAAGTACACGCGGTTATAAACAGCCGCGAAGAAAATAACGTTTGAAGACAACGTGCGCGTGTGGATTTTACACGCGGGCAGGATTCGCGCAGTCTGGGCCAGCCGCGTGTGAAGACAACGTGCGCGTGTGGATTTACACGCGGGCAGGATTTACGCAGTCCGGGCCAGCCGCGTATGAAGACAGAGAGCGCGTGTGGATTTTACACGCGGACAGGATTCACGCAGCCTTGGCCAGCCGCACTTGAAGACAGAGAGGGCGTGTGGATTTTACACGCGGGCAGGATTCACGCAGCCTTGGCCAGCCGCACTTGAAGACAGAGAGCGCGTGTGGATTTTACACGCGGGCAGGATTCACGCAGCCTTGGCCAGCCGCACTTGAAGACAGAGAACGCGTGTGGATTTTACACGCGGGCAGGATTCACGCAGCCTTGGCCAGCCGCACTTGAAGACAGAGAGCGCGTGTGGATTTACACGCGGGCAGGATTTACGCAGCCTTGGCCAGGCGCGCTTGAAGACAGAGAGCGCGTGTGGAATAACACGCGGGCGGTGTTCCCGCAGTCCGGAACAGCCGCGTTTAGAGACAGCGTGCGCGTGTGGAATTACACGCGGGCAGGATTTACGCAGTCCGGGCCAGCCGCGTATGAAGACAGAGTGTACGTGTGGATGTACACGTGGGCAGGATTCCCGCAGTCCGGACCAGCCACGCTTGAAGACAGAGAACGCGTGTGAATTATCACGCGAAGGAATAGCTCCAGGAATCAGCGTGTGGCGGAACACACGCTATTGAAGGCCCAAAAGTAGCTGTAGAAATATGCCAGGATGCAGATCAGAGGTTCAGCTACACAACGCCAATAGATTCGATCAGAAGCAGCGAGTGAAGTTTCTACGCTGCTTAAATACGTAATACCGTAGTTCACGTGACGAAGCAAAAGTCACGTGAAGTTAGCGACGTGAAAAGTGCAAACGTCGTTTTCCCGGTAACGTATCGAATAACCTCCATTTGGAGTAGAACGGTCTAGCTGTTCTACGAGCGTAGCGTCCAGCATGCATGACAGTAGGGATAGGTATTCTTGAATTTATGTGTCACTAAACTGGGGTTCAGATGACAAAAAAAAGTAAGCTAGTGGTGTGGAAAAGTACAAATAGTAAATGCAATGTATACAATTAAAACAGTTGTTTGTTCTATAATATGAAAATTGTAGTGGTTCAGTTGGCTAATTTGTGTGTCCAAAAATAGAAATTTGTGGGCCATTCTGGTTGTAAATCGCTGTTTACGACATGGAAATTTTTGGACAAAATGGTACAAAATCTCTATTTTAAGAAACCAAAATAGCTGGTATTAATGTTATAGTATATTTGATTAATAATATAAATAATATGGTGATATTTTACTTTCCTTCTTTTTAAATTAACAGGTAACTTCTTAGTTTTTCTTTCTTCTTCAAATTCGGCTGCTTCTTTTCAGGAAACTGGTCTTCACTGCAACTGTGAAAGCTTCAAATTAGTAACTTTGTTTGTATATAGCACTGTTTTTAATTTAGATATTGATTGTTTTAATTGAAATCCTCAGTGCCTTCTGTAAAACCATTAAACTAATTTATTTACATAAGATACATTGCATCAGTTCAGTGCATATGATATGTTCTTAATGAACAAATTGTATTGAATGACGAACTGTAGCAAAAATAAAATATCTTTACTACGTCTTGTGAAATTTATAATATATTAGTGAATACCACTATTTCTGTAAGTAAACTGTTCTAGGTAATAGCGCCTCAATGTCATGTCTAATTTAAAGTAATTAAGTAAATAAATAAATAAAAACAAAAAATATGAAATTGTATAAGTATTTTTATAAAGGTTTAAACATAGATTGTGTTTGCATGCAATTTTGTTTGAATATATGTAGTCTATATATTTCATTTAAAAAATGTTAGTTTAACATGATTTGAGTGTGTGTGTTTAAAGAAAGTAAAAAGTATAAAGGTGTATAAGTGGTAGTTGATTTTAGGAAATTGAAAAAAGTACAGTAAATTCATTTTACAGATTTTACAAGGTAAAAGTCTGTTTGAAAATGTGTTCATCTACCATAGCTCTCAAGTCACACGCTTTTGGCGGGTGTCACACGCCTTGTAAAGGGCAGACTCACCCGCCAAGCCTCCTGCACGCCCATTCATTCCAATGGGCGTCTCACCCGCTAAAAACAAAATCGGGTGATTTCACCCGCCTGTAAAACAAAAATGGTTGAGAGCTATGTCATGTACTATACAGAAAATATGCATACCTGAAGTTTGTGTTCATGCATATGGATATGCATGGAGCTGCAAGTAGAAATCTTGAAGACTTGTACAGTATTTGTGGTAGATGCTGCTTGCCAATGATATGGCACTTGTACTCAGAGAGATTCAGAGTACATTTGCAGTGCTGATCTATGATGATGCAGTTAGATGTAAAGGTCTTGAATGTGATTGGTGCATGCTCATGTGATTTTTGAGGTACATCCAATGAGGGAATGGCAGAGAGAGTGTAGTGGAAATGGTAGAAGGGCTGTTCATGTTACGATATGTCCGCGGACATGGCGGTAGTTCCAGGACATCGGGAGTTACATCCGGGGATTTTTGGGTTCAGAAGTCATGCAAATGAGAATAAGCACTGAAAGGGATTGGTCAGGAAAGTTTGGTGGGTGTGTTGTGCCAGGAGAGATTTTCTGAGATACTCTTTTTGCTGAGAGAACAAAAGATAGCTATGGCTGTGTGTTTCAGAAAACAGATTGTTTGGATTTTAGGAGATTCGTGGATACATTGGTTGAAGGTGCATGCAGAAAGCTGTGGAGTAGCTGTAGATCTTGGATTCCCACATGTGGAAGTACACTGGCATGGAGTACGTGGAATGAAGTGGTTGGATTTGCTACCTCTCTGTGCTACTTTGGAGACAGAGCAACATCCAGACATAATTGTAATTCATTGTGGAGGGAACAGTTTAGGGCATGTGACTGGAATTCTTTTGCAATTTGCTATGAAAGAAGGACTGAGGAAGGTTATGGACATGTTTCCTAATTCGCATGTGATATTTTGACGGATTGCGCAGAGACAAATGTGGCTTCGTTCTTCTTCATTTGGTCCACAAATGGAAAAAGCAAGGCGCAATGTTAATAAGGCTGCTTGTGGCTTTCTAAGAGATTTTGGCATGTCTTCTTTTCACAATGAAAATATTATGTTTTGTAGTACATACATTTTTCGCAGAGATGGAGTCCATCTTACTTATGCTGGCAATCAGATTTTTCTGAGAAATGTACAAAATGCATTGCAACCTTTTTTGGAATTACAACAACGATTTTGAAGTAGATGTTAAGCATTTACAATTTTTGACTTACAAACACCACCCAAAGGCTCTTTTCAGAGCCACCACTTCTTTCCAGAGAAAATTACAATGTTTGTGATGGAGTAGTAACCCCATTTTATTAATGTTCGCGGACTTCTAAAAAATACAAAGAGCCCTGCTTCATTTATTTTCACTTCTATTTTTTAACTGGGAAAGGCGGCTCTGAAAAGAGCCTTATTTTTTTTTATGTGTTCTTGTGTCTTTGTGTTTTGTCTATAGTAATGCAATTATGTAATACATGGGTTTTATTAGCTACTTATTACATATTTCACAGTACACAAAAATCTATTAAGAAAACAATTATCATTTCATTATTCAACATATTAACATTACGAATATCATACCTTCATCTTGTACACTGCACACAATGTTATCTTTGTGTATGAGTAGCTTAGTACACTAGATAGAACCCCATAATAGGATGCTATTTATATCAATGCATCGTTCAATGCACTTATTAGGGTATATTTCTTGCAATGATTCTTGACACTTTTTTCGCAACATAATAAGAATCCCTTCTACACATATTTCATGAGAAGTACATACACATGTGATGTCATCAGTGATGTCATCAATGACATTTGTGATGTCATCTTTGATGTCCTGGGTGTTAGTCTCAGCAGTGCACGGTGGTGGCGCGAGTTATGGTTGCTTAGCTTACCATAACTGGCGAATTTCAAGGGTTTTTCGGTTTTACTTGGAACCATAACGTCCCTTTAACAAAGTTTTTTCACTGAATTTCATAGGTTTTTAGTAGCGCAACTTAACCATAACATCCCTTTAACAAAGTTTTTTTCACTGAATTTCATAGGTTTTTAGTAGCGCAACTTAACCATAACGTCCCTTTAACAAAGTTTTTTCACGGAATTTCATAGGTTTTTAGTAGCAAAACTTAACAATAATGACTTTGACTTTATATACATGTCATATGGAACTGACTAGATCTCTTCTTATGAACTTGATGTCCGCGAACTTATTTAATGTTCGCGGACATGTTCGGAGAACAGTACCACTACCTAAAAACTGTGGGGGGTGGGGGTGGGGGGGGTATGTTTGATTGTTATATCATAATATAGGAACATTTAACAAATTCAAAAAGCAACACACAAACACATTATATATAGTAATACATAAGAAATGTAACCCATATATGTAACACACTAACCATTCATTTAAATACAATATGTTCTGAAATGGAATATACCACAAGAACATACATTGGCTTCCAACATAATTACCTCACAGACACAACAGAACTGAGAACAAGACCAGACCCACTGAATACATAGGACTTATCTTACCAGAAATAGTAAGTGTACTTCATTTTACTCATATATTTATAAACTTTCTGTATTAGATTAAAAAATATATTATCTTTTTTTTTTCTCACAGAAATGTCTAGTACTCTGGAATGGCTAGAGGACAATTTCCCACATGAAGAAATGTCACAAGATAGTGAAACTAATGATAAACACTTTATAATATAAACCATTTAAATATTATTATTTTGTATACATTTAACATATATATATTTTTTTTGTACAGAGCATAACAAAATAGAAACTACCTCTGAAGAAGCTGTTATGGAAAACACACTTGACAACATAAAAGAAAAAATTGATTTATTGTTGACCAATTTTAATAATTTGAAAACTTTTGTTGAAGATCATTTTAAAACAAAAACGTCATACCATTGCCCCACATGTACTTGTCCCTCCTCACCATATCCCAGTCAATTATCCCCAAACCCTCTCCATAATCCAAAACGTTTTGATGAGATTTCCATCCCTTCTTCACCTAATACCAATCATGTTGAAACCCCAAATTCTCCTGTTTTTGTTTCTGTTTCTGCCTCACCTTCTCTGTCATAAATTATTAATATATGTTAAATAAAGTTTAATTTTTATATTGTATTGTGAATAGTTTCCGTTTTTTTTAAAAAAAACAATAAAAGTGTCCGCGGACAGTGCGAGTGTTCTGAAATGTTCGTACATAAACGAAAATGAAGGTGTCCTGAAGAACACCACACCTGTTCGTACTGTTCGCTAGCAAGTTGAAACTGTTCGAAGAACACACGTGGTGTCCTGAAATGTTCGATAAGAAACAAAAATTAAAGTGTTCTAAAGAACACTATACCTGTCCGGTACTGTTCGCTAGCAAGTTCAAACTGTTCTAAGAACACACGCGGTGTCCTGAAATATTCGTTTCACGTGTGACGCACTTTTAATTACTTCAGAACCCGAACAGTGTCCGTAGGACATCAATGCGCATGCGCTAACCAATCTCCGTGCACTTGGTGTCCTGCGGACAGGCGCTTCCTTCGCGGACTAGTTCGCAAACAGATCATATGACCGCGCCCACGCTCATCGTGTGTCCTGAAATGCGGACACTTTTCGTGTCCCCGAACAATTTAAAAGTATATTTTCAGTTAATCCATAATATTTTTCAATAAAATCTCACCATGGCACAAGTCCCACATAGCAATCTTGAGTTTCTATATACCTTTTGAAACTTTCCGATCCTTTTTTTGTGTTCGATCTGTCCGCAGACAGTGCGCATGTCCGCGGACCGCACACAAGAACCCCTATAAAAGACCACGCCCAAGAGCTTATTCCCATTGTGTTTCTGGCTATTCTTCAGAACACAGTGATTTTTGCTGCCACCTGCAGACTATACCATCATCGAGATGGCATCCTTGGCTGCTGAACTGCCACTTGGTGCTGCACCTGCTTCAGCACCACCCCCACCCCCTCCACCACCACCACCTCCACAAGGGCCTGAAGAGGGGAACAGGAGTGAGGATGCGGAGGAGGAAGAAGAGGATGATGAGAATGAGGTAGAGGAAATCCCTACTACCCGCACTAGGCGTGAGTCTTGGGTGTGGCGGTTATTTACCATTAATGGGAATGGTCCTAAGGCTCGTGCGAACCATGTTACCTGCAATGAGTGCAAAATGATACTCAGTCGCGGGGAGCACGGTAACTACAGCTTTGGGACCACTACTATGAAGCGACACCTGAGGTCATTTCACTCTGGGGCTATTCGCAGGGTTGTACCTTGCGAAGAACGTAGCAGGTTGATTTCCTCTACTTCACCCTCTGTTTCTGATCCTGTCACCACAAGAACCACCTCTGTGGGTCAGCGTCTTTCTCAAGCTGCCTCACAGGCCATACAGAATGCTGATGACCCTTACCTTTCGAGGGTCACAGTTGTATGTATGTACTGTGACACAGTACTCTGCAGGGGGGAGCAACTTCGGAGTGCTTTTGAGACTATCGTCTCAGAGCACGAGAAGATCTGCTGACTACCCAAATAAAACCCACTCTACATCTTCCTCTCTCAGCTCGCCCTTTCTTATCCCTGTGGTTGGTGTCCCCCCCTTTACCCTCCTTTACCCTCCTCTCCTAGTGTGCGTGTCTGAAAAACCAAAAAAAATACAAAATTACAAAAATCAAAAAAAAATAAGGCTCTTTTCAGAGCCGCCTTTCCCAGTTAAAAAATAGAAGTGAAAATAAATGAAGCAGGGCTCTTTGTATTTTTTAGAAGTCCGCAGACAGTTCGCGAACATTAAAAAAATTGGGTTGCTACTCCATCACAAACATTGTAATTTTCTCTGGAAAGAAGTGGTGGCTCTGAAAAGAGCCTTTGGGTGGTGTTTGTAAGTCAAAAATTGTAAATGCTTAACATCTACTTCAAAAAAAGGTTGCAATGCATTTTGTACATTTCTCAGAAAAATCTGATTGCCAGCATAAGTAAGATGGACTCCATCTCTGCGAAAAATGTATGTACTACAAAACATAATATTTTCATTGTGAAAAGAAGACATACCAAAATCTCTTAGAAAGCCACAAACAGCCTTATTAACATTGCGCCTTGCTTTTTCCATTTGTGGACCAAATGAAGAAGAACAAAGCCACATTTGTCTCTGCGCAATCCGTGAAAATATCACTTGAGAATTAGGAAACATGTCCATAACCTTCCTAAGTCCTTCTTTCATAGCAAATTGCAAAAAAATTCCAGTCACATGCCCTAAACTGTTCCCTCCACAATGAATTACAATTATGTCTGGATGTTGCTCTGTCTCCAAAGTAGCACAGAGAGGTAGCAAGTCCAACCACTTCATTCCACGTACTCCATGCCAGTGTACTTCCACATGTAGGAATCCAAGATCTACAGCTACTCCAGAGCTTTCTGCATGCACCTTCAACCAATGTATCCACGAATCTCCTAAAATCCAAACAATCTGTTTTCTGAAACACACAGCCATAGCTATCTTTTGTTCTCTCAGCAAAAAGAGTATCTGAGAAAATCTCTCCTGGCACAACACACCCACCAAACTTTCCTGACCAATCCCTTTCAGTGCTTATTCTCATTTGCATGACTTCTGAACCCAAAAATCCCCGGATGTAACTCCCGTTGTCCGCGAACTACCGCCATGTCCGCGGACATATCGTAACATGAACAGCCCTTCTACCATTTCCACTACACTCTCTCTGCCATTCCCTCATTGGATGTACCTCAAAAATCACATGACCATGCACCAATCACATTCAAGACCTCTACATCTAACTGCATCATCATAGATTAGCACTGCAAATGTACTCTGAATCTCTCTGAGTACAAGTGTCATATCATTGGCAAGCAGCATCTACCAGAAATACTGTACAAGTCTTCAAGATTTCTACTTGCAGCTCCATGCATATCCATATGCATGAACACAAACTTCAGGTATGCATATTTTCTATATAGTAGATGAACACATTTTCAAACAGACTTTTACCTTGTAAAATCTGTAAAATGAATTTACTGTACTTTTTTCAATTTCCTAAAATCAACTATCACTTATAAACCTTTATACTTTTTACTTTCTTTATACACACACACTCAAATCATGTTAAACTAACATTTTTTAAATGAAATATATAGACTACATATATTCAAACAAAATTGCATGCAAACACAATCTATGTTTAAACCTTTATAAAAATACTTATACAATTTCATATTTTTTGTTTTTATTTATTTATTTACTTAATTACTTTAAATTAGACATGACATTGAGGCGCTATTACCTAGAACAGTTTACTTACAGAAATAGTGGTATTCACTGATATATTATAAATTTCACAAGACATAGGGCCTCATCACGACTTGGGCGGTAACCCTTAAAATCGGCGTTAGCGCTCATAGCGCCGATTTTAAGGGTCCGTCGGATCAGGACTCCTAATACCGCCGGCGGATTAACAGCCGGCGCAAGGACAGCCGGCTGTACAAGCGCCGGCCATAACAGCGCCAGGAACCCTTAGCACTAAAACATCATCGATCAGGAGTCCGGCGTAAGCGCTATTAGCGCCATGAAAGCGGCGGATAATCCGCCGAAAATACCTCCAGCAAAAAGCTGGAGGTAACAGTACACAGGCCACAGCAATGAGGGCCCAGGTGTAAGCAATGCAATCCAGAGGCCTACAAAGGACCCACCCATGCACAACACCCCCTCCCCAACACCATGCTGCCATTTGGAACCGGGAGCCTTGATGTCGACTACTACCTGCTGCGCCTGGAGCTACAGAGGCCAGTCAACCAGGCCAGGGTCCTGGGAGTGTAGGGGGCAGTGGGGATGAGGAGAAGGAGGATGAGAGCAGCAGCAGCAAGGCGCCCAGCCATCCCCAGGGTCAGGCCAACACCCTGGGCCCTAACTGATGGTCAGTTGGTGACAGAATATCCGCTGGACAGGGCAACCATCACCCAGTTGCTGGACACAATCCGGGGGACATATGCAGCCGCATGGCAGTGCCTCCCCTAGTGAATATCGTGTCTGTGCTACTATCACTTGGGACTGGCAGCGACCACCATACCGTTGCCATGATGCATGGAATGGTCCAGTCCACATTCAGTGCCATGCTGGTACCGGTGTTTGATGCACTGTTGAATCATGTGAACGAACACATTGCATTGCCAGCCACACAGGCACAGGTGCACCAGCTGAAGGGTCAATCCCATGCCATTGCCCAAGTACCGAATGTAATAGAAGCCCTGGACTGCACACATGTGGCACTTGTACCACCCCAGGCACATGAGGCTGCCTACAGAAACCGGAAACTGTACCATTCCCTCAATGTGCAGGTGACATGTGGCCCTGACCTCACCTTCAGCCACTGCTGTGCCCGCTACCCAGGATCCACCCACGACTCCATGCTCCTACGCAACAGTACCCTGCCAGCGTACATGGAAAGGCACCAAGGGCAAAACACATGTCTACTGGGTGAGTACAAATTTATACCACAAAGCATGTCAATCCACAACTGATGTTGCCTGACACCGAATGCATCATTCCCAAAAGTCAGTAGCATCACAGCAGCATACACATACAAGCAGAAAGCACGATGAACCTTGGACATGTCCAACACAGCAGAACACACCCATGCAGGATGTAAGTCACGTAGCGGCACCGTGACACATGGAATACCCACCACAACAAAGCCTCCAGTGTGAGTAGCACCATGTTTCCCAACACTGACACACTCCAGACATCCCACCCTGGCCACCCGACAGCAAAGAAATACCAAACCATCACCTGGCACATCCACGAATGCTCCACACATAAGTAGGCCGAGTGATGACAATGCACATCCCACAAACACTGTCCCCAAAATGGCCATGGGAATGCATTGAGAACAGTACAGAATAGTGAAGATCAGCAAATGCAACTGTAGGCCAATGGATTAGCAATGACACATGAAGCAGCCACTTCTGTCAAGCAGAAGTAGATGGAAGGGCCCCCTCATCCTGTGACATGTGAATGAGTACTGTTACATATCGAAACATAGCCGTACCAAGTGGAGACTACCCCATTGATTCAATCGTGCCCATAGGACAGCACACTCCACAATGTCATAGGCCAAATGAGAAATATGACAAAATCACACTGATGACAGGGCTCTGTACACCCACTGGACTTACCTTGTCCCCATACCGGCTTTCTCTCCCCTACATATGAATTTGGATATCCCCAGTACGCGTGGCTCATTACCCCTGTGCGTCACCCACACACGGCTGCGTAGCGGGCATACAACCTTGGCCATGCCCGTACACGGATCTGTGTGGAGAGGGCATTTGGACTTTTGAAGGCACGCTCCCGGTGCTTCGACCGCACAGGAAGTGCTATGATGTATGCGCCAGAAGAAGCCGTGAAATTTCACTGACATGTGCCATGCTGCACAACATCTGCTGTTGCAGATATGTGCCACTGCCCCCTGATGCTCATGTGCAGCCACCTGAGGATGGCAGTGAGGACGATGAAGGTCCAGAAGGTGTAGCACATGCAAAAAGGGTGGTCCTGAGGGAAGGGGGGTTGGCCAGACAGGGATTGATTTATGGATTCTTTTCAAAATGGGTAATATGTAAATACAGAATGTCACTTCTACATTGAATTGCATTTGTAACAATCACCACTGTCCATGCATTGTGATTTTTTTAACGTGATTTATTATTCCCTCAAACAATCCCCCACCCCCCAGTGAACACCCAACAATCCCCCCTCCCCCCAGTGAGCACCCAACAATCCCCCCTCCCCCCAGTGAACACACAACAATCCCCCCTCCCCCAGTGAACACCCAAAAATGTGCTGTTGCCTAATCAGGCCAACACCAATGATGCCATGCACCCCTATGATGGGCGCGGGCGCTTCCCTCTCCCAGGACCCTCCGGTGTGTGTGCCCTCAGGTGGCGCAAGGACCGGCGCCTTGGAGATGGGTCCAGTGAACCCTCTGTTGGTGTTGTTGAGGTCGAGGGCACGGAAGCACTGCCCATCATGTGTTGGCGCATGAGGGCATTGGCCTCACGTTGTTGCTCTGCTAGGGCAGACACATCCTCCGTTAATTCACGGACCCTCTGGCCAAAGCCTGTGAGGGCAGCAGTGCATTGTTGCACAACATGGCGCGTGCGTGCATTGTCCCGGGCAATGCACTTGCAACCATGCCGGATTGAGTTGCTCACAGCCTTGATATGGCGGCTCTGGACTTTGGCCATTGCTTCAACACGGGCCTGTTTGGCTTCAATTATGTCCAGGCGGCCCATTACTGCTTCCCCAGTGACAAGGCCCTCTCCTGGCGCGTCAGGTGGTGGACCGCGAATTGTGCGCTGTTGGGGGGGGGGCTGCATGGTGACATGTCACCAGACCGGACTGGGCTGCTTGGCTCGCAACGATGGCCCTCAGGGCTCCCATATGACGGGGTGTCGACATCGGGCTGGGGTGTGCTGCAGCGGGGCACAGCCACATGCCGACTCCCTGCCTGCTGCCTGCCAGTGCTTGACCTTCCATGGGCTGTGGATGCCCCTTCCCCATCACTGCTGCTGTGGGTGTGTGCTGCGGTGGCATGATGCCCACGTGAAGGTGTCACTCCCACATCCGGCTGCGAATCCGGCCTCTCTCCCTCGGCGTCGGGGCTATGGATGTAGGGTTCCAGTGAGCTGCCGGTAGCCTCCCTGCGGCCATGTGGCTGCCGCTACTGTCTGGCGGGGCTGAGTTGGGGTGAGGAGGGTGTTCCACGGTGTTCTCTCACGTGGGTGCCGCCTCTGGGGGGGGTGCTGGTGGAGGCACGGTGTCCTGGGCGCATTGCTGGTGTGGCCTCATCATCAACGGCCTCTTGGGATCGACGTGTGCCTGTGGGGTACATAGGGGGTGGTTTGAGTACAATGCTACATACATTTGTGTGATGCAGGTCATGCCAACAAGTGTGAATGAAGACAGTGACAATGACGCATTCAACTTGCATTCTGTTCAGTCAACATGTGGGGCTTGTTGTGGATGTGCATGGAGGGACACAGCATGGGTAAGCGTGGTTGGGGTGGACTGCGCTCAGGCTTTTGTGGTTGTGTTGATGCACAGTACCACTCTACGTAGCTGTCCTATGGCTATGGGAGTCTATCCCCTGCCCCTGTCATTCATGCACTGCAGGTACAGGGTCGTCTAGGCAGCACTGACGTTCTAGGGATGTGGCCCTCACTTACAGGTGTATGCAGTGCCTCAGACACATGTCTTCACTCTCATTCAGATGCAAGTATTCGGGGATGGGACTCACCTGCCGTTGGATCAATGCCAGTCCCTGCCTCCGCTCCACCGATGCCCTCGATGGTCCCAACATCAATGAGGCCCGTCAGTTTCTCCTCCCATGGTGTGAGGTCGGGGGGGTGGTGGGCCTCCTCCTGTGGCCCTGCTTGCACTCCTGTGCTGGGACAGGATGCCTCTCACCCGAACCCGCAGGTCATTGAGCCGCTTGCGGCGGTCTTCACCATCCCGGGGCACGCGGCCAACTGCACTGACCCTTTGTGCCACGCTTTTCCATATTTGCCCTCTGCGCATTGCGCTTGTTTTGTGCTGCTGCAGCTCGTGGTGGTAAGTCAGTGCCTCATCCACAAGGACCTCAAGTTCTTGGTCGCTGAACTTAGGTTTTCTCTCCCTATCCATGGCAGACTTGCCCCTGGTGCGCTCCTGACTCATTACTGCCTTCGGATGGAGTGGATGGCTTCCAGTGCTTGAGATATCCGACGGATTGTGATTTCCAAAATGGCCGCCGCTTTATTTCCCGTTCCGGCGGTGACACGTTTCCCGCGCGCTATGAGCGCGCGCTCATAGCGCGCGCTATGAGCGCGACCTGGCGGTAGCGCACGGTGCGCCGGATTTAAGGGTTCGCGCTAATCGCGCTTACGCCTTGGACCGGCGTGCGTGCACGATTAGTCGTGATCTGGCGGATTATCCGCCAGGTGCCTTGGCGTTAGCGCTATTTAGGTCCGGCGGATAATCCGCCACATTTACCGCCCAAGTCGTGATGAGGCCCATAGTAAAGATATTTTTTTTTGCTACAGTTAGTCATTCAATTTAATTTGTTCATTAAGAACATATCATATGTACTGAACTGATGCAATGTATCTTATGTAAATAAATTAGTTTAATGGTTTTACAGAAGGCACTGAGGATTTCAATTAAAAAAATCAATATCTAAATTAAAAACATGCTATATACAAACAAAGTTACTAATTTGAAGCTTTTACAATTGCAGTGAAGACCAGTTTCCTGAAAAGAAGCAGCCGAATTCGAAGAAGAAAGAAAAACTAAGAAGTTACCTGTTAATTTAAAAAAAAAGTAAGTAAAATATCACCATAATATTTGTATTATTAATCAAATATACTATAACATTAATACGAGCTATTTTGGTTTCTTAAAATAGAGATTTTGTACCATTTTGTCCAAAAATGTCCATGTCTTAAACAGCGATTTACAGCCAGAATGGCCCACAAATTTCTATTTTTGGACACACAAATTAGCCAACTGAACCACTACAATTTTCATATTATAGAACAAACAACTGTTTTAATTGTATACATTAGATTTACTATTTGTACTTTTCCACACCACTAGCTTACTTTTTTTTTGTCATCTGAACCCCAGTTTAGTAACACATACATTCAAGAATACCTATCCCTACTAGTTTTAGTTCCAAATGCACAATCACACACCATTACATACATCTTTATCATCTTACTCAAACACTCATGCACACAGCACACATACATTCCAGAACACCCCAACCCATATCTTCTTTATTTTTTTCAACAGACCCTAAAGAATGCCTACCAAAAGACATGTCCGTAGAAAGCAACGCAAAAGTAGAGCAAATGAAAATAAAGGTGTCCAACATAAGCATCCATCTCTAGCAGAATTTGTAAAAAAAGTTGAAACAAAACAGCTAATACAATCATTTAGTGAAACACAAGAAGTTTCAAGTACAACAACTTGGCTTCCTCTATCAAAATGTAAAAAAACCAAAAAACAATTAACAGAAAATCAGCTATCAGTACAGATAAAACTACTTCTTCAAATTTTGATATAGTGCAAAGTAAGCATACAAAGAAAAGTATTTTAGCCAAAATATACCGTCACAAAGTCCTTCAAAATCTTATAAAAACAGGAGAGAAATAAGGTTCAAAGCTTAAAACCTATCGTAGGAAATTAATCTTAGAAGCATTGATGGACAGTGCAATTCTTCTCAAAAGAAATGTATTTATTTTACTGTTAAACAAAATGAAACCACTAACAGAACTAATAACTAAATTACAAAAAAGACTTCTCAATAAGCGAAATGTCAACAGAAAGAACTTCTTAAGTATCTGCGGAGGTGAATGGAATCACACTACGAGCACAGAACCATATTTTAATGAAGAAGCGTACAAACAAAAGCAAACGAATACAATTGCCATAAATAGCAGTGGTCGAGGTTATGAAAAAGTGAATAATACCATAATGGAACAAAGAAGTACTCCTTACAAAAATATGCCCTGAAAACTTAGAATTACCCCTCCATTCAACTGAATCAGAACGTCTAGTGTACAAATGGCTATGCACGTCAATGTGTAACATTCCCAAACAATGTTTCAAATCTTTACAGCAATTCCTCAATAAATATGTAAAAAGCAAAGACAAAATCAAAATTAAATTACTGCAAAATATAGATACCTGTCCAGTGCGCAAGTACACAGGACTACAAGGACATTCATTGGCCTGCATTACAGGACCTACTTGTAAAACCACTTTCCATGATATCAAAAGGATATCAACACATCATTCAACTATAAGAAATCTAGTCTATAAACTGTACTATGCTAAAAGTCCTGCTTTAGTACTAGCAAAGTTAATTAACATCCTTCTACATGGTACAGCAAAAGACCTACTTGAAGAAATTCACTATATCCAGAAAAAAATATTTTGGAAGTGAAAGCCATTTACAGAAGGAAATAGCTTTAAACCAATTAAGCAACAATTCTACACATGGCAACCTTTTGCTAAACATATACAAAAAAGAAATACTAAAATTTAAAAGTACATCAGCTGAAGTACCAAACCATGTATGTGTATGTTGCCGTAGAATTTTTTATAAAAGTAACACAAAAACTGTGGACCTATCATGCAAAATAGAAGACAATGAAGATTCTAAATGGTTTGAATTAGCTCTCTACCTTCTAGCAGAAAACAAATATGAAATAACTGAGCCCTTAATACTTTGCAGTTATTGCACTACAAAACTTGACAACAACCAAACTCCTTCACATTCTATCACAAATAATTTGGAATTATACACAGTACCAAAACCTCTACAACAACTTAATTTATATGAGAGCATCATAATTCAAACAGTACACCCATTTCAAGCAATAATACACCTTCAACCAAAAACAGCAAAATTACCTCCCTCTGAATTGGTAAAAGGCATTCGTGGAAAAGTAGCTTATTTACCATTAAATCTAAAAGAAAATGTGCATACTCTAGGAGTGCAACGTCCAATGCAGCAATCTTTAATTATATTAGTAAATGGAGTACCTACAAAAGACAAAAAAATATCGCAACAGCTGGTAGATTTATATAAAGTTAGACAAGCCTTCCAATATCTTAAAGAGAATAATGAATATTACAAAGAAATTAATATTGAAGAAAACTTGAAAGATACAACTGAAATAATTCATGAAACACAAGAAGCTGGTCAATTTGAGCTACTAGATCCTGCTACAATATCAAATACTTTAGACCATTATACAATTCATCGTTTGCACTGTAATGACACCGTACAAGATGTACTAGAAACTTACCAAATGCGTCAAACAAAAGGATCGCCAATCAGTATATGGGAAAAAAGTATAGAAGCACGTGCTTTTCCTCTACTCTTTCCTACTGGCAAAGGAGGAAGGTATGATGATAGACCTATTCAAATATCAGCTTCAGAATACCGCTCATTACGGATGTATTCTGAAGATCCCAGATTTAGACAAAATGTGGAATACATATTCCACCTACTCTTTGAAAGTGAACTAGCAACTTTATGTTACGGAGTTGCACACATATTAAAATCAGGATCACACTTTCAAAATATGACAGCTACACAATTATTAGAGAAAGTGCAACAAAAGGATGAGGTTTTACAATCAAATATTAGCAAATATGCGTGGTACTAAAGAGTACTGGTTTCAACGTCATGGAGATGTACGTTGTATGATCAGAAACCTTGGCCCACCCACTTGGTTTGTTACATTAAGTTGTGCAGAATATGCATGGGAAGATTTACATGATTTCCTACGCATATCAAATAAAAACAAAACAAACATAGATATTCTAACACCTGGAGAACTTTGTTCTTTGGATCCTGTTAATGTTTCAAGATATTTTCACCATCGCTTCATTGCTATGCTACATTTTATTTGTAATAAAACTGTTCCTCCCCTTGGAGAAGTGCAACACTTCTTTTGGAGAAAAGAATACCAAGCCAGAGGAGCACCACATATCCACATGCTTTTATGGATTAAAGATGCTCCTAAATTTGGTGAAGACAGTGATGCCACTGTTTTACAGTTTATTGAAAAATATGTCACTTGTGAAATTCCATCAGAAGCCACAAATAGTGATCTTCGTGCACAAATTTTACAATTTCAAAGACACAAATGTGGAAAATATTGTCGTCGCAAATACAAAAACAAAGGCAAATACTACACCAAATGCCGATTTGGTTTCCCTAGACCAGTTACAAATACAGGTCAAGTAAACAACCTCATGTCTTCAGTTAGACATAGTGTTAAAGGTAAGTCACCTAAAAATACATATTACATAAAAATATAATCCAATCATTGCCCACTTATGGAATGCAAACATAGATGTGCAGTACATTGCAGACAATTCTACTGCAGTTGCACGATATGTCACAGCATACCTAACTAAAGCAGAAAAGTCAGAGCTCCAAGACCTCTGGAATGACCTGTCATCAGATAAAACAGTATCTCAGAAATTCTACAGCTTGGGCATAAAAATGCTCACCGATAGAGAATGTGGATCTTATGAAGCAGCTGATCGTTTAACTGGTACTTCATTGTATGGTAAATCTGAAAATATAGTATGGCTAAGTCTTGGTCCAGCTAAATCTAGAAAAAGAGTTCTAAAATCATATGAAGATATAGAAACAATAGCCAAACATGATCCCAACAGCCAAGACATTTTAAAAAACAATTTATTGGACACATACTACCCAAACAGAAGTAATACTTTGGAAAACATGTGTCTATACCAAATAGCCCAAAACTACACATACAAAAATAATATGAAACCTAATGAAAAAAAGGTAAATATAGAGTGACAGACTGTGAAGGCAGCTTAGTTAAACTCACTAAACCAAATTTAATTAATCATATCAAATTGTCATTGAAGACTCCTCAACATAAAGAAGTATATTACATGTCCCTGCTACAACTCTTCAAACCATGGAGAAAAGAAGAACAATTACTAGATAACTATGACTCATATGAGGATGCTTTCAAAGCAAATGATAGCACTATAACTGATGTAAACTTTACACAGTACAAAACAATGTTGCACAATGAACAGCAACATGAAGAAGAACTCCAAGCCCAACTAGATAAGGATACTCCTGACAGTAGTCAACCTTCTGTAACGGGAAGCCAAGAACCACTGGGGAGAACCACTAATAACAAATGAGGCAGAATTAGCTATGATAGAAGTAGAAAACACCATGTGTCAGTATGAAGATAAGGAAGACTTCACTATACTACAATCAAAACTAAACAATGAGCAAAGTAGCATTTTTCAAGAAGTAACAAAACAAATTGCACATGGTGTAAAACATGAAAATAAAGAATGTTCCTGCCATAATTATAAACCTATACTACTGTACGTCAGTGGTGAAGCTGGTTCTGGCAAAACATTCCCAATCAAAATCATTAGTAAGTTCCTTCAACAATTGACAAACAACAAACTGTCAGCTGTTGTCACTGCCCCCACAGGTTTATCTGCCTACAACATAGGTGGTGTTACATCACACCGATTACTACTATTACCAGTAGAACACCAGAACAATTTAGACTATTACAAACTTTCTGCAGAAGCTGCAATGGAATTACGCACAGTATTGAAACAAATGAAATTGCTACTAATAGATGAAGTGAGCATTGTCTCCAACCTGATGTTAGCTTTGATTCACCTCAGATTACAAGAAGTACTCAAAACAGACTATGAAGAGCTCTTTGCAGGAAAACACATTATTGTTTTTGGAGATCTGCTTCAATTAACACCAGTAAAAGGTGAACGTATTTTTAAAACATTAGGGCACAAACTCTGCCGTAAAACTGTTGGCAGCATTGGAAATGTCAACCTTTGGCAACATTTCCAACACAGAGAATTAACAGAAAACATGCGCCAATCTGCAGATCTCGCTTATGCCAACATTTGAAAAAGTTTGAGAGTTGGTATACTTTCTAAAGAAGCAGAAGCAACATTGAAAACCCGGCACATTAATGCACTTTATGGCGATAATGCATGTGCTACAGATGTTATGGAACAATTAGCCCACAAAAATGTCAATTGTATGGCCTTAATGGCAACTCTTGCAAGCTGTCTCAAATTCAATGAAATAATGTTAAGTAAAGAAATGCAACCAATAATGGAAATTATCACCACAGACAAACTAGATGTACATGGTATGACACTACCCATGTGTGACCAAGCCACAACAAGACTAAATAATTTAGAAAAATCAATCTCAAACACAGCAGGCTTAGAAAAGAGGTTAAAATTATCCTTAAATTGCAGAATAATGCTTAAACGTAACCTTGACGTGGACCAAGGACTAGTTAATGGAGCACTGGGTACAGTTGTTGGCTTTCAAACATACCCACGTGACAACAAAATCCAGTTTGTCAATATACTCTTTGACAAACTTTCAGAAGTAAAACGGATAGGACGCTCAACAGCTAGATTCCTTCTCTTCAAAGATATGTATGTACGCAGAGAACAATTTTCTCTAACTCTTGCATACGCAGTCACGATTCATAAATCACAAGGTCTTACCCTAGACAAAGCAATGATAGATATTGGTAACACAGTCTTTAAAGAAGGCATGAGCTACGTAGCACTATCACGCTTACGTACACTTGACGGTCTATTTCTAATCAACTTTGATGCAAGTAAAGTAAACGCTGATATTCCTTGCATTTTAGAATATAATAGACTTCACTCACTATACACTCCCCATCTAAACACATATTCTGTTCCACAAAAACTAAAACGTTGTAAAAGAAAACTAAATCAAACAGAAATGCAACAGGACGTCACTGCAAATCCTCCAAAGAGAGTAAAAGAAACTAATACTTCATCAAGTACCACAAACAAAAAAGAATCAATTAGAGAAAGTAAACCAGGTACTTCTTTAAAGAAGGAAGACAAACTCCAAAAAAAGCAGTTAGATACAGAACTACCTGGAACATTTAAATTCTCAAATATAGTTGGTGTAAATTGCTATGCAAATGTAGCAATGAATATTCTATTTCAATTACCACCAATTGTTGACAACATTTACTTACACAGTACACACCCATTGTGTTTGCAAATGTTAGTACTTCACAGAAATGCAGCAAACAATCCTGACAAACACATATAGTGTTTTTGGAATAAGACGACAATTGGACTACTGTGCTGGAATGGTGAAATTCACTATAAACTCACAGGAAGATCCACAAGAATTTCTAATGTACTTACTACAAGTACTGGAAAACAAAAACATACCTATAAATGAAATCTTTCAGATTTCATACATGTGGAAACATACATGCACTCTCTGTAACAATGTGACACAAGAAGAAATCCCCAATGAACGCTTCATATATATATCAATACCAAATTGTGAATCCTTTCCATTTCAGCAACTTGTACAAAATGCAAACCATGGTAGATTATGCTCTACCTGCAATTCAGATAATAGCTCCACGTTAGTAATACAAACACATAGTAAATACGTAATACTAATGCTTCTACGTTACAATGCAGATGGTACCAAAAACAACTGCAAGCTGACTGGATTCACACATGGTCAAATATCACTTGGTAAGAAAACCTTCCCAACAATAGGTATAATCTACCACGCAGGAGCCACAACCAATTCAGGGCACTACACTGCATATATAAAAAAGAAATGTGGATGGTTTGAATGTAATGATAGTACCATTACTCTAAAGCAGAGATTACCAGCAAATCTTACAAACGCTTATTTGATGTTCTTAAAACCAAAATTTGATAAATAAACTGTATTTAAACCTTTAAATAAATTTGTGTTACAAAAATATAAACTGTTAGAATACTCCAAAAGCTATCTAACTGCTCAAAGATTCTACAACAACTAATCAGATAAATGAATATCACTAAATTAGACCAAAAAATACACAGTTAGAATACGCCAATTGGTATCTAACTGTCCCAAAATTATAAATTTGTGTTAAAATAATATAAACTGTTAGAACACTCCAAAAGCTATCTAACAGCTCAAAGATGCTACAACAACTAATCAGATAAATGAATACCACTAAATTAGGCCAAAAAATACACAGTTAGAATACGCCAATTGGTATCTAACTGTCCCAAAATGTAACAATATCCAAACAGATAAATCAAAACCACTAAAATATATTAAAAAAATAGACAGAATATGCCAATTGATATCTAACTGCTCAAAAATTTTATAATATCAAAACAAATGAAGAATCTGTTACTGCTCCAAAAAAAATACAACAAAGCAAAGTATAAAGCATTAGCCAGAAACAAGTGCACACTGAAAACAAACAAACAAATAAACTGTAGCATAACAGAAAAAGGGTTTTTTTTAATCCAACATGGATTTTTTTTTCTCCCACAGACCCAATGATTTTAGCAACAAATATAGAAACTGAGCAAATTGCACAGTATTCTGATTTGTACTCCACTAAATATGAGGGTCGAAAAAAAATAAAAGTATATTGCTTATACAATGTAATAAGTCATTACAAAATACTAATACTAACATGCTATTTTCTTTTATCACAGAAATGAAGAAGAAAAACATGGACTCCCATTACTAGACCAAACAGTAAGTATACAATAATAAGGACAACCATAGCAGCATATCACATCCATATTATCTAATACCTTTGTTCCTTATACATTTGTTTTTCACCCAAAGTTATAAGCAAATATGAATGTGATATGCTGCGGTGGTTGTTGCCAGGGCATAGAGTCTTGCACCCAAGACTCTATGCCCTGGCAACAACCACTGCAGCATATCACATCCATAGAGTCAAACATTTCAACTATGATCTATGGGAAACTTTTAATGTCCGCGAACAATGTGAGTGTTCTTAGAACACTTTGAACTTGCCAGCGAACAATACGGACACCATTTTCAGGACACCCCCTACGAACATTTCAGAACAACGCGATAGTTCTTAGAACACTTTCAACTTAACAACGAACAATACGGACAGCGTCCTAAGGACACCCCCTACGAACATTGCAGGACACCGGGAGTGTTCTCAAAAACGTCTTCAGAACACCCCCATCTTGTTTATTTGCGAACATTTCAGGACACCGCGAGTGTTCTTAGGACACATTCAACTTGACAGAGAACAATACGGACAGCGTCCTCAGGACACCCCCTACGAACATTCCAGGACACCGGGAGTGTTCTTAGAAGCGTCTTCAGAACACCCCCATCTAGTTTATTTGCGAACATTTCAGGACACCGCGAGTGTTCTTAGGACACATTCAACTTGACAGAGAACAATACGGACAGCGTCCTCAGGACACCCCCTATGAACACACCCCGGACACCGCGAGTGTTCTTAGAAGCGTCTTCAGAACACCCCCATTTTGTTTATTTGCGAACATTTCAGGACACCACGGGTGTTCTTAGAACACATTCAACTTGACAGAGAACAATACGGACAGCGTCCTCAGGACACCCCCTACGAACACTCCCCGGACACCGCGAGTGTTCTTAGAAGCGTCTTCAGAACACCCCCATTTTGTTTATTTGCAAACATTTCAGGACACCGCGAGTGTTCTTAGGACTCATTCAACTTGACAGAGAACAATACGGACAGCGTCCTCGGGACACCCCCTACGAACACTCCCCGGACACCGCGAGTGTTCTTAGAAGCATCTTCAGAACACCACCATCTTGTTTATTTGCGAACATTTCAGTACACCGCGAGGGTTCTTAGGACACATTCAACTTGACAGAGAACAATACGGACAGCGTCCTCAGGACACCCCCTGCGAACACTCCCCGGACACCGCAAGTGTTCTTAGAAGCGTCTTCAGAACACCCCCATTTTGTTTATTTGCGAACATTTCAGGACACCGCAAGTGTTCTTAGGACACATTCAACTTGACAGAGAACAATACGGACAGCGTCCTCAGGACACCCCCTACGAACACTCCCCGGACACCGCGAGTGTTCTTAGAAACGTCTTCAGAACACCCCCATTTTGTTTATTTGCGAACATTTCAGGACACCACGGGTGTTCTTAGAACACATTCAACTTGACAGAGAACAATACGGACAGCGTCCTCAGGACACCCCCTACGAACACTCCCCGGACACCGCGAGTGTTCTTAGAACAGTTTCACTTTGCTTGCGAGCAAAAAAAACGGACACATATTGACTCCTTAGAACACCCCCTAGTCAGTTTATTTAGAACATTTC
This sequence comes from Ambystoma mexicanum, assembly GCF_040938575.1. NCBI lineage: Eukaryota > Metazoa > Chordata > Amphibia > Caudata > Ambystomatidae > Ambystoma > Ambystoma mexicanum. The sequence continues at coordinate 11,366,813 of NC_090937.1, forward strand.
AGAACACCCGTGATGCCCGCAAACAAATCGAACACAAAAAGAATGTCTAACACATAAAAAACACAACTTTCATCCTATCTCATACACTCCCACCCTCCCCAAACACTCCTACACACCAACACACTCTACAAAATACACATTTTGAACAAAGTTTCACCGCGCTGTCCGGGGACGTCCGCGAATCCAAGATGGCGGGCGCTACCGAAAAATCTGACGTGCTTCACGCTCCACGCCGTCCAATCAGCAAACACTTTGCATGTCCGCTAACATCACGCAAGACGATTGGCCAATCAGGACACTGTCCGCGGAGCGAACAGGGAAGTGTGTCCGCGAACCGAACACAGATATCACTCATTTTTTTTTACCTACTTTTTGGTCATTTTAAAAAAAACTACTGGACGGATTTTCACCAAATTTGCAAAAGCACGCTTTCGGGACCAAGCCGCTGCTCCTGGTCCAAATTTGGTGGAAATCCGTCCAGCGGTTTGGGCTGTAGGCGCGAGCAAAATTTTTTTCCCATTTACTCTATGGAGAGTGAGTATAATGTATACAAATATGAGCATATAGAGGGAAGGTAGAGTAATAAAAATAAAACTATGAGAAAGTGCTGATAACCATAATGATTATCTTCATGCACAGAAAGGATTGCTCTCTTTCAAGCCTGTATCTTCCGCTATGTATATGTTTCATATGATGTGACTGGACCCTAAGTCTACAAATATAGTACCTTTTCAATTTTTACTTCCTGACTGTTACTGAAGAAAACTATGTGGCTTCGATATGTCAGTAAAGGATAAAAAGGGAGAGCCAGCCATGTGATGTCATCAGTGATCTCATCAATGACATTTGTGATGTCATCTTTGTTGTCCTGGGTGTTAGTGTTAGCAGTGCACGGTGGCGCGAGTTATGGTTGCTTATGTTACCATAACTGCCGAATTTCTGGGGTTTTTCGGTTTTACTTTGAGCCATAACGTCCCTTTAACAAAGTTTTTTCACTGAATTTCATAGGTTTTTAGTAGCGCAACTTAACCATAACGTCCCTTTAACAAAGTTTTTTCACTGAATTTCATAGGTTTTTAGTGCACAACTTAACCATAATATCCCTGACTTCATATACATGTAACATAGAACATACTAACCCCCTCGTAGTGATTTTCATGTCCGCGGACTTCCGACATGTCCGCGGACACATCGAAAATCTGAGCGTGGTGAATGTAAATTTAAATAGTGTGCCCCATTTCCCCTTTGAAGTTGGCTCTGAAAAGAGCCGTTTTTTTTTTTTTTTTTTTTTACAGATGCTTGACAGACACCTGTTATTTTGTATTTTTTTTCTTGTTTTTTTTCTTACTTTACTCCTAAAATCTTCACATAACCTTCTCCAAAGCAACCCTTACATTCCAAAATAGAAAGGCATTTCCCGTAAAAGATAAAGAAATGCCATCTTCTTTAAAATTAACAGCATTACTGGCATCAATATTCTCATTGTTACAGAAGAACATACCAGCTCTAAGCATGAAGGCACACATGCCTCGGTTGATGACACACCTAGCAATATTTTGCTGAGGACAAAAAACTGAACTATTGTCCCATATTGCCCTAGGTAGTAATCCAGAAAAAATTACTTTTGCATTTGGAAGGATCTTCATTACTGCTTGAACCAAGCGTTCCAAATCAGCCAACAAAGTAGGGGCACTGACGTTGCCCAAATGGAAAGCACCATAGTGCAAAACTACCACATGCGGACTGTTCATCGTGGCCATATCCTCACAAACTTGTACAATTCCCTGTACATTGCAATCAGGCACACTGCTCCACACCACCTTCACTCCTTTCACATCAAAGTTCTTTGCAACATGCCTGCATTCAGCGTACTGCTGTAAACCATGCACAAACATATCTCCAAGCACCAACACCCTGACTTTCTCCACTTCTGCCATCTTCACCACACACAGTCTCTTTCAACACAAATCCACAACCTCGACATCTGATTGGCTGATCCGTACAGTCTTCTTTCCATGTTGGATTTCGTGGAAAAACCCAGATGTAGCACGCCCTGTCCACGAACAGCCGCGGTGTCCGCGGACGGCGTCCACTTTACTCTCTGTGCCATTCCCTCATTGCATACAGCTAAGCAATCACACAATACGAATAACGTCCTCAGAACAACCCCATTTTGTGAATTTTTGAACATTTCAGGACAATTATTATTTCATTATTCAACATATTAACATTACAAATATTATACTTTCATCTTGTACTCTGCACACAATGCTATGTTTCTCCATTAGTAGCTCAGTATACTAGATAGAATCCCATAATACAATGCTATTTATATCAATGCATCGTTCAAAGCACTAATAACGGTATGATATTTATTGCAATATCCTTGACACTTTTTTCGCATCATTATAATAAAAATCCTTAGTACACAAATTCCATGAAAAGTACATACACACGTGATGTCATCAGTGATTTCATCAATGACATTTGCGATGTCATCTTTTATGTCCTGGGTGTTAGTCTTAGCAGTGCACGGTGGTGGCGCCAGTTATTTTTCAAAGCTTACCATAACTTGCGATTTTCAGGGTCTTTTGGCTGTACTTAGAACCATAACGTCCTTTAAACAAACTTTTTTTAATATCACGCAAACAATATACAAACATGGCGTACAAAAACCAACTTCTACAGATGGCTTTACACAGAATGTTGCAAAGTAAGAATTTATGCTCGTTCACAGTGAAGGTCAGCTGCTTCCACAACTTCTACAGATGGCTTTACACAGAATGTTGCAAAGTAAGAATTTATGCTCGTTCACAGTGAAGGTCAGCTGCTTCCATTTTTTTCTCGGGCCCCGGAGAGGCTCACGAAGAGGACTATAAGGTTGTATTGTGTTTTGACCTTGACAGACAGAGATTGTGATGAAAGACTTCTCTTGAAGGAGTGTTGCTAAAACGTAAGAGAAGATAAAGATAAAATATCTGAAACGAAACCACTTTTATATATTATATCACTATGCGAAAGATCGTTGGCACACGCGGAGTCGTATTTTGGGACTGCACCACTCGTAGACAATGGAAATTGCAATTGTACTGTAAGTAACCCTTTAGATTACTTTATACCAAATATAATTACAATAGCGTAGCATTAAAGACCGCTCAAGTTGAACTTGTTCGTTGAAAGTGGCATAATGTTTTCTACCGCGCACTATCACCGCCGAATTGATCCCCTGTCGTTTAGAGGGCTCTGAAAAAGGCAGACGACACAGGGAGGGTTAATAGAAATAATTTAACCGGTCTATAGGCGGTCAAGCGCTCTACTCGCTGTGCCACTTCACTGTAGCCTGTCAAGTGGCACAGCGAGTACAGCGCTCGCTTTGACATCCGTGCACAGCTTGCTAACGCAAGTTTGAATCCCGGCAAGGCCAAACTCAGCCTTTCATCATTCTGTGGTCGATAAATGAGCACCACACACCGTGGTTAATAATAAGCACCGCTTAGATACCTCACGGTTCTTAGCGCTATATGAATGGGAAAATATTATTATTTTATTATTAACATACTCTGTTGCACTATCTTCGATAGCAAATATTTTCACGCCCTAATAAATAAAATGATGATTTTTAATGAAGATCGGCTGGTGAGACTAATTTATGTTTTTTAAAACAGGTATGTGGCTCCATTTTGCCTATGTCACGATTTACAGACTCCAGCGGATGGGGTCTTCAACTGCCAGGTGCAGGTCCAAATATGCAACTTCATGACCCTCACCATTTTATGGGACAATCGCCAAGGACCAATATGCCCTTACGCAGTACTAGCGGCTACAAACAACATACCAACCAATAGGGTGGTCTAATGGCTCGTTGTTGGAGCAACCTTCCGATTATCAGAGTGACCATTTACTGCTTTTATCATAAACCAACAGCCTATCTACCGCAAAGGAACAACGTGTGGCTCCAAATAAACTTTTGCTGATCGACAGCAGAGACAATAGCAAATCGCTGAATATTCACTAAACATTTCATGTGAAATAAATGTACTTTACCAAATGTACAATCCTGCTGTTTACTTTTAAACCACAGTTTCATATTCCGAATTGTGGGGCACTGAGTTGTAAGCTGATCTAACACCCTCTGTACCGCAAAGGGACATCGCCTGTCTCAACATGAACTTTTGCGGATCGACAACAAAGACAAATGCAAATTGCTGAATATTCTCTAAACATTTGATGTCAAATAAATGTACTTTACAACATTTACAATCTTGCTGTTTGCTTTTAAATCACAGTTTCATGTTCCGAATTGTGGCGCGCTGTGTTGTGACATAATGTGTGTTGTCTTCCGGGTTCTGTGTAAAGTCGCGTAGTACTGGAGACGACTGGGCACGTTTGATTACGCACCCTGTAACGTCACAGAGAGAGGCGGGGAATATGAATGCTTTGATAATATCAGGCTTAGGGGCGGGAGATATGATTTAGTGTCGCAAAAGCAAGTCAGCCAGGTCAATAGCGCCAGTCATAGGAATATCACATAATGTCGGCGCACACCAGCCGGATTTATCGTTTCTTTAGTGGACAAAAAGTCGGTTGACGCCCCTAGGAAATTGTACTATTAGCGGACAAAAGGAGTGCTCTTAAAACACTTTCACCCTGACAACGAACAATACAAACAACATTCTCAGAACACCCCCATTTTGTGTAATTGCAACCATTTCGGGACACTGCGAGTGTTCTCAGAAAACATTCAACTAGACAGATTACAATATGGACAGCGTCCTGAGGACACCCCCAGTTTGTGTATTTACGAACAATTAAGTACACCGCGAGTGTTCATAGCTCATTTTTACCTTCCTTGCGAACAGAAATTACACATACTCCGTCCTCTAAACACCCCACCATTTAGTTTATTAACAAAATGTCAGAACAGCCGTGTTATCCGCGGATAAATCGAACGCAACAAAAACGTCTAGCACATAAAAAAACAAAACATTGAACCTATCTCATACTCCCCCACCCTCCCCAAACACTCTTACACACCAACACACGGCACTAAATACAATTTTTTATCCACGTTTCACTGCGCTGTACGCGGTCGACTGCGAAAACAAGATGGCGGGCGCCACAGAAAATCTGACGTGCTCCACGCCCCTCGCCGTCCAATCAGCGAACACGTAGCATGTCCGCGGACATGACGCAAGGCCATGGGCCAATCGGGGTGCTGCCCGCGGAGCGAACAGGGAAGTCCGTCTGCGAAGCGAACACAGATATCACTAATTTTTTTGCCTTACATTTTGGTCATTTTTAAAAAAACTACTGGACAGATTTACACCGAATTTACAAAAGCACCCTTTTGGGACCAGGCCGCCGCTCCTGCCCCAAATTTGGTGTAAATCCGTCCAGCGGTTCGGGCTGTAGCCGTGCGCAAAGTTTTTTCCCATTCAGTCTATGGGAAAAAAAGTTTTGGGACCCCCCCTATAACTTTCCCCCCCCTGGACGAATCCTCACCAAACTTTGCAAAGAAATTCAGAGTGACCCAACTACTTTTTTTGCAAGGTTTGGGGAGGATCCGTCCAGGGAGAGCGAAGTTATAAGCCGCCCAAAAAGTGCTCTTCCTATGGAAACAGCAACTTAACCATAACTACATGGCCACTACCGTGGCCATGTAATATATTCACAACAAAAAAAAACTTTGTTGAGGGGAATTTTAGGGTTTTATATATATATTCACTAAAAAAACTTTGTTGGGGGGAGGTTATGGTTAAGTTGCGCTACTAAAAGCCTGTTAAATTCCCTAAAAAAACCTTTATAAACGTCACATTATGGTTCAAAGTAAAACCGAAAAAACCCTGAAATTCACCAGTTATGGTAGGCTAGGCAACCATAACTGCCCGCACCACTGTGCACTGCTACCACTAACACCCAGGACATCAAAGATGACATCACATGTTATCAATGGGACGTTTATAAAGTTCTTTTTAGGGAATTTCACAGGTTTTTAGTAGCACAACTTAACCATAATGTCCCCTAAACAAAGTTTTCTTTTTGGTGAATTGTACGGGTTTTTAGTAGGGCAACTTAACCATTACCTCCCTTTAACACATTTTTTTTTTCACTGAATGTCGCACGTTTTTTGACGTGGCACCTAATTATAACATTGCGTTAATAAAGTTTTTTTGCTGAATATATGTTTATGTTTATGTTTATGTTTATGTTTATACACTATCATGTGATCTTGGGAGATATGTTGTATAATCTGCTTACTTTATATACATGTAACATAGAACATACAGAACCCCCTCGATAATGATATTTAAAAGCCACGGACTGAGTGCCTGTCTGCGGACGGGAGCGGACGAGACAAACAGTACCCAAACAGTCAGGGGGTATGTGAAATAGTAGTATTGTTTTACACAAAAAATGCTCAACTTTGAAAAAGGACACATAAAGACATTGGCCCTCATTACGACCCTGGCGGATTTTTTCCGCCATGGCGTAAAGTCCGTTTACGCCATGGCGGATGGCGGACTTACCGCCCCATTCCGAGGTTGGCGGGGCGGTAAGTCCCCATTGACCCATTTACCCTTCCCCATTCCCATTTCGGCCCCATAGGGCTCAATGGGAGTGGGGAAGGCGTTAATTACGCCACCGTACATTACGGTGGCGTAATTAACACCAAGGTCCCATAGCGCCATGGATTTCTACGCCCGCAAAAAGCGGGCGGAAAAGTGACCATGGCACTTTGGGAACTCGTAGTTGGCGGTAAGGGGTCGGCGCAGCTAACGCTGGCGTAAACCCCTTACCGCCAGGGTCCTAATGAGGGCCATTATAAGTACTAGTAGATAAATAGGGAAACCTAAACGTCTAAAACAAAAAGCATTCATTTAATAACCATGCACATTGAAATGGATTGTACATAACAAAAAAAAAAGGTATGCCTCTAACGTAATTACCTCACAGAAACTCTACAGCCAGGACCGACAGTAGACGCACGCACTAAAACGAACACAAATTACAACAAAATAGTAAGTGAACTTCATTTTGTGTGTGTCCTTTTTTTGCTATGAGGGACACAAGAAATAATGTCTTTCTGTTGTTTTGACATAGAAATGTGCAGTACTTTGGAGAGGCTGGAGGAGAATTTTCCTTATGGGGAAATGTCCGAAGATAGCGATAATAATGGTACACAGTGCTCTACATAAGGAAAATAATGTTCAGTATTCTATGGGCATTTAACATATATGTATTTATTTTTAAAAGAACAGGAAATAAAAGAAGAAATGCCAACAAAGGACACAGAGGAAGACAGGCTTAAAAGGATGAAAGTGAAATTGGACACACTAATGGACAATTTTAACAGTTTAAGGCAATCTGTGGAGGAGTTTGTGAGAGGAAAAAAAAGTTATCACTGTCCCACCTGTACCTGCCCCCTTCCCCAAATCTTTAAGAAAATAGACGTTTTGATGAAACATCCATCCCTCCTTCCCCACACAAATCATCTCCTGACAATCAGCCCGTGTTGAATCCGAATTCCCCTATATTTGTGTATGTATCTGCTTCCCCCGGTATTTCTGTTGATTGAAGTGTGTTTATATAAAGTTTTAGTATGTTTACTGTAGTTGACGTGTTTCTGGTAAAAACTATTTTTTTAAAAAGACTTAAAATGTTTGCGAACAGCGTGCCAGTTCAACCTGGCCGTAAGCAATAGAATATGGATGTTCTAACAGCAATACACCTACCTGTACCAATGCCAACCAAGCCCAAACTGATCTTACATTGCACCATCTGTGCAAATTGTGCGTAAATGAACAGAATACAACGTCCTAAGGACATGTACCTCTCCGTACCACTCTCAAACGAGATAAAACATGTTCCTAGAACACACCAGGAGTCCGGGATGTCTGTAAATGAGGAAAATGGTAATGTCCTAAGGACACTATACCTGTCCATATCGTCCGCAGCCAAGATGGAACCGTCCGTAGAACAGGCGCGGTGGCCGGCATTTTGGTCGTCAAACAAAATGGAGGTTTCTTAAAGACACTGGACCTGTCTGTAAAGTCATCAGATCATTTACGCACATGTGCAGTCCACCCATAAGTACAGCGAACATCGCGCCTGTCCTTAACTTTCCATCGCACTTTGAATTATTTTCAGGACCTGAACACTGTCCGTAGAGCACTGGCGCGCATGCACACGTTTGTTAGCCTCCATTTGCTGTCCAGCGGACACGCATTTCCCTCTCGGATGTGTTCAGGACGCCATCATGTGACCGCACCCATGCTGATCGTGTGGACTAATTTGCGCAGTTTGTCTGCTTCAGTAACATTGCAAAACAACTTATACATACATGGGAAAAATATTTTACAGTAGAAAATCACAATTTCACATGTCCCATACAATAGCTCTACGTGTGAACATGTCATATACAATTTTTGCAGCGTTTTTCAGTGATCAATATGGTCACGAGGCTCACCCCTCCACCCCTATAAATGGCCACACCCCTGAACTCATCTTCATTGTGCTTCTGGCTATAGCAGTTTGAGTTGTGCTGCCTTTACTGCTCTAGCGACCATTAGGCAACTAATCCTTATGGCATCCATAGCTACTGTTGCTTCATTAGCCTCAGCCCCACCCCCAAACCCTCCACCGGCACCACCTCCCCAAGGGTCTACAGAGGGATATACGTGCGAGGATGTAGAGATGGAAGAAGAAGAGGAAGAAGAGAATGAGGTGGAGGAACTCTGCACTACAAACACTCGCCAGGAGTCGTGGGTGTGGCGGTTGTTTTCCGTTTTAGGGAACGTACCGAAAGCAAGTGCGTACTTTGTCAGGTGTAACCAATGCCAGTTGGTGCTTAGTCACGGGAGACATGGTGCATACAGCTTTGGTATGACAACCATGAAGCGACACCTAACTTGTAGAATGTAGTAGATTGAGTTCCTCAACAGCATCCTCCGTGTCCGATCCTCTCACCACAAGAGACATTCCTTTCACCGTCAAGCGTCACAATATTGTGTGTGTACTGTGACACAGTACTCTGCAGGGGGGAGAGTCTTCGAAGTGCTTTTGAGGCTACGGTGAAAGAGCACCAGAAGAACTGCTCCCTACCTAAGTATAGGCCACCCTATATCTTTCTTTCTCGTGCTGCCCCTTCTTATCCCCATGGTTGGTGTCCCTTCCATACCCTCCTTTCCCCTCCTCTCCTAGTGTGTCATGTCCTCAAAAGTAGTAAACTGGAAAATAACAAAAATTATAAAAAAGGCTCATTTCAGAGCTGACTTTCTCAGTTTAACAATAGAACTAGCAAGTGACCCTGTAGGCCCCCGCGCATTTTTTGGAAAAGTCCACGGACAGTCATAGGACACACAGAGTAAGCGTAGCAAAACCAATGGACTTTTCACTGGGAGTAAGTGGTGGCTCTGAAAAGAGCCTTTCGGTGGTGTTGTGTGTGCTTCAAAAATGTAGGTTAGAAAAAAGGGATTGTGAAATAGGTGACTATAGTTCCAAAAAAAGTCGCAATGCATTTTGTACATTGGGAAGAAAAATCTGATTGCCAGCATATGTGAGATGGACTCCATCTCTATGAAAAATGAAAGAGCTGCGAAACAAAATGTTTTCATTGTGGAATGAGGACATGCCAACATCGCGTAGAAATGCACTAACAGCCTTATTCACATTGCGCCTCGCTTTCTCCATTTGTGGACCAAATGCAGAAGAACGCAACCATATCTGTCTTTATGCAATACGAGAAAAAACTATTTGGCAATTTGGAAACATCTCTATGACCTTCGCAAGTCCTTCCTTCATTGCTAATTGCAAAGAAATTCCAGACACATGGCCTAAACTGTTTCCTCCGCATTGAATTATAAGGATATCAGGAGGACGCTCTGTCTGTAAAGTTGCACAAAGAAGTACCAAGTCCAGCCACCTCATTCCACGCACGCCGTGACAGTGCACTTCTACATTAGGAAATCCAAGATCTGCAGATATACCACAACATTCTGCATGCACCTGCAGCCAATGTATCTATGAGTCTCCCAAAATCCAGATAATCTGTTTTCGAGCACACAGAGCCATGGCTATCTGGTCTCCTGTCAGGGAAAAGACGTTCTCACTAAATTTCTCTGTACAGAACACACCCACTGAACTTTACTGACCAATCCCTACCTTTGCACATTCTCATTTGCATGCGTCTCCACCCCAGAATCCCCATTGGTAATATGCACCGCCTGCAAACTACTGCCATGTTCGCGGACACGTACAGGATCAGAGTGTGACGACTGCACATTTAAATATTATTCCCCTTTTCCCTTTTAAGGTGGGCTCTGAAAAGAGCTGTTTTTATTTTTTGGGCAGATGCCTAACAGACACCTGTTATTTTATAATTTCTTTATATTTTTTCTTCTTACTTCACTCCTACAACCATTACAGAACCTTCTCCAATGCAAGCCTCACATTCCAAAAGAACATGGCATTTCCCAAAGAAGATAGCGCACCACCATATGCTTCAAAATAAGCTGCATTACTGAGAAGAATGTTCTTGTGGCTGCAGAAAAACATACCAGCGCGTAACATAAAAGCACGCATGCCGCGATTGATGTTACACCTCCCAATTCTTTGATTAAGACAGAAAACAGAACTGTTGTCCCATTTTCCTCTAGGGAGTACCCCAGAAAAAATTACTTTGACATTTGGAAAGATGGTCATGACTGCTTGAACCAACTGTTCCAAATCTTCCAACAAAGTAAGTGAACTCAGGTATCCCAAATGACAAGCACCGTAGTGCAAAACTACCACATGAGGAGTGGTCGTCGCACGCATCTCGGTGCAAATTCGTACAATTGCCGGAACATTGCGATCAGTATGAGCACTCCACATCACTTCTACTCCTCTCACATCGAAATGGTGTGCTACATTCCTACTTTCGGCATAGTGCTGTAAACCATGAATAAAAATATCTCCAAGGACCAAAACCTTGATCCTCTGCACCTCTGCCATCTTCAGTATACACCCAGTCTTTGGACACAAAAGAGCAATGTGAACATCTGATTGGCTGATGCCTATAGTCCCCCTTCCATGCTGGATTTGCTGTAGAAACCCGTATGTGACACGCCCTAACCGTGCACAAGCGTTGTCCACGTGCAGCACGTAACTCTTCGCCACTCCTTCTACCCTTTCCACATCACTCGCGAATCCATTCCCTCATTGGACACAGCGAAGCAGTCACACAGCCATCCGCCAATCACATTCAACAGCCCTACATCGAACTCCATCATCAAAATTTTGCACTTCGAATGTATGATTGATCATTCTGAATACAAGTCGCATATCATTGCAAAGCACCTACTTCAAAAACTACTGTGCAAGTGTCGCAGATTTCTACGTACAGCTCCATGCATGTGCACATGCATGCATATAAAGTACAGGTATGCATATTTTAATCAGAAAACATGTGCAACCCTTATGATTTCTTTTAAACAAATTAATGCCACTAAATCTGCATAGCCAATACATACCAACGTTCCCGCTTTACATGCAAAATATCTGATTTTTCATTAACAAACCGCACTACTTCTTACTGTCTCGCGCATAACCTATACATACGTTACAACCCTCCCTATTTAGCGCGAAACTCGATTTTCCATTACAAAATGTCACAATTTTCTACTGTGTGCCGTCTACATTAATGCGACTTCCAATGCGATCGTATGAGAAAAATAAACACTCCCGATTGCTGTGGTGACATCTCCCTCTGAGGGTCTCCCGATTTTTCAAAATTGTACTTATAATATAAAAGTACCAACATTTTTCCCATGTACTATAATGACCTATCGCTTACAAACCTCTCTTATAGATAAGACACCTTAAAAAAAACAAGGCATTTTCATACCCTAAAAATTGTAATAATTTCTGAAGCACATGCAGCTAACATACTGCAAGTAACATACAAAGGCAGCACATAGTGAAGTAAATGCACACATGCACTGTGTTGAAATGTCAAAGGAGAATACTCAGACGAAAAATGCAAAATTAACGTGTACAGTAGCATCAGTACTTTAAACACACAAAGTTACTAACTTCTTCTTTTTACAATCACAGTGAATACAACTGTCCTGAAAATCAACAACATCTACACTGCAAACTACATATCCGAAGAAACCTTGTCATTCTGCAAAAAAAGTAAGTACAGTATGACGTTTATATTCTAACTAATCCTCAAACAGACTATGTGGGTTATGTTTTTAATTTGTATACCAAACCAAACAGTGATTTCTAAACCATTCTACCCACAAATCCCCATTTATTAAACAAAGATTAACAGGCAGGATGGCTCACAAACCCCTGTGTGTTTGGAACTCAAATAACATACAGAAGCCCTACAAGGTTAGTACTAGAAAACAAATGGCTGTTTCAATTTAATGCCATTACGTTTACTATTAATGCTTCTCCTCACCACCAGCCCACTTTGTACTCTCATCTGAAGCACATTTTAGTAGTATACAAACAGAGAAATAGCCTTCCCAAATCATTGTAAAAGGCCAATGCACATTCACACACCAGCACAAAGAGCTTCCCCATCAAACTCATGCCCGCATGCACACAGCACACATACATTGTACAACAAACCAAACCATGCCTTCTTTTTTTCAACATACCCCAAAGAATGCCTACCAAAAAGCAAGTCTGTAGAAAGGAACGCAAAAGTAGAGCCAATAAAAATAAAAATGTCCAACCTAAGCATCCATCTGCAGCAGAGTTTGTAGAGAACGTTGGAAAAAAACAGCTAATACAGTCGTTTAGTGAAACAAAGGAAGCTTCAACTACCGAAACTTTACCTCCTCCAACAGAATGTGGCACGGAACACAAAACTGTTCACAAACAAATGGCTACCAGTACTGCTAACAATGCTGCTATTAATCCTGGTATAGTAACAAGAACCTATAGTAAAAAAAATATTTTAGCAAAAATGTTTCGCCACAGAGTCCTTCAGAATCTAATAAGAAGAGGACCCAAATCTTCCTCAACCCTGAAAACCTGCCGTAGAAAATTAATCCTATAAGTTCTCATGGACAGTGCAATCCTTCTCAAAAGAAAGTTGTTTACATTAGTCTTAAATAGGATGAAACCACTAACAAAACTAAGTACGAAACTACAAACAAAACTTATTAATAAACGGAATGTGAACAAAAATAACTTCTTACATATTTGTGGAGGTGAATGGAGTCACACAACAACCACAGAACCATATTTTAATGAAGAAGCATACAAATAAAATCTAACAAACACAATTGCCATCCATAGCACTGGACGAGGGTATGAAAAAATCAATAATAGCATCATAGAACAAGAAACACCGCTTAAAGAAATATCCCCTGAAAAGTCAGAATTACCTCTCGAATCGACTGAATCAGACCATCCAGTATACAAATGGCATTGTGCCATTTCTAACAAATTATTCAAATCTTTATGTCAGTTCCTCAATCGGTATGTGAAAGGTAAAGACAAAATTTAAATGAAAGTGCTGCAAAATATGGATATCTGTCCATTGCGCAAATACACAGGACTACAAGGACATTCATTGGCCTGCATTTCTGGACCTATTTGCAAAAGCACCTTCCATGATATCAAAAGGATATCAATACATCATACAAATGTAAGAAATCTAGTGTATAAAATATACTTGTCATGATGCATACCCCCGGGCATCCGGACCACGTCCATCAGCCCCGGGAGCAGGCATCATGTTGCCTTGAGAAAACCCAGCAACCCCTGCTAGTGGCTGTCTGGGTTCAGTCCTGGCGCCTGTGGTGCCAGGCTCATATGAGACATCAGTCCTGGCGCCATAGGCGCCAGGCTCATAGGTGCACACTTACCTGAAGCAGACCATGCTGCAAGAAGATCCAAGCCAATGTGAGGCCTGGAAGGGACTACTTTACCTTAGGGACTATTTTGTTACTCGCGTGTGGTCGGGGAGGAATACCTACCTGGGACTACTTTGGAGGCTATTTAAACCACACCCGAAGAGCAGCACACGCTTTGTGTTATTCTGCATCCAGCAGCGTAACTCTCACCGTGCCAGCAGCAGCATCCAGCCTTCTGCCATGCCCGCCTCAAACCTGGAGCACCTAGAAAGAACGAAAGAAGCAAAGGTTAGAACAAGAGTATGACCTGATTTCTTACCTGATTCCAGATTCATCGCAACTTCAAACCAGAGGAAAGACTTTGTTTGTTTTAAACGCGTCGCATCGCCAGCAGCAGCACCGCGCCAAACTCGCCGTTCCATGCAGCATCTCTTCGATCCGGCGCTGTCTCCATCTTTACAATGCCGAATCCCGGCAGCTAAGGGGGACAAGAAACAACAAGGTGAGCAGAGAGAACAGACAGAGACAATCTCTTTAGCCACCATATGCTTACCTGATTTTACTGCTGGAGGTATAATTCATCAGCACGCCACATCTTCTTATGCCGCACCTGTAAGATAAGGAGAAAGCAACAAGTTTAACCTTGGCATTATTTACCGGACAGTGTTGGGTAACACACACTTTTACTGGAGCGCTTTCAGCTGTCAATCTTCTTATTGGATCAAAGCTGCAAGATAAAAGAGGAATTGGACAGGAGTGAATTCCAGACATTTTGAACTCTTACGAACTATATACTTACGGCTCTTCACCAGGGTCTTTTGGAGTCAGGATACCTTCAAGCCAGTGAAGTAACTGGTCATCAACGCGCCCCTGCGTGCTTCGCAGGATGGAGGGCTCATCCTTCAAGAATATAAGGTGAGATTGCTGAGAGGGCGCTTCAGAGGTGATTATTGGGGAGGACAGTGGGGGTGCTATCACTTGAATCCACAAGTGGCTAAATCCATCTCTCCACTTGTAGGAGTATATTTCTACAGGTCAAGCAGACAAGATTAGGAGGGCAGATCCAGTCAGTCATCGCTGCACTACGCATCACGTGGGTGGAGGCCGCAGCAGTCCGGGTCCGACCGACGCCCCTGTGGGAGCCAGGTGAGCGTAACAGAATGCGAAGCCTATCTACAAATCCCCACCCGGGCTTTATGGACACCTCAGAAACCGACCAACTGGCCCAACTACTGGGGAACTTAGGGCAGAAGTGCACTCCGCTCGCCAAGACACTAATGCCCTCAGAAGAGAACTAATTGTATTGAAGGAGCGCACAGATGATCTTGCTAGACCATCTGTGCGCCCAAACTAGACCATCATCGCCACAAACTCAAGCTGGACAAGCACCCCTACCTGTTTTCAGGGGAAACCCAGCTTCTGTGTTATCGAGTAACCCTGTGCAAATAAACCTACCAGGAAATATACCATTAGCTCCACCCGAACGCTTTGCCGGAGATCCCAAAAGGTTTTCCGTGTTTATGAACCAATGCCGCTTGCACTTTTTATGCAGACCAGGAGCCTTCCCAAACGATCAAGCCAAGGTAGCTTTTGTATTATCATATCTTAGCGGCAGTGCAGCTAATTGGTCAATTCCACTAGTTACTCAGGATGAAGCAATTCTTCAGGATTTTCAGGGCTTTCAAACAAGACTATTTGCCCGGCACTCTCAAGGACAGGCCCTGGATAATGAACTTTTGTCCCTACGACAGGGTAACCAGGATCTGCTAACCTATATCGCAACCTTCAATAGATTGATAGTGGAAACCGGATGGCCTGAGGAAAAACGAATTACATTGTTTCATCGTGGACTTCGGGGAGAACTTTAAGACGTCTTGGCCCAAGTTGTGAACCCACCTCAGGATTGCGCAGAGTTTATAGACTTAGTGGTCCAGCTGGATCATCGACTCCAGAATAGAAAGGCTGATCGAGCTAAGTTGGAAAATCGAGTATTGGTTAAATCCAACGTTGCCCCCAAAGGAACAGATGCATCAGAACCTATGCAAATCGGGGGGGTCAAAGGACCCTTAACTCAAAATGAAAGGGAAAGAAGAAGACAGATGCAATTGTGTCTGTACTGTGGAACCTCAGGACATTTTCTACAGGATTGCCCTAAAAAACCACCCAAGAAGGTGGTAGGAGTTGCTGATAAAAGTCCAAAAGAGCCTGATTCAGAAAACAACGACGCCCGACAAGCGTAGAGGTCCGCTTGCCGAGCTTAAAGAAGGACACTCAGACCTCGCATCTGATCATACCAATGGTCCTAATTGATCCTAGACAACCCTCACGTATGCACGCAGTAAGGGCATACATTGATAGCGGGGCTGTAGGGAACTATATGGACCATGAATTGGCTTCCAGGATTAATCTACCTCTCTGCCGGAAAACCACCTCAGATGTCATCACCACAGTCGATGGAACTGAAATAGCCAGTGGGCCTGTAACTCATTCCACCGCAGAGATGACACTATTGGGTCAGGATGGGCATCGAGCGACTATTGTGTTTGATCTAATCAAAGCCCCTCAGTTCCAAATAATACTGCAGATACCTTGGTTGGAAACACATAATCCTTGTATTGATTGGCGAGAGAAGAGAATAACCTTCCCGGATTGTGCACAAACCTGTTACCCAAAGAAAAATCAGAACGCAGGCCTGGCCACAGTAACCACAACAGTCATGCAACTACCTCCAGAATACCAAGAATTCGAGGATGTCTTCCAAAAGGAACAGGCAAACATCTTACCTCCTCACAGATCCTACGATTGTCAAATCGATCTCATACCGATGCACAACCCCCTTGTAGCAGGATTTATGCCCTTACGGAACCTGAGAACCCTCACCTACGACAATACTTAGACCAGTACATTGCCAATGGCTTTATTCGCCCTTCCAAGTCTCCTGTATCCTCAGCATTGTTCTTCGTGCCAAAAAAGGAAGGTGACCTTAGACCGTGCATGGACTACCACGCACTAAATCAGATTACGGTAAAGAACCAGTACCCATTGCCTCTGATCCCCGAATTACTAGACCAAGTAAAGGATGCCTGTATCTACACTAAGTTAGATCTCCGAGGGGCATATCATCTGGTACGTGTAAAGAAAGGCGACGAATGGAAGACGGCCTTTCGCACCAAGTACGGTTTATTCGAGTACCAGGTGATGCCCTTCGGGTTGTGCAATGCACCAGCAGCCTTTCAGTATTTTATGAACGATGTCTTTCGTGAACTCATTGAAGTCTGTGTTGTCGTATACATAGACGATATCCTTGTGTACTCGGTTCTATGTGATTTCATCGACAGACTTTTCATCGCGAGGTTTTTTGCCGCAGATTTTTTTCCGAAACAAAACATCGATTTAAAAAAAAAAAAATTGGGGGGGTTACCCCCCAAAGCCCACATCCATTTAATTATTTTAATATTACCCTAGACACACGCCAAATTTATTTAATTTTTAACCCCAAAAAAATCGATGTTTTTTTCGAAAAAAAAAAAATTGCAGCAAAAAACCCTGCCATGAAAAGTCCGTCGATGAAATGACAGTATACCGTGTACTTTTCCTCAGAATCAGACCATGTTAAGCACGTACGTGCAGTCCTTGAGAAACTAAGCCAGCACAAGTTATATGCAAAATTAGAAAAATGTGTTTTTTCATGTTACGAAAGTTGAATTCCTTGGATTTATCTTGACTCCAAAAGTAGTCCGAATGGACTCACGAAAGGTGGACGCAATTCTCAATTGGCCATCACCTAGTTCAGTTAAAGGGGTGCAAAGCATGCTCGGATTTGCCAATTTCTACCGCAGACTCATTCCGGACTTCTCACATGTTGTACATCCCATCACAGCACTTTTGCGAAAGAACAAACGTTTCTTGTGGACCGAAGAGGCTGAAAAGGCCTTCCAAGAGCTGAAAGTGAAATTCACCTTGGCGTCTGTCTTAAAGCATCCACGCCCAGTTTAGCCATGGGAGCTGTCCTGTCCCAGAAGGATCCTGAAACTGGTCAACTTCACCCAGTGGCATTTTGGTCCAGAAAGTTCTCGGCACCCGAGTTAAAATATGCGGTTACCTATAAAGAGTTATTAGCCATCAAATCCACCGTTAAAGCTTGGCGACACTATCTACTCGGTGCCAGGCATACCATTACTGTAATCACTGATCTCCGGAACATGCAGTATCTAAAAACAGCCAAAGCCCAATCATTGCGCCAACTTCGATGGGCATTGTTCTTTGCTGAATTCGATTTTGTGATCACTTATCGACCAGGCTGTAAAAATGGCAAAGCAGATGCCTTATCCCGAATAGGAATGGAGAAAGCATATGCGAACCCGGAGCCGGTGCCTATGATTTCTGAACAAAGAATTCTTGGCATAACTACTTTACAGACCCTAGAAGAAATTCATTCAAAAATCCAACAACTCTTCAATCCAGCAGCCCTGCAGGACTGGGTAAAGAAAGGCCCGGATTACTCAGTCATCAATGACCTACCCTACTACCAAGGACGACTATTTCTACCACACAAGGAATTACAGGAACTTGTCATCTCCAATTATCATGATAACCTAATGGAAGGTCACCCAGGTATCGCAAAAACCGAAGCCAAAATTAAGAGACAATTCTGGTGGCCCACCTGGCGAAAAGATATAAAGTCATTTGTGATGTCTTGCGGCATTTGCGCCCAAAACAAGAGTCAGAAGAAAAAACCAGCTGGCCTTTTACAACCTTTGGATATTCCACCTACACCATGGCACACCTTATCTTTAGACTTTATTACTGATCTACCTCCATGTAATGGATTTAACACCATTCTAGTTATCGTGGATCTTTTTTCCAAGATGGCCCACTTTATTCCTTTGAAGGGATTACCTACTGCTTCAGTCCTGGCCAAGGAGTTCCTCGAAAACATCGTTCGAATACACGGGTTTCCTTCTGTATTGGTCTCTGACCGAGGTAGTCAATTCATTTCACATTTGTTGGAAGAAATGTTGCCAATTGACGCAAATCGACGTAAGGTTATCAACCAATCACCATCCCCAGACCGATGGTTAGACAGAGAGGACCAACCAGACCCTTGAACAGTACCTTCGTTTCATGCTTCACCAGACCGAAAGTAATTGGAAAGATATTTTATGGATTTCCGAATATGCATACAATAACTCTGTACATTCAGGAACCGGACAAAGCCCCTTTCATACCATATATGGACACCACCTTCGAACCTCTGAACTCGATTCGCCTCAGCACTTAGAAATGCCTGCAGTTAGTCATTTACATTCTACTATTACACAAGCCTTCAAGGAAGCAACAGAACATTTGAAGCAAGCAAAAGAGAAATACAAGAAAAATGCTGATCTACATAGAAGTGAAACTCCACAGTACCAAATTGGAGATCAGGTTTGGCTAGCTACAAAACACATACCTCTGAAAGGAACTCAGACTTTTAATCCTAGATATTTGGGACCTTACACCATTAAGGCCATTATCAACCCGGTGGCCGTCAAACTGGAATTACCCTCCAATATGCAAATTCATCCTGTCTTTCATGTTTCACTTTTAAAACCAGTTCAACCAGGAACAAGATTAACCAAACCACCAGATCCTATCTTGATAGATGGAGAACCTGAATTCGAGGTGAAAAACATCCTGGACTCCAAGGTGGTTAAATCAAAACTTTTTTACTTAATCGATTGGAAAGGTTATGGGCCACAGGAAAGGTCATGGGAGCCTAGTGACCACGTTCATGCACCACAATTAGTGAAAAGATTCCATCGGGACTACCCAGACAAACCAGGACCAAAGGGAGGAACGACTTTAGTAGGGGCCTTGAGGGGGAGTGCTGTCATGATGCATACCCCCGGGCATCCAGACCACGCCCATCAGCCCGGGAGCAGGCATCATGACGCCTTGAGAAAACCCAGCAACCCCTGCTAGGGGCTGTCTGGGTTCAGTCCTGGCGCCTGTGGCGCCAGGCTCATATGGGACATCAGTCCTGGCGCCATAGGCGCCAGGCTCATAGGTGCACACTTACCTGAAGCAGACCATGGTGCAAGAAGATCCAAGCCCATGTGAGGCCTGGAAGGGACTACTTTACCTTAGGGACTATTTTGTTACTCGGAGGTGGTCGGGGAGGAATACCTACCTGGGACTACTTTGGAGGCTTTTTTAACCACGCCCGAAGAGCAGCACACACTTTGCGTTATTCTGCATCCAGCAGCGTAATGCTCACCGTGCCAGCAGCAGCATCCAGCCTTCTGCCACCCCCGCCTCAAACCTGGAGCACCTAGAAAGAAGGAAAGAAGCAAAGGTTAGAACAAGAGTATTACCTGATTTCTTACCTGATTCCGGATTCATCGCATCTTCAAACCAGAGGAAAGACTTTGTTTTAAACGCGTCGTATCACCAGCAGCAGCACCGCACCAAACTCGCAGTTCCACGCAGCATCTCTTCGATCCGGTGCTGTCTCCATCTTTACAAAAGAAAACAACAAGGTGAGCAGAGAGAGCAGACAGAGACAATCTCTTTAGCCACCATATGCTTACCTGATTTTACCGCCGGAGGTATAATTCATCAGCACGCCACATCTTCTTATGCCGCACCTGTAAGATAAGGAGAAAGCAGCAAGTTTAACCCTTGGCATTATTTACCGGACAGTGTTGGGTAACACAGACTTTTACCGGAGCGCTTTCAGCTGTCAATCTTCTTATTGGGTCAAAGCTGCAAGATAAAAGAGGAATTGGACAGTAGTGAATTCCAGACATTTTGAACTCTTACGAACTATATACTTACGGCTCTTCGCCAGGGTCTTTTGGAGTCAGGATTCGTCTACAACTCTTCCAATACCTTCAAGCCAGTGAAGTAACTGGTCATCAACACGCCCCTGCGTGCTTCGCAGGATGGAGGGCTCATCCTTCAAGAATATAAGGTGAGATTGCTGAGAGGGCGCTTCAGAGGTGATTAGTGGGGAGGACAGTGGGGGTGCTATCACTTGAATCCACAAGTGGCTAAATCCATCTCTCCACTTGTAGGAGAATATTTCTACGGGTCAAGCAGACAAGATTAGGAGGGCAGATCCAGTCAGTGATCGCTGCACTACGCATCACGTGGGTGGAGGCCGCAGCAGTCCGGGTCCGACCGACGCCCCTGTGGGAGCCAGGTGAGCGTAACAATACTATGCTAAAAGTCCAGCTTCCCAATTAGCCAATTTTAATAACACTCTTCTGCATGGTGCACCAAATATGTACAAGAAGAAATGGACCGTATCCAGAGAAAATATTTTGGAAGTGAAAGCCACTTACAAAATGCAATAGTTGTAGAACAGACTAGCAACAATTCTGCACATAGCACCCTTCTATTACACACGTACAAAAAAGAAATACTAAAATGTAAAAGTGCATTAGCTGAAATACCAAACCATGTGTGTGTGTTGCCGCAGAATGTTTTATAAAAGGAACACAAAAAATATAGCCATAGCATACAAAATGAAGACAATGAAGATTTCAAATGGTTTGAATTAGCTCTCTACCTTTTAGCTGAAAACAAATATGAAATAAGTGAACCCCTGATATGTTGTAGCTACTGCACCACAAAACTGGACAGCAACCAAACTCCTTCACGTGCTATCACAAATAATTTGGAATTGTTTCCACTACCAAAAACCCTGCAACAACTCAATTTGTATGAGAGCATCATAATTCAAACAGTTCACCCATTTCAAGCAATTATACGCATTCACCCAAACACAGCAAAACTACCTCCCTCTGAATTGGTGAAAGGCATTTGTGGTAAAGTAGTTTATTTGCCATTAGATCTAACAGAAAATGTACACACTCTATGAGTGAAACGTTCAATAGAGCATTCTTTAATTGTCTTGGTAAATGGTGTACCAACAAAAGACAAATAAATTTGGCAACAACTGGTGGACTTACATAAAATTAGACAAGCCTTGCAATACCTAAAAGAGAATAACGAATATAAGAAAGCTTAAGGGAAACAACTGAAATAATTGAAGGGTCATCAGAAAGTGGACAATTCGAACTTCTGGATCCTGCTGCAGAATCCACTCTTTTAGACCAGTACACAATTCATCCATTGTATTCCAATGAAAGCATAGATGATGCACTAGAAACTTACCAAATGCGACAAACCAAAGGTTCCCCAATGAGAATATGGGAAAAAAGTATAGAAGTATGTGTTTTTCCACTGCTATTTCCTACTGGAAAAGGTGGAAGATACGATGATAGACCCATTCAGATTACAGCATCAGAATACCACTCATTACGAATGTATTCGCAAGATCCCAGGTTTAGACAAAATGTGAAATACATATTCCACCTACTCTTTGAAAGTGAACTAGCAACCCTATGTTACAGAGTTGCACACATTTTGAAATCTGGAACCCACTTTCAAAATATGTCAGCTACGCAATTAATACAAAAAGTACAAGAAAAAAACGAGGTTTTACAATCCAGTATAAAAAATGTGTTTGCAAACAAGCGTGGTACAAATGAATACTGGTTCCGACGGCACAGAGACGTACGTTGTATGATCAGAAACCTTGGACCACCGACTCGGTTTGTTACACTAAGTTGTGCAGAATATGCATGGGAAGATTTACATGAGTTCCTATGCATATCAAACAACAACAAAACCAACATACATTTATTAACACCTGGAGACTTTGCTCTCTAGATCCAGTTAATGTGTCAAGATATTCCCATCATCGTTTAATTGCTATGCTGCACTTTATTTGCAATAAAACTGTTCCTCCCCTCAGAGAAGTTCAACACTTCTTTTGGAGAAAAGAATACCAAGCGAGAGGAGCGCCGCATATTCACATGCCTTTATGGATTAAAGTTGCACCTAAATTTGGTCATGACACTGTTTTGCAGTTCATTCAAAAATATGTCACTTGTGATATCCCTTCACAACGGACAAATAGTGACCTACATGAGCAGATTTTACAATTTCAAAGACACAAATGTGGCAAATATTGTCGTTGCAAATACAAAAACAAAGGGAAATACTACATCAAATACCGGTTTGGTTTCCCTAGACCAGTTACAGAAACAGGTGAAGTGAGCAACTTCATGTCTTCAGTGCGACATAGTGTTAAAGGTAAATCACGTAAGAACACGTATAACATAAAAAGAAAAGAAGAATCAAAATATATCAATGATTACAATGCAATCATTGCCCTCTTATGGAATGCAAACATAGATGTGCAGCACATTGCAAACAATTGCACTGCTGTTGCACAATATGTTACAGCCTACTTAACAAAAGCAGAAAAAACAGAGCTTCAAGACCTCTGGGATGACCTATCATCAGAAAAAACACTATCTCAGAAATTGTACAGCCTAGGCATAAAAATGATCTCTCATTGAGAATGTGGTGCCTATGAAGCGGCAGATCGTTTAACCAGTACTGCTTTGTACAGAAAATCAGACAGCATAGTATGGCTAAGTCTTGGTCCTGCTAAATGTAGAAAAAGAGTTCTAAAATCATATGAGGACATAGAAACATTTGCCAGAAATAATCCCAATAGCAAAGACATTTTAAAAAACAATTTACTGGACACATACTATCCGAACAGGAGTACGACTTTGGAAAGCATGTGTTTATACCACATAGCTCAAAACTTTGCATACAAAAATAATTTGAAACCCGATGAAAGCAAAGGCAGGTATAGAGTCACAGATTGTGAAGGCAGCTTAGTGAAACTTACTAAACAAAGCTTAATTAATCATGATAAATTGTCATTAAAAACTCCTCAACAGAAAGAACTATATTACATGTCTCTGCTA
Organism: Ambystoma mexicanum; assembly: GCF_040938575.1. Classification (NCBI taxonomy): domain Eukaryota; kingdom Metazoa; phylum Chordata; class Amphibia; order Caudata; family Ambystomatidae; genus Ambystoma; species Ambystoma mexicanum. The sequence goes on from NC_090937.1 coordinate 11,390,505, forward strand.
CAACTTATTAAACCATGGAGAAAATAGGAAGAGATACTAGAAAACTATGACTGCTACGAAGATGCTTTTAAAGCAAAAGAAAGCGCTATCACTGATGTGAACTTTACGCAGTACAAAGCAATGTTACACAATGAACAGCAACAAGAAGAAGATCTTCAGGCCCAGCTAGATAAGGACTCTTCCGACAGTAGTCAACCTTCTGTAACAGGAAGCCAAGAACCACTAGGGCAGCCACTAATAGCAAATGAGACAGAATTAGCTATGACAGAAGTGGAAAGCCCCATGTGTCACTATCAAGAAAATATAGAAGACTTAACTGTACAACAAGCAACACTTAACAAAGATCAGCGCACCATTTTTGAAGATGTAACCAAACAAATTGCACATGGTGTGCAACACGGAAATAAAGAATGTACCTGCCAAAATTACAAACCAATACTGCTATACGTCAGTGGTGAAGCTGGATCAGGAAAAACATTCTTAATCAAAATCATCAGCAAGTTTCTTCAGCTATTGACAAACAACAAACTGTCAGCTGTTGTAACTGCCCCCACAGGTTTAGCTGCCTACAACATAGGCAGTGTTACTTTATACCGATTAATACTTCTTCCAGTAGAGCACCAAAACAAATTAGACTATTGCAAACTTTCTGCAGAAGCTGTAATGGAACTACGCAGAGTATTAAAGCGAATGAAAATGCTACTAATAGATGAAGTGAGGATGGTCTCCAACCTAATGTTGGCTTTGATTCACCTCATATTGCAAGAAGTACTTAAAACAAACTGCGAAGAACACTTTTCAGGGAAACACATTATCATTTTCGGAGATCTTCTACAATTGGCACCAGTGAAAGGTGAACCTATTTTTAAAACCTTAGGACACAAACTCTGCCGTAAAACTGTTGGCAGCATAGGAAATGTGAACCTTTGGCAACATTTCCAATACAAAGAATTAACATTAAACATGCAGCAACCTGCAGATCTCACTTATGCCAACATCCTAAAAAATATTAGAGTTGGTATATTATCTCAAGAAGCACAAGCAATATTGAAAAACCGGCGCATTCATGCACTTTATGGCGATAATGCATGCGCTACTGATGTTATGGAACAATCAACGGACAAAAATTTCAATGGTATGGCCTTAATGCCAACTCTTGCAAGCTGTTTCAAATTCAATGAAACAATGTTAAATAAAGAAATGCAACCAATAATGGAAATTTGCCCGACAGACAAACTAGAAGTACATGGTATGACACTACCCATGTGTGAGCAAGCAACAACAAGACCAAATAGCTAGGAAAATTCAATCTCCAACACAGCTGGGTTGGAAAAAATATTAAAATTATCCTTAAATTGTAGAGTAATGCTTAAGCGTAACCTTGACATGGAGCAAAGGCTACTTAATGGAGCACTGGGTACAGTTGTTGGCTTTCAATCATACCCACGTGACAACAACATTCAGTTTGTCAATATTCGCTTTGACAAACTTTCAGAAGTGAAAAGGATAGGGCGCTCAACTGCTCGATTCCTTCTGTTCAAAGACATGTATGTACGTAGAGAACAATTTTCTCTAACTCTTGCATATGCAGTCACCATTCATAAATCCCAAGGTCTTATCCTAGACAAAGCATTGATAGATATAGGAAACACAGTCTTTAAAGAAGGCATGAGCTTCGTAGCACAATCACGCTTACGTACACTTGACGGTCTATTTCTAATCAACTTTGATACAAGTAAAGTGAATGCTGATATTCCTTGCATTTTAGAATACAATAGACTAAGTTCACTGTACACCCCCATCTGAAACAATATCCTGTTCCAGAAAAAGTAAAACGTGGTAAAAGAAAACTAAATAAAACAGAAATACAACAGAATCTCACAGCAAATCCTTCAAAGAAAACAAAAGAAGGTAAATGTTAATCAATTACCACAAGTAAACAAGAACCTATTAGGGAAAGTAAACCAGGTACTTCTTCAAAGAAGGAAGAGAAACTCCGAAAAAAGCACTCAGATACGGAACTAGCTGGTCCATTCAAATTTTCAAATGAAACTGGTGTAAGTTGCTATGTAAATGTAACAATGAATATTCTATTTCAATTGCCACCAATTGTTAACAATATTTACTTACACAGTACAGACCAATTGCGTTTGCAAATGTTAGTCCGTCATAGAAACGCAACAAACAATCCTGACAACATGTACAGTGTTTACGGAATAAGACAGGAATTGGACTCCTGTGCTAAAATAGTGAAATTCAGGATAAACTCACAAGAAGATCCACAAGAATTTCTAATGTACTTACTACAAGTACTGGAAAACAAAAGCTTACCTATAAATTAAATCTTCCACATTTCATAAATGTGGAAACATACATGCACTCTCTGTAGCAATGTGATACAGGAATACATCCCAAATGAGCGATTTGTGCATGTATCCATACCTAATTGTGAAACCATTCCATTTCACCAACTTGTGCAGAATGCAAACCAGGGCAGATTATGTACTTTGTGCATTTCAGACAATCGCTCCACCTTACTTATAAAAACACATAGCAAGTACATAATACTTATGCTGCAACGTTATAAGGCAGATGGTACCAAAAACAACTGCAAGCTGACTGGATTCACACACGGTCAAGTGTCACTTGGAAAGAAAACCTTTACAACAGTAGGTATAATCTACCATGCAGGAGCTACAACCAATACAGGTCACTACACTGCATACATTAAAAAGAAATATGGATGGGTGGAATGTAATGATAGCACCATTACTATAAAGCAATGATTGCCAGCTAATCTTACAAATGCGTATTTAATCTTCTAAAAGCCAAAATTTAATAACTAAAGTGTACTTCAGCATTAACAAAAACAAAGTGAATGACTACAAACAGTTAGAGTACACCCTCAGGTATCTAACTGCCCAAGAGTGTATACCAACATCACAGATAAATTAAGTACCACAGAACCGTAAGAACAAATACACAGTTAGAATACGCCAATAGGTATCTAACTGTTGTGAAAAATCGGCAACACGGCAACAAACATAACATTAATCAGAAAGAACAAGGAAACACTCAAAGACAGCAAAGAAATAGTTTGTATCATAGCAAATGAAGGTTTTTTTTAATCCGATAAGGATTTTTTTCCCCAGAACCAAGGATTAGAGAAACAAACACAGAAACTGAGCACAATGCACAGTACACTGGTTTGTAAACTAAATATGAGGGTCAAATAAAAAGAAAACTAAACTGTCTATTATACAATGTAATAACTCTTCATAAAATGCAAACACTAACATACTTTTTTCTTTTATCACAGAAATTAAAAAAGGCTAGTTTCGCCAAGTACTACAATCATGTGACACATGTATGGATTCTGAACAAAGTAAACAGTAAGTATAATTACAGTTATTTCATACATATGCGAATCTACACAGCTAATCTATGGCAGTAATATGGTGCAGTGGCTGTAGACTGGACCTAGCATCTTTGATGTATAACTTACACCCTAAGGCCAAGCAAGCAAGACTATATGTCCCACCCACAACCATCGCTCCATATGAAAACCATGGTGCCTCTATTTCCAGTACTTCCAAGTTTAGTTTTGGGTGCATGGTCTACACCCATGCAGCCAAGACACTAGAATGTGCACACATGACTTCAGTGTTGGGTGCATGGCCTTTGACCATTCACTCAAGACTGTACTTCCTGGCCACAACTTCCACACCATATCATACCTATTGTGGCTTGTAAGAACACTACATATAAATGTGTTCTTGAGTGCATAGTTTTGGACCAAGCACCCATTACTGCAGGCCCTCCCCACAACCACCTGAGTGATGTTCAATGCAACGGGTGTATATAAAGCTGTGATACGCTGCAGTGGTTGTGGCCAGGCCCTAAAGTCTTAAGTGTATGTCCATACA